>NC_135499.1:41857108-42189608 GCF_052857255.1 Amblyomma americanum | reverse complement strand
CTTGGATGGTCCGTGGCTGACCGAGAGTGGTGCGTCCCCCGGGAGCTCCTCAGCGGGTGGGCTTATGCAAGCTTAACCGGCGGCGCGGTGCTGAATCGCAGCCCGCGATCAACTTCCTTTCATAGATGTGCGCCGCGTCTGTCTGTTACTAGCGCCAAAACAGGCGTTCACATACGCATAGAGTTCCTTGTACAAATTCCCTCCTCCTCCGTACAAACTCACTCCTTCTCGCGTTCCGGTCTCGTCTTCCTATTGGCGAGGAGCAATCGTCTGTTCTGGGAGGTTCTCGATTTTTCCTTCGCCCCGTCGACGCCAAGCGCGAGAACGAAGGGGAGAGGGCGACTCCCAACGCGGGCGAAGTTACGCGCCCTCCGTCGCCTCTGAGTATCTTTTATGCGAAGCATATTAACGTAGGTTTCGGGCCTTCGCGCGACGCCCGGCGGTGGCCACCATTGACCCTGAAGTGGGGTCACGTGACATGACGTCACGTGATGACGTCACGTGATGACGTCTCACAGGCTGCAGATGGGGCCTCATATCGCGCCGTCGGTCGCCTCCCGGCGGTGGCCACCATTGACCTTCAAGTGACCTTCAAGTAGGTCACGTGACATGACGTCACGTGATGACGTCACACCGGCTGCAGATGGGGCCTCATATCGCGCCGTCGGTCGCCTCCCGGCGGTGGCCACCATTGACCCTGAAGTGAGATCACATGATGTGACGTCACGTGATGACGTCACACCGGCTGCAGATGGGGCCTCATATCGCGCCGTCGGGAGACAAGGGTTTCGGTGCAGGCGGGCTGGAAACGCTGATTGGTCAAACAAAATGTGACGTCACGCATAAAACGTCACGTGACGTCATAATTACGTGACTTTTAATGACGTCGTGTTCGGTTAGGAAGAGACATATTTTCCCTAGGTTTTTCTCGGAATTCCCCACGTTTTTGACAGCGCGCGCGGGTTCAAAAAGCGCACCTGATGCGCCGCGCTTTCACACACTGCATGCGCGTTTCTGTCCAGAATGGCGTCAGTGTTTCCAAACCAGAGTGAACGTCAACCTGAGCACGGTGATCATGATCGACGTTGCGGCGTCTGCGACAAAGTCTTCACTCAGCGGAAAAACATGCTGCAGCATATGAGGATGGTGCACAAGTTGGAGACGAAAGGAGCCTTTCTCCACTGCGACCAGTGCAGCAGCCTGCTATCAACACTCGAAAATTTGGTTCATCACTACAACGTGGCGCACAAATTCCCAGCCGAAAATCTGCAACTGTCCTTTGGGAACGACAAAGGTAAGGAGACATGTTTGCAACGCGACGTGCATGAATTTTCCTGCGCTGCCTCTTTGGCTTTTTTTTTGTTTGTTTTGCTTTAACGTTCTTAGCAAGTCTGTGCGAATGCATCTATATATGTGCGCAGCGGGCGAATTTACAGCTTTTTGCAGCGAGCTAAATCCCGCATTTTATTTTTATTATATATGATATCCTTGAACTGCTGGTGTATTATTTTAGTGCGCTCGAACGGCGCGCTTCGTTGTGCATTTATTATAATCGCCACTGCCTGGCGGACCCGATACAGCTTTTGCAGACCTGAGAGGTTAAACACGTACTATCCATGCAAAGCCACGCAAATGCGCCTACGGGTGACCACGCCCGTCTATCAGCGCTCCGTCGAGTGCCTGCATTTACAATCGAGTGCTGTAGGACTATGAACCTGACCTAGAGCATGCATATTATAATTTTTCCTTGTATTCTACATTCTCTACATGCAGGAGACTACACTCATAGCTTTCGTTAGTGCAGAAATTTCGTACAACCGTGTCAAAATTTGGCGGTCCGGTTTTGTTCTACACGACGTTTTGGAGGAGAAAAGCATTGGGTCTTTGAAGGACGACAGTCTATATAAACTCCTATTCACTGTGTCGTCGTACCTATCGTAATTAATGACGACATAAAAGGCTTTTGATACAACTCTCGTGATTTAAAACAAAACTGTTCGTTTCACTAACCCGCGAAAAAATATTGCGCGCAATCATTCGCCACAGCCCGTTGCTGCGTAATTTTTGTTTTGTGCGGATTTTCTTTTATAATATGACAGCTGCACGCGATAGCTTATATATATAGTTGCGCAGCCGACCACTGCAGGTACCAGTAAACACGTACCCCGTTTAGAATGAATTTAAAAACGCGGTCGGGAGTTGGAATTATTTGTCCGGGACGCTGCGGTCAAAGTTCGCAGTTTTGAAAATTGAAACACGGAAATTTTTGCGCATAGCTAGTCACTCTTGCATAAGTAAATATCTTATTCCTACCCATCATCCCTTTGTCAGAACACATATATTAATGAGAAAAACGACCCATTTGATGCAATTAAGTTCACAGTCCTACAGGGTGGGTTCCACAACAAAGAGAGCAACGGGAGTCGTACTTTATTTACAAATTTGTAACAATTCCTCACGGCATTAATGAAAGTCCGGGTTTATTGACCTCCATCGCCCCTTTCAGAGCCAGTGCTGACCTTAGGAGTGCCGGCGCGTCAAACCTCGGTCGTTTGCCGCCAGCGGCATCTTTTTCAAGCTTCGCTGCCCGTCCGCTTACACAAAGCTCATAATTCATCCCCCACCCCTGTCTTCCCAGTTCGACGTACCACCTTGTCGAGCGGGGTGCAATTGAAGAACCAAGAACCCTTGATTAAATGCTCCTGCCATTCACCTTTACCCCCCCCACAGGACACTTTCGCGAACTCGTATGTTTTGCCGCCTTTTTTTTTTCTTTTGTGTGTGTGTTTCATGCACAGTGCACGTGTGTGTAGTTAAGCTAACTGCGCCGCTGATTCCGCCTTCACTATTCGTACCGAAGACGCTCCTGGAACGTCTCCTGCCCTGTCTGAATTTATTGTTTATTTGTTTGCTCGTTTTGGCCGGCGGCACGGGCAGTACATGCATCTATGATTCTTATCTGCTCCGGGACTCCGCCAAAGTCTGTCATTGTTGCTTTGAGGGCCCGGATGCCCTCCCTCCCCTCGTTATTCCTTTTTTCCCCCGTGCTGGCCTCCCGCGCAAGCTCGCTGGGCGGCAGGGGACAAAGCGTTTTTCTTTTTCTCTTTATTTCTTTCTCCTTTTTCTAGTATTTTTCTTTTGTGCCCATCAAGGGTTCTTGGTTCTTCAATTGCACCCCGCTCGGCAAGGTGGTGCGTCGAACTGGCAAGACAGGGGTGGGGGATGAATTCAGAGCTTTGTGTAAGCGGGCAGCGAAGCTTGAAAAAGATGCCGCTGGCGACAAACGACCGAGGTTTGTCGCGCCGGAATTCCTAAGGTCAGCATTGGCTCTGCAAGGGGCGATGGAGGTCAATACACCCGGACTTTCATTAATGCCGTGAGGAATTGTTATTAAATTTGTAAATAAAGTACGACTCGCGTTGCTCGAGATCTCTTTGTTGTGGAACCCACCCTGTAGGACTGTTAACTTAATTGCATCAAATGGGTCGTTTTTCTCATTAATATATGTGTTTTAACAAGGGGAGGTAGGGATAAAATATGCGCGCGGTGGTTATTAAAGCGAATTCTTATAAAGTTAACGGCCTGCCCAATGTACTGCGTACTGCACACACTGCATCCTAGGAGGTATATTACGTTGCAGAAATCCCAATCAGAGTTGTCATTAATTTTCCATTTGAATCCTGAAGCTGTCCTTATTTCACAGCTTGATGTTTGTAATGTGTTTGCAGACGTGGAATCTACTTTTTCCACAAGGTCGACACCCCAAAACCGGCTCTTTATGTGACTGAGTGTATTAGAATGTTTCGAATGTTTTTCGGTCGTCTGTAGACTGCATGAGGGAGAGCAGTGAAAATTTTGGCGAGGCGCTAGCTCGCTTTGTTTGAGAATGTTGAAATGTTTTTTTGAAGATTTTGTTTACGTACGTTAGGCGGCTGGGTTACTGGTGAAGGGAAGTACGAGATTTGCCTGATGGTCTGTTTGCTCGCTGTATCGACGTCACTCCAGTATTTGCTCTCGGTTGGGTTTAGATGTCCTTTGAATGGCATCGTCGGCAATGGCGACGGGTATCGCTGCTTAATGAGGACTTCTTGCATGCGTTTGGAATTTTTTACGAAGTCTTCATCTTGGGAACATGTTCCTTTAGATCGATGTGCCTGAGAGTATGGGATGCTTGTTTTAGAGTGACGAGGATGGCAGCTTTGGAAGTGTACGTATTGTTGACGGTCCGTCGGTTTTCTATATACACTGGTGGTGAGTGAGCTTTCGTTTACCAAAATCTCAACATCTAGGAAGTTAATTGTGGTGTGGGCGCACGTGTAAGTGAAAGATATGTTGGGGTGGACGAGGTGTGTCAGTCCAAATTAAAAAGATATCATCCAAGTAGCGTTTGTATAGGGTGGGCTTAATGGGACAATCTTTCAAAAATTGAGACTTATTACTATGCATGAAGATGTTGACGTAGGTGTGGGCCATCCTTGTACCCATGGCTGTGCCGTTAATTTGTGAATAGTGTTGATTGATGAATTCGAAGTTGTTATATTCGAGTACGATTTTCAACAGTATTTATAAAACACGTGGAGCAGGGGAGCATCAAATCACTGATCGAAGCGTATGAACAAAACAGAAAGGAGGAATCCCCTGCTGCACGTGTATTAGATATGTTGTTCACAGCAACATCTTGCATGAAGCTGCAGGGAAGAGAAAAGTCGATGAGACGTAGCCAGTTGTACTTGAGCCGTCTACATCGAAGGAATCACCACCGATCCTCTCACCAGGTTTCGTGAAGCTTGCGCTTTATCGTGCCGGTTTACCACTGTCCTTCTTGCTAATGAAGCGATTATTTTTTTTAATGTTCTCTTTTTGCCCCATTTGCCATCTGCCATTTTTGATCGTGCCATCTTCTGGGCAAGTACTACGTTTGAGGTTCGAAAAAGGTGCATAAGCGATCACGACCTATGCAAACAATAACAAAGACGAAACACGCTACAAGAGCACCACTAGCTGCATATCTGCTGTAAAAGTAAATATTTCCAACAATACATTATCTTTTAGTATGCACCGTTTACTTGCCATACATACACACACACAAGCAAAAAAAAACACGCCATAATGAAGAAAACCGCGAAAAACAACGATAAACAAACCGGCCTCCGAACTCCACTTGCCACTTTTACACGCCAGGGCGCGTGGCACATTTCGGCGCGACATCTGAACCGCGCTGTGTGTGTCTTGTGTGTCCCTCCTGTGTCCGTGTCTTTTGCGCTGTTTAAAACAAGTATGCAGCACCAACTAGCCCGCACGTCTACCCTTGTAGCCTTCATTTAAACCGCTTTGAGCGGGCGCTCGAGGCCGCGCTTCCGCAGGACTGTTCCGCATAGTGTAGTCGATTTTTCTGTGCCAAAATTCCAAATTTGATTTTTGGTGGAGGGTTACCCTACCATACTCCCTTAAAAACGCACTGATATCATTGCCTTCAATACCTTTGATATTACTTTATTCATCGGGCGCACACGTCCACAAGACAATAACGATAACACGAGGGGATCGCATTCCAGGATTCCACCACGCAATTGCATGCTTCAGCGTTAAAGTGGGTATTACGAGATAGTAACTAGGGCCACATAGCAAACACGCGTGCAGATATTGAGCAAGGTGATGGCAACAGAAGCATATAGCGCAAGTATCGCAAACCTTCGTGATATTGTTGAATTGGGCATTTGAATGCTGTATTTTCTGCAAGGTACAAAGTTCCGCTTTTTGGTATGTACAGTGTATACATGAAATTATGGTGCACATAATCCTCCATGTTTTTCGAATATTTTTCAAGCATTGTTCATTCGTCACTGACAATGACAGTGCCTTCAGTTTTAACACCTTTCTACACAATATTTTCTAAAGTATTTTTTATGCATTTTACAGAGTTCCATGATTGGAAAGGACAGGAGGAAGCGAGCCAGGTGTGCAAGTTCGTAATATCCACAGGTGAAAAAAGGCTCACCAACGGATGTACGAGGACCTACTACGCTTGCAACAGGTCAGGAGTGGCACGACCAGGTCGAGGCAACAAGACTCGTGCGATGAAAAGTCAGGGAAGCTGCAGGAGCGGCAGGACATGCCTTTCTTTTCTGATCGTTACTAGAGACGAGGGTACTGTCAAGGTATCGTACCAAAGGACGCATTATGGGCATGATGCAGATGTTGAACACCTGAGTATGACTGACCAGGAAAGGGCAAGCATTGCGGATGACCTTTCGAAAGGAGTGCCCATGAGGACAATATTGAAGAAAATAAGGGAATCGGTGACAAGCAAGCTAACTCCTCTGCATTTGACAAATCGCATGGACTTGCACAACATCAAGCGGCAATATAACCTCACAGTTCCTGAAAGATGTCATGATAATGATGCTGTGAGTGTAAGCATATGGGTGCAAAGCATGAGGAACAAGGGGCAACCTGTTGTTCGCTTGTACAAAGAGCAGGAAGTTGTTGACCCAACGAATACCTTTAGTACAAAAGACTTTGCTCTTGCCTTAATGACGGAGCCACAGGAAGAGCTGCTGAAAGTTCTAGGTACAGGAACAGTCTGTGTTGATTCCACACATGGAACAACGGGGTACCAATTTGAACTGGTGACTGTTCTGGTGCTGGATGAATATGGAGCAGGATTGCCTATGGCTTACTTCATCTGCAGCACGATTAATGAGAAAACCCTATCAGCATTCTTTGAATCCCTGAAGTCCTCCACAGGAGCCCTGTCAGCTAGAACTTTCATGACAGATGATGCATCCGAATACTTCAAGGCCTGGTCAACAGTCATGGGCCCACCTCAACATCGACTACTCTGCACATGGCATGTGGACAAAAACTGGAAGCGAAGGATTTCTGAGAAGATAAAAGGAAAAGAACTCGCAGTAGATGTTTACCATGCTGTTCGTACACTGCTAGAGTGCCCAAAAAAAGACGAAGTGGCTGAGCTTCTCGAGTCATTTCTTGCCAACAAAGATCCCAGGCTTCAGGAGTTTATTCAGTACTTCAGAGGAAATTATGCTCACCGCCTGGAGATGTGGGCCTACAGTTTTCGAACTGGACTTGGCATCAACACAAACATGTATCTTGAAAGGATGCACAGGACTTTAAAGCATAGTTTCCTGGAAGGTAAGAAGAATCATCGTGTTGACAGGCTCATCACTGCACTGATGGACATGACATACGAGTCTTTGATGAAGAGGGTACAACACATTGTGAAAGCAAAGAGAACGAGCAAGATGAGCCGGATCGAGAAGAACCACAGATCTGCTGTGGCAATTACTACGCCTGCCAAGAGGAATGAAGATGGAACATGGACTGTGCAATCCCAGTCCACAAGAGGCCTCACATACAGGATTTCAAAAGAGAAAGGTAGTGCCTGCTGCCCTCTGAAGTGCAGCGAGTGCATGGTGTGTGTGCATAGCTATTCATGTGATTGTGAGGAGCACCGAATGAGCTTGACGATCTGCAAACACATTCACTGTGTGGTCATCGCTGGCGCACCTGAAGGAAGAGATCAGAAGATCCTGAAAGCTACTGAAGCAGTGTCATCCAATTCAAAGGCAAGCGAGGCTTTCCACATTTTGGAAAGTGTTCAAACAGCAGAAGCCTCTACAAGCATGACAAAATCTGACTTGGTCTTGGCCAAGATGGAATTGCTCAAAGAGTATGTCGCAGAGCAAGAAATTCCTCAAGAAGTGCACAACAAGGCCAGCAAGCTTTTGGACCCTGTACTGAAGATTTATGAAGGCACTAAGAAGCAAGAAATGCCCCACACATCAAGGGAGCCTGCAAACAAGAAAATCGAACACCAAGTCAGGTTTCATTCCACTAAGAAGCAGAGGCTGTCCAGCTCAGGTACAAGTTTTTCAAAGCCAACTGAGCTTCAGAAGGAGAACATAAAAAAGCAAATCCTTAACAGCAATGATGAGGCAACTGTTATAATAACATCTCCAGGACACAACTACATATGAAAGATGAGATCGACTCTATGGCCCTCTCTTCTGGTTTACAACCCGTCTACAAGTTCATCTGTGTACTTATAGACCTCGCCTATGAGGTGTGCAGCTGTCTCGAACCAGATGGATGGTGTGTGCGTTAGAGCGCGAGAGGCACCTCCATACTGGCCATATATGCTGCAGGTAAGTATATTTTCCTTTCAGCAGCAGCTTTGTGGTACCAGTAGGATGGTGTGTGCGTTAGAGCGCGAGAGGCACCTCCATACTGGCCATATATGCTGCAGGTAAGTATATTTTCCTTTCAGCTCAGTGTGTTGCACACTTAAACAACTGAAGCGAAACCTACAGCACAATGGTTTCTCTGCATCTGGCTTAGCCAGACCATTTTTTTCTCTCGGCAGAACCTGACTGCTAGAGAGCGCGTCTCCCAGGTGGCGGATAGGGAGGCTCTTACCAAGCACCTGAAGTGTGCAGCTTGCAAAAGGCACAATAAGTTTGATTAAATGAGGGAACCTTCTGGCATGGTGTGTCTTATAAGTACAGAGTGCTCGGTAAGAGTGGTGCGTGCACCCGCGGACCAACAGGGGTTTCACTGCCTTGACACATTCCCCACCTGTACATGCTTCCTTTTTCCTCAGGTCCATGGCTACACATTGCTGGCAATTCACAAAGTTGCTGTTAGGGTGCAACTTGATGCAGACATTTTCTGAACAACTCTGCTAAGTGGCACATGGTACTATTATGCGCTGTCAAATAAGAGTTCGGTGTGTGCAGAGCTAAAAGCGACGACTGTTCTAATTTGCGCTGTTGTGATTGTCTTTCAGGTGACAAACAACCAAAGAGACGTGAAGACAACATTGATGGCCTTTCATGATTGTACTGAAGATGTCATTAGCATCAGTTATTGAAATACTTGGAAGATCGCAACTTATACTATGCCTTACCTTTCCTTCAGATTCTAGTATATTGCAATCTGCCTGTCATAGCACAGAAATAAACCTATATTTATTTTGTTCCTGCAACTACGTTGTCGTCCAATCTCTTTGCAGGTACATGCATCCAGAGATTTGAATTCATTACCAGCATTGTCTGGCGTGCAGTGCAGAAATAAACAAAGCTGCAACACTTTTTAAAGATGCATTGTCACCACAAGCAATCGTAAATTATTTTTCCAATAAAAACAATCTATACATTGTAGATTGTTTACATATTTTCTTAAGCACCCACATAAATTAAAGTAGATAAACTGAGGTGTGACAACTGAACAGATGTGTGAATTGAGATATGGTTAAGTGAGTGCACAAAATAGACAAAGGGACCACAATAACACTGTTCATAACACTGCTCAAAATGCTATACTGTTGCAGTACTGTAGAATCTGCAGAAAGGGCCACACAGCATTTCACTGAGTTAATAGGTAAGATAGATTAGCCTGAATTCATAGTGACAGTCATTAGAACAGCTGCATGGCAAACTCTTTAAGAATGCATCCAAGTCATCAGAGCCTTTTTTTATTAAATAATTATTGCATTAGCACTGCACAAATATTTACTGTTTACATTACAATAGACTACATTGGTAACAATAGCTTGGATTATCATCTCCTGATATGCGTATACAGTTGAGCTTAAAGTGGTATAGACACAAAATTTTTGCTTACATCTTCTTTGAAATGATGCATCAAACATTAGTATAGACGGGTCATCACTTGACATTTGCCTACGGCCGCTAAATAATTTGTAACAATGTCACTAATTAGGTTACATTGTTCACGATACAAAATGTGTGATGCATGTTCTAGGTTTGGGCTAGGATTAGTGTAATGTATGCAAGTCATTTTTCATTTACAGGAGCTTATTCTAGATGTTCAATAAAGCCCAGGAAGGTGTTAGCAGAACACACAGTTATTCTTTTGATTCCATGACAGGTATGACTTAAGATGAACACCAAGATATTTATATCTTGTGATAAGCACGCTAATAGCTGTTATCTGGAAACTATCTGGAGGATATTCGGGTACTCTGTGAATGATGAATTCAGCATTAGAGACATTAAGGAGCAAGAAATTGTTTCATCGAGATGTGACCTTTAATATTAGCAGTCCATATGAGCAATCACACTGAGGTAAATCAAAGCATCATCAGTGAATAATCTAGTCATGCAGACAATCTTATATTACGTGTCGATCAACGACTGGTTCCATGTGATGAGTATAGGGTAAACTGTGCTTGATGACCTGCTTCAATTCGAACTTCCTCCCCCATGAAAAGTAATGCTGATATTCATATGCCCATACACACGCCCATGCCAATATTCATATGCCCATACACAGAGTGTTTAGCGTGGGAGAGTTGAGATGCAAATATGCAGCAGTATGCAGGCCTCCATTACATTTCTGCTACAAAACAGCTCGAATGAGTTCTGCACCAATTGCGTGAATTAATTATCAACTCTTGCAGGAGAAAATATACAATTTAGATTTCAACAGCATATATCATACAAATGCTCACACTGAATTCGAAAATTTTGCTGAGGCTCTTGAGTCTGCCATATCGAAATGCACATTATGCACTACCCGTAGGTACGAACAATTCTTTGTGCCTGTGGATGAATCAGAACATACTTGAGGCTATACAAGAGAAGGATCAATGGTATCGTAAGTGGAAACGTCAAAAAGAAAACATTTGTTATTCAAACAAGTTCAGATCCTCCAGAAACTATGGAGTGGCATTAATACAGATGAGAAAGAAAGAATACAACTGTATGCTAATACAGAAAGCAGAAGGAAACTCCTGAAAAATGTGGGATGTGGGAAATAGCGTAATCGGTAGACAGTTAAAACAGCGCGTAGTTCCTGAACACATTGATGAAAACACAGTTGATAGGTTTGATAATTCCTTCACAAACATTGGCCCTGAGTTTGTAGCTCATATCCCTAATCTACCATGCTCTGTTAATGACCCTTGTGTTCATGACACCTTCTTACCGCAAGCTGTTGCCGATTGTGACATCACAGCAATCAAGAAAACTCGTTGCAAACAAGGCAACCAGACATGACGGGATTACTTTGAGAGCATTAAAGAGAACATCCACCAACTTGCTCCACTCCTATCAATAATAATGGATCATGCAGTTTACGAAGGTATTTATGCAAATATTTTGAGGATCGCTGCAGCTATACCAGTTCACAAACAAGGATAGTAATGATTCAGGCAGTTACCGTCCAATCTCGGTTTTGAGTATCATTAACACTGTGTTCGAAAAACTTGTCGGAAAGCAACTAAATTACTACTTGGAGAGAACTAGAATCATATCTCACTGTCAACAAGGCTTCAGAAATAACAGGTCTACATCTACAGCAGTAATGGCATTGTCTCAAGAGTTATGTTCATCTTTGCATAATTATGAAATGTCTGCAGCCTTGTTCCTAGACTTAAAGAAAGCATTTGATACTGTTAATCATAACATTTTAATTCACAAGCTAATGAAATATCTGCAGCCTTGTTCCTAGACTTAAAGAAAGCATTTGATACTGTTAATCATAACATTTTAATTCGCAAGCTAGAGCACTATGGTTTTAGGGATTCCACTCTTGATTTCTTTACAAGCTACATTACTAACAGAAAACAATTTTTCCACATAAAACACTTAAAATCATCTCGACAGCCTGTGTGTGCTGGAGTGCCTCCAGGGGTCAGTCTTAGGCCCTGTGCTGTTGAGTGTTGCTTGCTAATACTTTGTTCACTGATCATTTATAACCAAGTTTCATGTTGGCATCTTCTGTTGCTGTAATAACAAATGTGTACATTGGGCCTATACTAGCTTCGGCTATTGACCCAGCAGTTTTTGCAAACGTTTTGTAGTATCTGAAGTTAAAAGAAAGTACATGCTCTGAATTAAGCATCTGTGATCACGACCACTGGTAGAGCCGGATCAAACAAGTGCATTACGTCACAAGTTGAAAGTAGTTACTTCACTTCATGAAAGCTTTGAACTGCCTCAGAGTCCCAAGCGAAAGCAACGTAGTGTCACAAGAGCCTGCGCAGAGGCTCAACAACACCTGCATAGTGAGACCACAATTGGGACCACTTGTTAAAACCACTTGTTTTGAGGTGGCACCACTTGAAAACAAGTGGGACCATTTGGAATCCCACTTCATATTTGGAATCATTGTCTATAAAGTGGGGACATTTGGAATCCCACTTCATAGACACCTCGAATTGCCATGAACTACTTAAGCGCACACTCCAAGGGAATGTTGAAAATCCGCTGCAGCACGAAGAGGCTCATGACTGAAAAAATGCAGATGCAGGAACCATTGGAAGCAAGCTGTTGTCAATGCACAGTGTTTAGAGTAAATGGTACCACAGGCCCACAAAGCGCAGATTTTGTTTAAAAAATCGGCCGTCTTGTTAGCATCAATGCCGCAGTGTCCAGGTATCCAGTGAAAGCGCATTTCTTTAACATGTAGTGGAATGAAAAATCTTAGAGAATGGCCCAGAAGAGCGTCCTTCGAGCCTTCGAGTGAGTCAGGACAGAAAGGCTGTCAGCAAGTATAATGACATCAGTAACGATGCAAGAGACCTTATCTATAGGGCCAACTGAACCCCTAGAAAATGAACAGCGAATATAGGTGTATAATCAGGGGCCCGAAACGAATAACTGCAATCTAGAGCCAATAGCTGCCTATAGGCGACTTCATGCAAACATTTAAAGCGAAAGCCTTTAATGGCTCTCGTTATCCATCCGTCCGCGAAATCTGTCACACTATGACGTCATCAATGGTATAATAATTGATATAACCCATATAGTCTTAGCAATTAAGAAGTAATTGGTGATTAGAAATTGCGCATTAGTTTGTAATTACACATTAATTTGTGAAGTAAATTAATAGCTCAACACGAAACGTTAAAAATAAAAATAAATAACAATTTTAAAGAAACAAAAATAAAAAGGAAAAATTAACTTATGTGACAATGCAGTTTCAGAAGCGAAAAATTAAAAATAATTAAATAAAAATTAAAAGAAGCAGCCACAGTGGGCGCAGAAAGGCTTTCGCCTCGCGCACTTTACATCGCCAAAGTGACCACTGAATTTTTAAAAAAAAGTGCCTCTTCGTACAAGCGATTAATCGCCTTTTCCCGGTTCGCCCTGCACCTTCGAGCAACAATTCCATCCTATGAAGTTGTCCGACGCAACGCCAGAAACGAGCTGATCACGAACAACAGTGTTCACGGAATTGTCGAAGTCGCAGTTCTACGCAGGTTCGCGTAACTGAGCAATGTAAACCTGCAGCTGACAGGCTCGCCAGGGTTCTGTAAACATATCTTGAACCGCGGTAGCGTTCCGTCGTGGCTGAGGACAGACGGTTGCAAGTGCTGAGCGCGGTTTGAAACGTATCTTCGCCTTTCGTAACTTCACTTATGGCGAATTCCACTGCTGGATCTGAAGTGAGGCGCTCGAATCGCAAAAGAGCGCCCCAAACCGCCTCGGAGCAGATCCGCCACTGGTCGGCGTATCAACCTTGTGAGCTCCGTTGGAACGGAGTTGCTCCAATCGACCAGCGGAATTCGCGCGGTCGGTCCAGGTCGACCAGTTGAACTCGAATTCGTCGTCGCGGAGCAAGAAAAGCTGCTCCAGCACGACCAGTGGAAATCGCCATTAATTTAGGTCCCTGCTCCTTCATTTTGCGCTCGTGGCAGGAGGCGTTAATTGCGGAACGACGCTGACCTTCGACGCCGCGCGACTGCAAAGGCATGGCTTTGCGCCGGGTTGCAGCAAACTCAGGCCATACGCCTCCTGAAAGTAGGTAGAAAACAGTGCCTTCCACTGGTTCCATGGTACTGGTGACTGGCCCGGTGTTTCTAGGAATGTACGAGGGGGCGTAAGATCCCGTGCAACTCATAGGTTTACCTCGTCGACACGTTGTTGTATTGTAGATGCAAGATCGAACGACACACCGGAGCGAGCGATGTCATGATGACGCCAAGTTTCCGCCGAACCCCCCCCCCCCCCCCCCCTCTACTTTTCTTGCGTCACGTATACGTGGTGTCAAGAGACATGCATGTGACTGAAACTCTGAAGAAGCGAAACTGAAAGTAAGACAACCGAAACTGAAAATAAGAGAAGAGAAACTGAAACTGCCGCACAGTTCATTGCCTGATGGACACATGCAGTATCACGTATTATTTAACGTCTTCATAAAACCGCTGTTTGTTCTTCTATAGGATTAGCAGCATTAGTATATGTTTGCTATTAATGACACCCAGGTAATGAACATGATTTACCAACTTAAGTAGTGTTGGTTCTGGTGTAACGCACGAATAATTTATAGACATGCCTTTGTGTATACGCCAGAAATGAAATTGTGAAGCAAGCCTTGAAACTGCCTGTGCATTTCTCATAAAAAAAAAGAAAAACATTATCTTGTTTTCAAAGCATGCGTGTCATCTATATCAGATGTGACTAATGTTGAGCTATAACTTTAAATGGCTCATGCTGGCTGCCATCAAAAATCACTTTTTTTTATTCAACAAACCTCATAACTCATTTCTGTCACGAAAGCAACGAAATGCTTCACTTATATCTCATTGCTTTGGTGCAGTCATGGTTCATTATGCAATGTAAAATCTGATTCACGAATATTTTTGTTACTTGTTGCACGATACGTTTGTTCCTGAAATTCAGCACATCCACCAGTATTGCGTTCCCGCGCGGCTTTCTTTTTTTTAACTGAGTACAGGTGAATAGCCACCGGATTCTTGGCTGATCGCCCAGTGTAGGTATGTGCCATCTTTTGATAGGCTAACAACATCAACAAAATTCGTCTTTCACTTCCAATCATGTGTGCTGCGGTATACTTTTTCTTCGACTTTGTATTGATTCCATCCGTAGTAGGCATGGGAGGCATTGGCCACGCTATCAGCTTCCGCAAGTTAGGTTCACGCAGAATTTGTTAGCTCCGCTTCAAGTTGATCTGATCTCCTTGCAACGAGTTGCTGAAGAAAACGGGTGGACGGGGCAGTGCGGGAAGAAGAGTCGTCGAAGGAAGACATTTGTAATGTTTCTTGAATATAGCCAAAGTTTCTGTTACCGTTATTCAGTTTTTGTCCCCCTGTGATTTATCAGCTATTATTCGAACCCCCAAAGTTTAAAGTTCAAAGTAGTAGCATTACTTTTAAATTCAGAAGAAGCTACTAAACATTACAATTGGGATATATTCGCAGGATCTGGCTTGGAGCTATTCTGTTTGTATCCCTGATTATACTCCTATATTCTTCGTAGAGTTTTTGGTTATTTTGGCTCTTCTCTTAATTCCCAGGCATGTAGCTTGAGTTCTCATTCTTGCAGACTGCCTTTCAGTTCTAGTCTCCAAAATTCCGGAAAATCGTTATTGAATTGGTCGCTTAGGTTTTATGTTCCGTGCACAGTGCGTGAGATCCACTTGGTCTGAGTACCTGCCTATTCGGGTGTTTATTTTAACGAGGTGGCTGATTTATTGGCAAGGTCAGCTCTCAGCGCTCCTGTAATCTTTCCTGTCCTTCACCTCATTATGTTGGAAACTTCACGTTTCCAGCGGTTCCAACATATTTCAGCCAGCTTGAGTGATCCGTTGCTCAATACCGTGGATTTTCACCACTTAAATTACCCATGGAATGTCCAGTGGTGTAAATCAAGGCGTTGCGAGGTGTCAGTGACGCTTCTGCGATGCAAAATCCCTCACTTAAATTTATACTTGCGCCGATGCGGGTTCGCTGCGACAAACCTTTGTGTCTCATGTGGGCAAGTTGAAACAATAGGTCATTTTCTCCTCTCTCGCCGGCGGTTCGCAGTTCAAGGAAAGCAGTATTTGGAGGTCCCTCTTTCGAGGTTAGGACTCCCTCTGTCTCTTCCAGTTCTTCTCTCGTTCGGTGCGAGCGCCAAGGAATTCCCGTTAAGCAGTGTTTGTGGCTACCTTCATGATTACATAAGTGCGACTGATCGGTCACCTTGTCAGCTGCATACAAAATTCTGTTGCATGTCTAAAATGCTTGATTCTATTCTCGGTAATTCATATTTCTTAAATTTTATTGAATTTTCCAATTTTTATCCTGATTCAGTCTTCTACGCCGCCGCCTCATGTCTTTTTTTTCCCCCGTGCAAATATTTCATTGGCAATCTCCACTGTACCTTGGCAAATCCCCCCGCGTGGGTATGTGCCATATATATTTACTGACGTGAAGAAGAAGAGTGTGGGCTACAAACACTGTCTGTACTTGTGCTCTTCCTTTTATTTGTTGTCTGTTTGCATTGTAAGGCATTAATAGGTAGAAAGGCATGCACGTAATGGGCATACCCTGTACGCATGAATGCGGAAGATGGTCATGGTTGTCCAAGCATTGCCATCAAAGCAACGGGACCTTCAAGAAACAGCTAGGATATGGTTGTGACCCCTCACATGCAGTGATGCTCACACAATTTGAAAATGTTGCAAGTTACAGCAGTCCCGTGGTTATATTGCTGCAAAACAATTAAGCTAGCCCATTCATGCGGAAATATTTTTAGAGGCTGCCAAAAAGGAACATGTCAAAAAGTTACACGTCCTGTTTCATTGTGTTTGAAATGAGGCTTAAGATTAAATTAATGTTACAAATACGCGCTGAAGAAATGAAACGATTAAACTCTCATGTGAAGGAAATACAAAAGGGTATATTTACGAAAACTTATTTACAAGCTAAAATAGCATCGCACACACACTCTCACGGGTTCCTTGTCGTCTGTCACTTGACTGAGTCGCCTCCAAGCGCTGCAGGTTACCGCGCACCTGCAGTGCACCGGAAGCGCACACACACACAAACACACACACTCTCACCCGCACACGTGCATGGGTCCACTTGAAAGGAGACGCCGCACGGCTCTCCGGTTCGTACTTCTGGCAGCGGCGGCATTTCCCGCGGCCCTAACGACCACACCAATAAGCTAACGAAGCGGGCGCCCATCGGTCCGTTCGCAGAACGGAGGGTGCCGCCAAGGACGCCCTCCCGCACCGAAAGCACACATGCGGGCACAAAAGAACGCTCGCTGCGCAGAACGACACTCGCAGAGAAACACATGTATATGAGAAATGGCCCCTTCTTACAAATGATGGTGGTAAACGAAATGAACAAGCAACTGCTGTGCAATCCATGCACTGTCATGCAGTACTTACACAATCACAGTCCAGTGACTGCAGAGCGGTCTGCAACCAGTAACTTGCAAAAAAACTATACTATGCAGCGAGCTTGTTTGCACGGTATTTGTTACATTTATCGAACGATCACATGAAATTGGTATGGCTATTTCTACACAGTGCATTTCCTAAAGATTCCTTTCTGCCATACTGTACTTTTTACCCAAAATGCTTCTTACAGAGTCATAAATTGTTACGTACGCGTATAAAGATGTTTGTAGCAGGTGTGTGAGCGTGAACAAAAAAAAAACTTTTTATTTTCCTTAATTCTTCAGTATTCCTGATTATGACGACATATGGGCATTTATAAGTTAGTACAATTTTTTTCACGCATCACAATTAACTGATGCACCGATGTGTTTGGTACACATTCATCTTCAGACATTTCATGTCTGTTTGGTCAAAAAAATAAGAAATAATAGTTGACTGCATTAGTTTTGACTAGCATCACACAGCATGCTCTTGAAATTCCTCTAGCTGTTGTACAGAAGTCTGTAATTGGCTTCATTGCATAGCTTCATACTTGAACCATTTAAACTCTGCAAACTGTTCTTTTTACCGCACATGGCGACATGGCATGCGAAGCCGCGTGGGAACGGGCGAGGAGGATTCGGAGGTACAGCTGCAACTTCGCTGGAATCCAAAGACAGCTAGGCACTTGTCACGGTTAATTTCGGAAAGGCGGCTATGCCCCAGTAAAGTTGCGTAAGGTCTTTCCTTGCAGACCTTACTAAGTCCCTTGACTTCGCACCAGAAATGCTCACCGCCCGAGACGGTTACTTGGTTGGATGACCAAAGGCTTCTTGGCACCAAAGGTGCTCCGTCAGAGACGATATTGCGACTTTGCAGAATGCAGGTATTTCAGGGGAGTATAACTTGACTGTATTTACACAAATATTTACATTGCAAGCAGATTGATACACATGAAAGACAAGTTAAAAGTGGCAAAAAGGTTAGAAAGGTTAAACAGCAGAAAAGTGGAACTGGCTACCACTAGGGGAGGCCCCTACTCGGCATAGCCGAAGATGCATCACATCAGACCGTAGCCCAGAACCCTTTTCCATGGCTCCGGGCCCTGGTTTTAAAGACCTAAAGGCCCGGCCCATCCCTTGCATCACCCAATCACAATATACCACATGATTGGTTCATGAGCCGCGTGGCACGCCTTCAAGTTTCAGCAAATTTCCAAATCTGCTCTCAAAAATATATAGCATGAAAAAACATCAAAACTACTATGAGCAATTGAATTCCGAGAATGGACCCTCGGAATCATTGGCCCACCAGGTTTGCATGCCGTGCCCCCTACATCCACAGCATTGCGGGACTCTCTCCCCAGGTAGTACCGAACATTAGAATAGTGTTATAAAAATGTTATCCAAGTTGCAGTAACGTTACATGTTTCATTGTAATACGTTAAAAATTAACATATAACGTGTGTTATGCAGAAAACTCTATTTTAACGCTCTAAAGAAGCGTTTTATTATAGTCTTCAACAAAAATGTAACATTATTGCAACGTTTCGGTGCTACCTGGGTCCCTCAGGAGAAGGCAAGCAAATACCACCCGGCGTCGTGTCCGCATGTGCACTCGGTTAGCTCTCCTCTCGGAAGGAAAGCAAAAACAAGTGCGGTTGGTTTCGTCTTTCTCGGGAGACGAAAGCACCAACGCTTCGCGCGCGCACACGTGCGACTGATTTTCGCTGACGATCGGCCGCTCCCGCTGTATTCAATTAGCTGTGTCGCCAGATCGTCTGTCGCGAGGCGCTTTCGCTGTGCCCGCATGACCGCTTGTCTTGACCTTCCAGGGGAATTGCGCGTTGCTCGCGCGCGGCTTAGCCCGAAGCCGGTAAATCGGCTGGCCACCGCCACATCTGGACCTGGTTTGACTCAAATTGGTCTCAGCCGCGCGCCGCGTCTTGTTCGGTTCGGGCGCGAACAATACGCGAGATTCAAAGCGCTCGGCCGTCTCTGTCTCTATGGGGGGGCACTTGACCCCAAGGGCGCTCCTTTTCAACACCACCCCGCCGTCGCCCGCCTCCGATTGAACAGGCGGGGGGTTCAAAGGGGAGCTGCCGCGGAGAGGCCGGGCAGCTCGTCCTAATGACAGCGCAGAACATGCGTCACTGACAGCCCCCTTCCTTTCGCCGTCTTGTCCATCGTGCGTCGCGCCGAGCCCGACAAAGAAAAGGCCGTCACCCCCCCCCCCCTTCCCCTTCTGAATCGGGGGGCGGGGGGGCGGAAATTCCGCAAACAGTTTCCCAGAGGCATCCCAGAGATAAACAAAGGCGCACTGGAGCTGGGTATGTGTCATGTTTAACTGCGCAAAGAAACGAAGACAGAGAACAAGAAGGCACGACACGAGCGCAGACTATCAACCGATTTTTTATTCAAGGAAAAAAGGCCTATATATGCATCTTCATCCCGCGAAAAACATGCTAAAAAACCCGAAAGCGCAAACCCTAACACACACCATCTTGGCACATGTAACGTGATGCCACTGATCACAACCTAAAAGCAATCTCCGCATCGTCAGAGACAAGATACAAAACAAACAGCGAACTCACAGGCACACTCCTGCCAAGCTAGCGCTCCACACCGCCTGCTTGCGCTAAAGAAACTGCGCAAAAAAGGCATCGCCCCATCAATGAGGCCTACAGATGGTGATGCTACACAGTCATCTGATTCCTTCTTGATCTGGTACGCTTCCACCAACTCCCTGCAAACCTGATCCCTGTGTTTAAACAAGACGCTGGTCATGTTCAATCGTGGGAAGCAATCTTTGCACTCTTTGCAGTGCAAGGCGAGATTAGAGGAAGGTGCGCCCTTCAACGACCTGCGATGCTCTGCTAACATCTCGTTAATACATCGACCCGTCTGGCCGATGTACTTCTTCCCACACGAGAGGGGGACTTCGTATACGACTCCAGTCTTACACTCTGTGAGCCTGGTTTTCTGTCTGTGCGCTATCGAGCACTCAGCTCCAGCACGATTGCTCTCAGGCTCGAGCTTCTTTCGCACAGCACTACAAGTCCTTGAAAGCTTATTCTTTGCCATGAAAATCACGTCCGCCCCGTATCTCGCCCCAACTTTTTTGAGCCGGTGTGAAATTCCATTCCCTGAACGTTCAGGACAATCATATCCGAGCGCAACACTTGGCAGCATGTTGTGTCGGGATTTCTACGGCGACATTTGAGCTCACTCAAGCTTTCGGATCCTTTCTTGGTGAACAATCCCGCAAGTGTGGTTAAGTACCTGTCTGGGCTGGATAAGAAAAAGTACTCTACCTTCAGCATCGATGTGGAGGACTTATTTTATTCGCTACCCCATGCTCAGCTCATGAAGAGAGTGAAAGACTGCATTGTAAAAGACAATGACGAGTTGGTGTTCGTGGCGGGGTGCGGGGGTTTCCATAGAAAGTTTCCTGGAGCTGCTATCATTTTACCTAGAGTCAACCGTTGTTGGGCGGGGCGAAAAGGTGTACGTCCAAAAATCGGGTGTGTGCATCGGCTCCCGTGTGGCACCCGTTTTGAGCGATATTTACTTGAGCAGGATGGATCAAGAACTGGCACAAAATCTTGCTGACCTCGCGCTAAAAGTGTTTCGTTACGTCGATGATTTTTTAATCATTCTTAAGTCGAACTCTCCCAGGGCAGTTCCGGACGTCGTCAAAATCTTCAAAGATACAGGTAGTGGCCTGAGATTCACCTTCGAACTACCCAGCTCAGCTACCCTACAGTTTTTAGACCGACCGCAGCGGTGGCCAAGTGGTTGAGCATCCGCCTCGCATGCGGGAGGTGCGGGGCTCGATCCCCAGTGCCGCCGGGTACCCACCGGGGATACAATGGGTACAAGCTTTTCCCTGGTCTGGTGCTCGGCTTATTTAGGGTGAAATGCTTGGGAAATGGGTCTTTGACCCCACCTTGAGAAAAAGAAAATACCTTGTGTCAAGGCGTATTTGGCCATAGATGCCCTTGCGCCATAAAAAAAAAGTTTTTATACCTCAGGATCCATTATCTAGAGAGCAGGGTCTGTTGGGAATATCACCCTAGGACAAAAAAAAACCTCTCTTGAACGTCAGTTAGGGGCATTCCACACTCGTCAAGGCGGGTATAGCGACTTCATGCTTAAAAGAGCTCTTGGGAAATCCTGTACACACAGAGCGGAGGCTAGCTTCCTGGGGCAGGTAGAGAGGCTGAAAGAAGCCGGGTATCCTGATCTGAGTTGGCTCAGATCTCCGAAAGGATCCTGTTCAAAGGAGGGAGGCCCATGCTAGTAAAAAAGAGGACGGTGGACGTATACAAGTGGTGGGCATTCCATACATCCATTGAATTTCACACCGGCTCAAAAAAATTGGGGCGAGATACGGGGCGGACGTGATTTTCACGGCAATTAATAAGCTTGCAAGGAATGTTATCGGCGGTCGCACGTGCATGACAACCCTTTCGACATGCGTGACGATGCCCACCGAAGGCATTTCAGGCTGTCGAAGGGACTTGTACGCTGGCTAAGCGAAGAGCGCGGAACATGCGTCACCGACAGCCCCCTTCCTTTCGCCGTCTTGTTCATCGTGCGTCGCGCCGAGCCCGACAAAGAGGAGGCCGTCACCCCCCCCCCCCCCCCTTCCCTCCTGAATGGGGGGGGGGGGGGGCGGAGATTCCGCAAATAGTTTCCCAGAGGCATCCTGTTTTTTTTTTTCATTGGGTCAAGGAAGGTGGCCCAAGCAGCGTGAGGCAACGTTCTCTGTTCATTCTAGAGAAGCAAGCTTACACTGCAAAATTAAACCTAGTCTTTCTCTTCCAAATGCAATTAACTAGGAGTCCTGTCCAAAACCATTTCAGGTTGTTATGTGGGCACCCCCAACCTTTTTTATTTCCGTGTAACTCCAGCACTTCTTCACCTTTGTCATTGTAGCCGCTATTGTTCAAGTACCATGCAACATCTTGTTATTAGCACTTGCTAATTCATGCCTTCTGCAGGGTTTAAAGGACCTTTTTAATTGGAAATGAGAGCATGTGCACAGGGTGGAAAGCGCGTGATCTGCCAGGAAACACTAAAGCGGCCCCGAGAAGGGATCTTTATTAAGGATGACAGCCATCTTGGGCCTCTCCACTTGGCAACGACGACAAAGCGTGTGCGGTCCCTATGGTTAGGCCCCAGCTGTGGAAGCCATCCTCGGACACGACCATGACCTTCGACATCTGATGTTTTTATTTAAAAACACAGGGACCAAAGTCGTGCTGTATGCAGTGCAATCGCCATGTGGTTCCATAATCATCCACCTAGCCCGGCTCTTTGGACGGATTCAGGAAACGACTGAAAAGAACAAAAGTAACGAGCAAACAAAGGTGCGCTGCATAAAAGTTAGAACGTAAAGAGACGAAGGCACGCTGCGCTAATGCTGTAGCGAGGTCTAACATGTAAAATTTCGCGGCTGGCGTCGATTTCTACAAAGCGCGAGTAGTGCCTACGGAAATAAACAAAGGCGCACTGGAGATGGGTAAGTCTGTATACAAGCACGAGTTTTTGTCTCTACCAGCGATTTACTAGCTCACACCGCGCGATTTTGATGTCTGGCGTCGATTTCGACAGAGAGGGAATACGGGCACGAAACGGGACGCTCGCGATCTGCCAGGAAACAATGAGGTGGCCCTAAAAAGGGCCGTTTGCCGGAGCACTTCAACCGCGACCTGCAGCGGCGTGGCGGCGCGGTGAGCAGTAGGCCCAGCAGTGGTCCGTCTTGTGCCCTTTGGCTCCGCACCGACGACACCGGTGCACGACGTACACCTCTCCTGGTCTTGCCCTTGAAGCCGACGCTATCCCTGGTCCGTAGATCTTGACGAGGGCCGCGACGATAATCTTTGACATCTGGTCGATGCCCCGGTCTCTCGCCACGTGATATCGGTCTGCGGCAAACAAGGACAGCATCGGCTTGCCAGAAGCATCCAGGAAACGATGCTGCAAAAAAAGTTACGTTACAAGCGCCGCAATTTGGTGAGTTCTGCTCGAGAAAACTTGCGAAAATGTTGTTCAACCCTTACCTCGGGGTTGAGAATGTGCACGCCCGACAAGCGCTTCAGCGTGGCTGACAGACGGCGGTTCAGCTGGCGACGCCGGCGGTCCTCAAATTGCGCCTTACGTGGCTCATCGAAATGGCGTGGCAAGACTTTGAAGACCAGCACGACACTGGCCACGTTCTCCTGCAGCAGCAAAACGAGGTCCTGGAATGCGCAAGACATGTAGGTAAGCGGTACAGCACTTCATGAAGCGAAATTTGAGATAAAATGCCTACCTTTATGTGGCTGGAAGCGAAATTTGAGATAAAATGCGTACCTTTATGTGGCTGGCGATTTCTCGCGGGTCATCTCCTCTGTCGAGATCGTTGCCGCCAACATATAGGACCACAAAATCGGCGCGCCGAAAGCATGTCTCGGGAATTATTTCAGCTAGGCTGATTGCGTCGTGGCCGCTAAAGCTGAAAGTGCATGTTCTCACTACCGGCGAAGGCCGCAAGCGAGAACTGCACAAAAATTTCAGCTGGCTGTCGCCGACGAGCACACCACGCAAAAAAGCCATAGCTGGACAGCTCCCGAAACAAGCGCTGCTGCCGAGCCCCACGAACCGAATGCCATGCTGCGCGGCGGCCGGCCAGCCGGCCCTAGCGATTCCCTAGGCACTCTAGGGACAGGCCGAGAGAGGCGCGGCGACCCCACATCCGGTTGAGAATGAGGGCGAAGCGAAAAAACGTCACGCAGACACGCATCCCACCGACCAATCGGCGTTTCCAGCCCACCTGCACCCAAACGCTTCTGTCGGGAGGCCTCCACGCTTCGGTTCGCACCGTCGCGCGCGACGCGGCGGCGGCGCCACTATCGCTGCATCACGTGATATGTGACGTCACGCCAGGGATGAAGCGGCGCGCGTCCGCCGTCGCGTCAGTCTCTGTGCCCGCAACCGCGCCAGCGTCTTTGCGCCGGTCGTGTATGCGGCAGCTGCTTAACATGCTTCGCATCCACTGGGCTTAACCTTGATAAGCCTCCAATATTTTCTACTTCTTTCTGGAAAGTTCGGCGGCCAGTCTGACCTACTTTTTCCGTCGAGCGCGCGCGAGGATGCGCAGCCACTAGGCAGGAATGGGCCCTGGAGACAGGCCTTTGTGTCCAGCTCTCCAACTTCCCCCTTCACTCTTCCACAACCCTAGCCCGAACAGTGAACATTCCATGCCCCACGGCACGCGGACAAAAGCACGTGTGACGTCTTCTTTCCTTTCCTGCCTAGCCTCTGCCATCAGACTAATCATCATCTGCTATCGGACCCGTCTGTCCTCCCCCGCCCAAATTACCATCACGGTAAAGAAAAGTCCACTTGGAAGCACTGTTGGGTACTGCAGCACACACATCCTTTCTATGAGAAGGACAGCGGCGGAACTATTAGAGACGTGGAGGGTGGCGTGGTGGTGACGAGGGGCAAGGGAGAATTAGGTCCTCACCCCACATTAAATGTTTTAGGTGTTTCACCTTGCCCCTCCTCTCCATACAGCGCTGGGCAGACGGACTGACAGGAAACCACGAAAACTCTTCCAAGCAAACGCACCTCGCTTCGTAAGAAAGAGGGCCCCGGAGGGGTGGCGAGGGATTCCTGTTTTTTGCGGCTCGTCAAGCTCTCCCCAAATGATCAGGCTACACGCATGCTGTTGCATTAGGCGGGGGCCCCGTCTGCTCGTTCTGGTTTTCTCGCTTCATACATGTCGCTCGAAGTTCCGTTGCCCATGGTTCCATGTACTAAGCAGGTTAGAATAAATGGGCCCCATTATCCTACTGTCCGAGGTGAGGCCCTGGGCTGCAGCCCCCTTAACAACACCCCCCCCCCCCCCCTCCCCACCACCACCACCACCACCACCACCTTAATCCAGCGCTGAAAGCACCGCTCATTTGGGCGCTGTGGATAATGAACTGATTTAGTAACTCCTGTTGACGAAGCAGCTGGCTGTCATCGTGTTTGGTCACCAGAAGAGTCGGAACATCGTGGAAATCGATTATGCAACTGTATGTTAACTGAATTCTATTGGTGTCGCGCATATATCAGCATGGACAGCGAAGGCCACTGCATGATAGTGTTGCTTTCACGCTGTTGGTTCTTCATTGACATGCGAGAGATCGAATACGTTTAGAAACAACGAATTGGGGGGGGGGGGGGTGGCGGGGGGGAGGATTTATTTACCATTACACCCAAGAAAATAAACACTGGCCGGAGATACAACGTCGAAACGAGGCTCGCTTCTCGCTGAGTGTCTGTTCGCTGACCTTGACAAAGCAATCGTACCTTCTGCGCGTCCACCCTCACACGCAGATCACCGTCACACACACACACACACACACACACACACACACACACACACACACACACACACACACACACACACACACACACACACACACACACACACACACACACACACACACACACACACACACACACACACACACACACACAGACACCGCGGGGGGAGGGGGGTAATGGGCGTTTCCCAACTCTTCTTGGAACGGGCCGAAGCATATTCTTTTCGCTCGGACACAGTGGGTGCGGCTCGTGTGTTGTGCCGTGAAGACATCTCAGGAGGCGTCACTCTCGCGAAATATCTTAACAGGCGCCTTTACATAAATAGTAAACAATTTTTTTTGCAATGATTTACGATTGTAAGGTGCATCGTGCATGCATTAAATTGCGTGCACTCAGTGGGCACAGAACAATCGTTCTGCGTGGACAGTATGCACGGATCGAATGAACGCACGTGTATTGTATCACTGAGACACGATTTGATGTACTGAAAACGTCAGCTGCACAGTTTGAGATAAACTTAACACCTCTGGTGCATCGACACACATTATCTGTATTGTACGGAATAGTGTATTTTGAGAAATATCTGTTTTAGACAAGTTATGGAAAGGGTCTTGGTTCAGGCGTTTTGATGCCATGGGTAGCATAAGAGGGCTCTCGCACGGTTTCCGGCCTCGGCGTTACATGGCGTTCTACGTCAAACTCGCGGTATTACAGGACGTGCTACGTCCACCGCTATGGACGCGGGTGGCGCTGGTGAACGCTCTCAAGGTTCCCTTACACGCAAAACATAAATACCCACGAAAGCAGAAGATTGGACAGCCGTCGCCGTAGCTCAGTTGGTAAGAGCACCGGACGCGATATTCGGAGGTCGTGGGCCTGGATCCCACCGGCGGCATGGTTGTTTTTCTGCTGCTTTATAAGTAATTTTCTTTGAGCGATTTATTAATCTAAGTAATATTATCCCACCGATAAGCAAATCGCATTGTAAAAAAAATAAAAATAACGTTCCCCTATGCACCTTGGTTTCGGTGACTGTTGGCTCCCTTCATAAGTTTGTTAAACGGGCCCCTAATTTACTTTACCTTGTCTGCTAATATATATATATATATATATATATATATATATATATATATATATATATATATATATATATATATATATATTGTAAGGCGGGGGTTTATTTAAGAGCTGGGAGGAAGGGAGCAGCGGCGAGAACAATCCGAGGGCAACCAGGTCGGGCACATACACCCGTGGCGATAGCAATACGGCTGACGCGCAGGGCCATCTTCTTCGTTTTCACGAGTCATCTGCTTTGTCCGGATCATCATCTTCTTCACAATCACCCCCGGGGCGAAGAGGAGCCATCCTGGTGACTTACGGCGACTGCAATATGGAGGGGTTGTAGTAAGGCTTGAGACGCTGGATGTGAACTGTCTCGCGGCCGCGGTGGCGGAGATCGGGAGATGGCGTGAGGTGTTCGACGACGTAATTAACTGGAGATGTGCGCTCCGGGACACGGTAGGGGCCGTGTTACTTGGCGAGAAATTTCGAGGAGAGTCCAGGAGTACTTGATGGTATCCAGAGCCACACAAGCGTACCAGGAGAGAAGTGCGATGCGGTGTAAGCGTATCGTGGCGGATTTTCTGGCGATACTGGGCGTCAGCTGTGAGTGACCGGGCGATTTGGCGACAGTCTTCTGCGTGTTGCGCGGCTTCGGAAACAGGGGTATATTCGGAGGCGTCAGGTTGGTAAGGCAGAATGATGTCTATGGCAGCAGATGGATGACGGCCGTAAAGAAGAAAGAAGAGAGAGAAGCCTGTAGTGGACTGCTGGGCGGTGTTGTAGGCGAAAGTCACATAAGGGAGGATGAGATCCCAATTGGAGTGGTTGGATGCGACATACATAGAGAGCATGTCCGCGAGGGTGCGGTTAAATCGCTCGGTGAGGCCGTTGGTCTGCGGACGATAGGCGGAGGTGGTACGATGGATTATGTTGCACTGGCGGAGCAGGGCGGTGACGACATCGGACAAAAAGGCGCGTCCGCGGTCGCTAAGCAGTTCACGAGGTGCACCGTGACGAAGGACGAAACGTTGCAAAAGGAAGGAGGCAACGTCTGTCGCTGTGGCAGACGGAAGGGCGGCGGTTTCGGCATATCTCGTGAGATGATCAACCGCAACGATAGCCCAACGGTTGCCGGCCGCAGTGTACGGAAGCGGGCCGTAGAAATCAATGCCGATGCGGTCAAAAGGGCGTGGTGGGCAAGGGAGTGGCTGCAACTCTCCAGCAGAACGATGAGGAGATGGCTTGCGACGTTGACAGGCGAGAGAGGCGCGTACGTATTTAAGTACGAGGGGCTGGTTAGACAGACATATTAAGGAAGCCAACAGTCACCGAAACCAAGGGGCATAGGGGAATGTTTTTATTCTTTTTTTTAATTTTTAGTGGCAATCAATCGGTTTAAAGAAAATTATTTATAAAGCAGCAGAAAAAACAACCATGCCGCCGGTGGGATCCGAACCCACGACCTCCGAATATCGCGTCCGGTGCTCTTACCAACTGAGCTACGGCGACGGCTGTCCAATCTGCTGCTTTCGTGGGTATTTATGTTTACTGCATGTAAGCGAACCTTGAGAGTGTTCACCAGCGCCACCCTCGACCATAGCGGTGGACGTAGCACGTCCTGTAATACCGCGAGTGTGACGTAGAACGTCATCTAACGGCGAGGGCGGAAACTGTGCGAGAGCCCTCTTATGCTACCTATGGCAACAAGACTGCCAGGACTGAGACCCCCGTTAAGCTATTAGCAGACAACGCAAAGGAAATGAGGGGCTGGTTAGACAGACATATTAAGGAAGCCAACAGTCACCGAAACCAAGGGGCATAGGGGAATGTTTTTATTCTTTTTTTTTAATTTTTAGTGGCAATCAATCGGTTTAAAGAAAATTATTTATAAAGCAGCAGAAAAAACAACCATGCCGCCGGTGGGATCCGAACCCACGACCTCCGAATATCGCGTCCGGTGCTCTTACCAACTGAGCTACGGCGACGGCTGTCCAATCTGCTGCTTTCGTGGGTATTTACGTTTACTGCATGTAAGCGAACCTTGAGAGTGTTCACCAGCGCCACCCTCGACCATAGCGGTGGACGTAGCACGTCCTGTAATACCGCGAGTGTGACGTAGAACGTCATCTAACGGCGAGGGCGGAAACTGTGCGAGAGCCCTCTTATGCTACCTATGGCAACAAGACTGCCAGGACTGAGACCCCCGTTAAGCTATTAGCAGACAACGCAAAGGAAATGAGGGGCTGGTTAGACAGACATATTAAGGAAGCCAACAGTCACCGAAACCAAGGGGCATAGGGGAATGTTTTTATTTTTCTGGAAAGCAGCGCTGAACAGACGAGGACAGAGACGAGGCGACAAGGACGGGCGCTGAACTGACAACAAATTTTATTGAAGGGATTCACAGTTATAAGCGTAGTGCAGCTACCGTTCGCGCATGCTCAGGAAAGTCAGCTCTTTTGGTGAAAGGGCGATAGAGGCTGTGCTGACGCAGCCCTCTCCCAGGCTATATATCTGATTTGATTCAGCTATCTCTCTAGTCATACGTACACTGCTCTTTCTGATTATGGAGGTGTCACCGAGTGCAGGGGTACAATCTAGGCAAGTGATACAGTGACTTGCGAGGAAGCCTTCAAAATCTTTTCCCTCGCGTGCATTTTTCACGTTCAAGGCATGCTCTCTTAACCTCTCGTTCACGCATCTCCCAGTTTGGCCAACATACGTCTTTCCACAACTTAACGGAATTTTGTAAACTACACCTTCTGTGCAATCAACATAAGGCCGCCTATGTTTTTTGCCACAGCCACGCTTCTGGGTCGCCTCCAGATTAGTGATCCTGCAAAGCTTGGACAGCTTGTGAGGGGCAGAGAAGACCACTTTCACGTCGTAACGCTGGGCTACCTTTTTCAGATTGTGCGAAAGTGAGTGTATGTAAGGTATAACAGCTACCTTCTGCCTGCGCTGTGCGCGGCTATCGCACGTATGCACCTTGCTGCGCATGTGTTTTAGGCAGCTTTCAGCGACTGAAACCAGGAGGTGGTGCGGGTACCCAGCGCTAAGCAGTCTATCTGCTTGACGATTGAATGCTTGCGACATCAGATGCGGGCAGGATTTGCCGAGAGCGTTCTTGAGGCAAGACATGGCAATAGCTCGTTTAACGAGCTTGGAGTGGGCGGAGTTGAACGCCAGAAGTGGTTTGTTGGCGCGCGGTTCATTGCACCAGCAGACACCATCATCTTTAAAGTGGAACCGGATGTCTAGAAATCTAATTTGGCCATTTACTGGAAGTTCGTGGGTGAGGTCAAGAGGATTCATCACAATACCGAATGAACCCAGTACATTCTTACTGATACGTTGAATCGCCTGCGCGTCACAGTCTAAGACAACTAAAAAATCGTCCACGTAACGAAAAACCTTGATAAAATTGCTGTCCATGGGAGAAGCGAGCAGTTGACGATCGAAATGAGCCAGCAGAAGGTCACTGAGAACCGGGGCTATGCAGGACCCGATACATATACCCTGCTTTTGTAGGTGGGGCATCCCTTCAAACTGGATATAGGTTGATTGGAGATAAAACTTTAAAAGTTCTAAAAAACCCCCAACTGTGACCCCCGCAGTATTTTGAAAAGCAATGGAGCCATATTTGTCAATGGAAAGCTCAACGCACTCAAGGATGAGCTTGTGAGGTAAAGAATAAAAGAGATCTTTAATGTCAATGGAGAAAGCCTGGTAGCATTTGTCAGTGTTAGTGCTAAAAAATTCTAAAACCTGGTTGGAATTGTTAACAATAAACGGGTCGTCCACGGGTAAAAGCTTAAGATGGAGCTGTAAAAAACGAGCAACAGAGTGCTGCCATGTACCAGTTTCAGAGACTATGGTTCTCAGTGGCACATCTACCTTATGGGTTTTAGCGCTAAAAAAGACATCTAAAAAATCTTTCTTGCTCTTATCGATCGCCTTGACAAGATCAGATAGATTCAACCGCTCGCAAAGTTTCTTCGCTCTGGACTTGACTTTGCCTAGAGACACCTTTGCATGACCAGAAAACACAGCAGAAATAGCTTCCCTAGATTTGGATATGAACACTGAGCTAGGCAATACAGCGAATCCGCCTTCTTTGTCAGCTAGGAGAAGACGAAGCGAGTGGTCACGTAGGAAACTAATTACACGTCTCACGGGTAGACAGTGCTCGGTACTCTTCCAACGATTAAGGATGTCAACACCTTCTGAGACAAAGCGGGTGCTCGCTTCGGTCGAGGTGAGGCGCGACACCTGACGTACTAAAGACAGTTGTTCTAGCCTTGATTCCTTGGGCGGTACCGCAAACTTAGGGCCGAGAGAAAGGACACGACTGACGTAAGCTGGCAAAGTTACATCACCTATGACATGCACCTTGCATAGTGGTCCTTGCGGCTCATGAGCAGGCCTGGCCCTCAGTCTTCTCAGCACTTGTTGCCAGAGGAACTCCGTTGTTTGGTCGGCGAGGCTGTGGAACGCCCGCAGCTCACGGTGGTTCGAGGTGTCTCTAGGCAAAGTCAAGTCCAGAGCGAAGAAACTTTGCGAGCGGTTGAATCTATCTGATCTTGTCAAGGCGATCGATAAGAGCAAGAAAGATTTTTTAGATGTCTTTTTTAGCGCTAAAACCCATAAGGTAGATGTGCCACTGAGAACCATAGTCTCTGAAACTGGTACATGGCAGCACTCGGTTGCTCGTTTTTTACAGCTCCATCTTAAGCTTTTACCCGTGGACGACCCGTTTATTGTTAACAATTCCAACCAGGTTTTAGAATTTTTTAGCACTAACACTGACAAATGCTACCAGGCTTTCTCCATTGACATTAAAGATCTCTTTTATTCTTTACCTCACAAGCTCATCCTTGAGTGCGTTGAGCTTTCCATTGACAAATATGGCTCCATTGCTTTTCAAAATACTGCGGGGGTCACAGTTGGGGGTTTTTTAGAACATTTAAAGTTTTATCTCCAATCAACCTATATCCAGTTTTAAGGGATGCCCCACCTACAAAAGCAGGGTATATGTATCGGGTCCTGCATAGCCCCGGTTCTCAGTGACCTTCTGCTGGCTCATTTCGATCGTCAACTGCTCGCTTCTCCCATGGACAGCAATTTTATCAAGGTTTTTCGTTACGTGGACGATTTTTTAGTTGTCTTAGACTGTGACGCGCAGGCGATTCAACGTATCAGTAAGAATGTACTGGGTTCATTCGGTATTGTGATGAATCCTCTTGACCTCACCCACGAACTTCCAGTGAATGGCCAAATTAGATTTCTTGACATCCGGTTCCACTTTAAAGATGATGGTGTCTGCTGGTGCTATGAACCGCGCGCCAACAAACCACTTCTGGCGTTCAACTCCGCCCACTCCAAGCTCGTTAAACGAGCTATTGCCATGTCTTGCCTCAAGAACGCTCTCGGCAAATCCTGCCCGCATCTGATGTCGCAAGCATTCAATCGTCAAGCAGATAGACTGCTTAGCGCTGGGTACCCGCACCACCTCCTGGTTTCAGTCGCTGAAAGCTGCCTAAAACACATGCGCAGCAAGGTGCATACGTGCGATAGCCGCGCACAGCGCAGGCAGAAGGTAGCTGTTATACCTTACATACACTCACTTTCGCACAATCTGAAAAAGGTAGCCCAGCGTTACGACGTGAAAGTGGTCTTCTCTGCCCCTCACAAGCTGTCCAAGCTTTGCAGGATCACTAATCCGGAGGCGACCCAGAAGCGTGGCTGTGGCAAAAAACATAGGCGGCCTTATGTTGATTGCACAGAAGGTGTAGTTTACAAAATTCCGTTAAGTTGTGGAAAGACGTATGTTGGCCAAACTGGGAGATGCGTGAACGAGAGGTTAAGAGAGCATGCCTTGAACGTGAAAAATGCACGCGAGGGAAAAGATTTTGAAGGCTTCCTCGCAAGTCACTGTATCACTTGCCTAGATTGTACCCCTGCACTCGGTGACACCTCCATAATCAGAAAGAGCAGTGTACGTATGACTAGAGAGATAGCTGAATCAAATCAGATATATAGCCTGGGAGAGGGCTGCGTCAGCACAGCCTCTATCGCCCTTTCACCAAAAGAGCTGACTTTCCTGAGCATGCGCGAACGGTAGCTGCACTACGCTTATAAATGTGAATCCCTTCAATAAAATTTGTTGTCAGTTCAGCGCCCGTCCTTGTCGCCTCGTCTCTGTCCTCGTCTGTTCAGCGCTGCTTTCCAGAAAAATAAAAACATTCCCCTATGCCCCTTGGTTTCGGTGACTGTTGGCTTCCTTAATATGTCTGTCTAACCAGCCCCTCATTTCCTTTGCGTTGTCTGCTAATAGCTTAACGGGGGTCTCAGTCCTGGCAGTCTTGTTGCCATAGGTAGCATAAGAGGGCTCTCGCACAGTTTCCGCCCTCGCCGTTAGATGACGTTCTACGTCACACTCGCGGTATTACAGGACGTGCTACGTCCACCGCTATGGTCGAGGGTGGCGCTGGTGAACACTCTCAAGGTTCGCTTACATGCAGTAAACATAAATACCCACGAAAGCAGCAGATTGGACAGCCGTCGCCGTAGCTCAGTTGGTAAGAGCACCGGACGCGATATTCGGAGGTCGTGGGTTCGGATCCCACCGGCGGCATGGTTGTTTTTTCTGCTGCTTTATAAATAATTTTCTTTAAACCGATTGATTGCCACTAAAAATTAAAAAAAAAGAATAAAAACATTCCCCTATGCCCCTTGGTTTCGGTGACTGTTGGCTTCCTTAATATGTCTGTCTAACCAGCCCCTCATTTCCTTTGCGTTGTCTGCTAATAGCTTAACGGGGGTCTCAGTCCTGGCAGTCTTGTTGCCATAGGTAGCATAAGAGGGCTCTCGCACAGTTTCCGCCCTCGCCGTTAGATGACGTTCTACGTCACACTCGCGGTATTACAGGACGTGCTACGTCCACCGCTATGGTCGAGGGTGGCGCTGGTGAACACTCTCAAGGTTCGCTTACATGCAGTAAACATAAATACCCACGAAAGCAGCAGATTGGACAGCCGTCGCCGTAGCTCAGTTGGTAAGAGCACCGGACGCGATATTCGGAGGTCGTGGGTTCGGATCCCACCGGCGGCATGGTTGTTTTTTCTGCTGCTTTATAAATAATTTTCTTTAAACCGATTGATTGCCACTAAAAATTAAAAAAAAAAGAATAAAAACATTCCCCTATGCCCCTTGGTTTCGGTGCCTGTTGGCTTCCTTAATATGTCTATATATATATATATATATATATATATATATATATATATATATATATATATATATATATATATATATATATATATATATATATATATATATATATATATATATATATGAAGGGAGCGAACAGTCACCGAAACCAAGGTGCATAGGGGAATGTAATTTTTTTAATGTGTAGTGCTGATCAGAGGGATAATAATACTCAGATTAATCTATCGCTTAAAGAAAATTACTTATAGCGCACCGGCGGCACATCGCACAGCACACAGGCGCCTATGCATTTCGCCTCCATAGAAACGCGGCCACCGCGGTCGGGTTAGGGAAAATGTTTCCATTTTTTTTTAATTTGTAGTGGTGAATAATGGGAGCATAATACTTTGATTAATCTGTCACTTAAAGAAAAGTAATTATAAATCGGCATGAAAAATATAACATAACCAACTTTAACATGTCACAACAGCAAAAAAGAAGGGGGTGTACGAAAACCCGTGGTGCGCAGCCGCGCGCACCGCAGAGAGAGAAACAGCTTTATTGCCATAGAATGCCGAGATTTAAGGCAGGCGGGCCTGCATGGTGTGGCCGCCGGGTGGGGCGACTTCCTGAGCCCACAATACGAGTTTCAGTTGGGTGGTCTTGTCTGGTCTTCTGAGAAGTTGGTTCCATCCCTCCTCGGAGGGAGCTGGCAGTAAGTAATAGTAGTATAGTAAGTGCTTTATTAAAGTAATATTAGAAAGGAAGGAAAATATTTTTGCTAGCCCCGGCATCTGCCATCGACACTGAAGCACCTGAGCTGGGGCTACAGTAAGGCTCGCGGAGGCGGTTTTCCCGCGCAACCCCAATGCATATGCCCCTCTGTGGCGATTTCTCCCTAGTTACAATTTTTGCATGTAGGGTCGTATTCCACGTCTGTGATGATAGTCTATAGAATGGCTAAGGGTCGAGTGTGTCAGCAACCTGCGGAGCATGGTGGCTTGCGCTCGATTTATAAAGTCCGGGTGGGTAGGCGGGAATTGGCGTCATCGTCTGTGGAGATTGGTGATATCGGCAAAGGTCTGCGGAGCCTCGGCAAGAGCGATGGGTCCGTGGGGCCGGCCGCCTGGTTGGCTAGGTCTCGGGCTGTTCGGTCGACCCCTTCACTTCCAGAGTTTCTGGCGTGTGCGGGTGCCCAGACTAGGTTGATCTCATACGGTCGGGAGTGCAGCCGCGAATGATGCGTGCAGCGGGGCGGCAGATAAAATAAAACTGCCGAGTAATTTTGTACCGCTCTTTTGGAGTCGCTTAGGGCTGTGCGCGTGATTAAGCGCAGAGCAGGCGGACAACGATACATCCGCTAAGGCGCCCGTGTGCTGTGCGATGTCAGTGCACGTTAAAGATCCCCAGGTGGTCGAAACTATCCGGAGCCCTTCATTACGGCACCTCTTTCTTCCTTTCTTCTTTCGCCCCCTCCTTTATCCCTTCCTTTACGGCGCGGTTGAGGTGTCCACCGATACGTGCGACAGATGCTGCGCCATTTCCTTTCCCTAAAAAAAAACCAAACGATACATCCACCATTCTCCCCTAGCGGGCCCGAATTAATTTGGACCAGTCCGCGCGTGAAGCAAACGTCATGCGAGCACCCCCCACCGCGCCGTCGTGTTTCGGTCGCCCGTTGTCATTATTAATACTCCGCAACTGCGCCGCCAACCGTTATGAATGTAACTGAAGGAGGAGTTGGCGCTACCGTCCGCAATTCGTGGCCGCTGGGAGGAATACGAAGTTTCAGCGATGGGCAGCGGTCGTCGACAGGTCGGTTTCGCGGCTGTACAGTATTTCATTTCGTTAATCCGCGCGGTTGCTCTTCGGTCACACGGTAGCAGATGCAAGGATCAATTAACGCCAGCAACTCGTTCGCATTCTAGTACTCCCAACATTATAAGTTTAGACGCGGTGCTCGCTTTGCGATACGCGTGATCCTCAGTTGATTGCAGTTAAGGGGGCCATTTTAAGTTACCCGGGCTACGTGCCGAGCCTCTATTCGCGGAAATAAGGCGAACCAGCTGGTGCCAGTCACTTTGATTCGACGTTCAGCGAGCTGTTTAGAGCTGAGTTCCAAGCAGCACGTACGGACTCCAGTCGTGGTATGACGTGTATTTTTTCTCTATTTTCACGTTTTCACTTCCAACGAGTGTCTATTTTAAACACCGGTCCTAGAAAGCGATATATAGGGTGTAGCTAACTTGGACCAAGATTTGAAAAAAACCTAACCATTCTTCAGAACAGAAATCGCTCGGATGTTGTTAAGGTGTATCTAAAGTCACAGTACCATTTTTTTATCGTCCTACTTGAATAATCAGTCGAGATAAATTAATTAATTTTTAAAATATAGCTTGAAACGTTCAGGCATCGGTAGGAAAGTTGAGGAGCTCCACAAATATTGCCCAACCCAGGCACTTAATCCAACGCGATTGCCTTAGCGTGGCCGTTTTTAAACGAAAGCCCGCGGAGTTTAAAAAATACCACCTGACAGCGCTCTCCGTGCGCCCGAATGCGCCGCGATTACAGCGCTCTCATCCGTGATTTGTAAAAAAAACATCGCCAGCGCCATCTCTTCGCTTACGAGAGAGGGCTTCAATATTTGCTCGGCTCAGACGTTACCGGCGGCGGCTGGCGACGCATTGTGCATTCTGCTAGCGTTGGAGCGAAATTATCGCCGCAGAAGCGGGAGCCGGCTCTCTTTCAAGTGCCACCCGAACCCACTGGCGCTTACCTTGGAGCCAACCACAGCGCGAAGCTCTGTCGTGTGCAGCATGAAAGGCGCGAAGCGAGCTATGTTTTTACAAAGCACGAATGAGAGCGCTGTAATCGCGGCGCGTTCGGGCGCACGGTGCGCTGTCACGTGGTGTTTTTTAAACTCCGCAGGCTTTTGTTTTTCCCGAATTAAAACGGCCACGCTAAGTCTATCTCGTTGGAAATGTCGAGGTTGGACAATATTTATGGAGCTCCACAAATTTCCTATCGACGCCTGAACATTTAAAGCTACATATAAAAAGTTAATTTATCTCGAATAACCATTGAAGTATAGGACGATAAAAATGGTACTGTAACTTTAGTTAAACCTTAACAACATCCAAGCGATTTCAGTTGTGAAGAACTTTTAGGCTTTTTTTTTTTCCAAATCTTGGTCCAAGTTAGCTGGGACACCCTGTATATAATAAGGTGTCTGTCTGGGCTAGTCGGTACATGGTACTAAATGAAGGCACAGCGCACGAAATACGGAACTGAGAAAGAGACAAACACAGCGCTGACTTATGACTGAAAGGCTTTATTGCTAGCAAGCAATAAATAGGCGAAAAGGAGCACAATCAACAGAAGAACAGCATCAGTGATGATTGTCAAAAAAACACAACAAAAAAGCACACAATCACAACCTACACAAGCGAACTTAACTGTTAAGATAGTCAATTTCTTTTTGTGTTAGCACGACGGAAGGCTTGCTGACGCAGTTGTCAAGTCCCCGGTGAATTAAAAGACCTTCCACGATTTCCCGCGTACGTTGTTCCTTATATTTATACAGTATTTTAGTACGGCCGAAAAAAGGAGTGCATTTACATGATAGCCAATGTATAACCAAATTGCTTTTGGGGGGTGGTTTTAGGGAGCGTTTATGCTCACTTAGGCGATCATTGAGGAAGCGCCCTGTTTGGCCAATATAAAATCGCCCACAGGATAGCTCTATCTTATAGACAACATTTTTACGGCACTGCACATAGGGCGATTCGTGATTTTTTACGCATTCGGCAGGGGGAGGTCCTTCACGGTTTACGGTTTTACACAAGCGCTGCAGTTTTTTCGGGGCAGAAAAGATCGCTCTGACACCGGCTTTTCCTGCAATTCTTTTCAGGTTATGTGATACCTTGTGCACATAAGGTATCACTGCGTAGTTTCGGTTTTCTGCTTCGGCAAGAATTTTCTCCGCTACAGCACGCAGGATGTGGTCTGGAAAGCCGGCCTTTTTCAGCCTCATGATCTGGCTTCTTAAGCTAGATTGCATTTGATGGGAACATGACCTGGAAATGGCATTTTTGAGGGCGGCTGTCGCGACGCCTCGTTTTACTATTTTTGAATGAGAGGATGAGTAAGATAGAAGCCCTTTTTGTGCTCAGGGTGAGTAGCGCCAGCATACCCCTTCGTCGCACATCATTTTCTGTATGTCCAGAAAGCGAATGCCGTCATGATCCGGAACTTCCATCGTTAGTTGAAATGGTTTTAGATTAGATCTGAACAAGGTGAGGATGTCACTGGCTTGATGTGCAACACTGTGGCCGCTTCTTAATCTAAAAATCATCAGAAAGTCATCAACGTAACGGGACACACGTACCACTGAAGATCCAAGTAAGACTTTTTGCAAATGTTGGTCCAAGGAAGCTAGTAGACAGTCACTGAGGAACGGAGTGAGACCCGAGCCTATACAGACGCCCTCCTTCTAGATAAAGTGGCTGCCGTTGAAAGACACGACTGTCGAGCGCAGATATAGATCTAGTAGATCAAGGAGGCTGGCAACGTCAATTCCGCAGTGGTTTTGGAATTTGGTGGCACCGTACAGGTCAATCGCTTGACTCGCGGCAATGTGCACAGCATCTTGAGGAAGGGAATAGAACATGTCCTTGATGTCAACAGACAAGGCGCTGACATTTTTCAAAGGCTTCTCCTGGAGAAATTCCGACACAGTTGCCGGGCGGCGCACAAGGAAAGGATCATTGATAGTTAGAAGTACTTGTATTTGGGCGTGTTGGTTCATATCTTTTCAGGTGGACACAGGGGCGCAACAAAAACACACGGACATAGAAGTAGACAGGGACGAGCGCTTACTATCAACAGGCTTTATTTGACGTAGACCGTTAATATACTTTCGCCTACCCAAGCGCCACTGTGCGAATCACAAGCACGTGGGTAACAGAAAACACCAAAAGAAATCGAAAAGAGGCGATTACAGAAATCTATCTAAGAAAACCGTTTCAGATCGGCGAAGCATTACAGACGAATCACTGATGCAGTTATCTCCTTTTTTTTTCTGATGTAATAGGCTTCCACCAGTTCCCGTTCAATCTGATCGCGGCTTCTCAACAATACTCTACAGTCCGATAATCGGGGAAAACAGGCGACCTTAGTCTTCTTAGTGCATTCTTGGCAATGGTCCGGGAGATGGGAGCCTGTCTTCTTTAAAGAATTTTTGTGCTCCAGAAGGCGCTGGTTGAGGCAGCGGGAAGGTTTACGTTGGGCAAACTGGACGCTGCCTCAACCAGCGCCTTCTGGAGCACAAAAATTCTTTAAAGAAGACAGGCTCCCATCTCCCGGACCATTGCCAAGAATGCACTAAGAAGACTAAGGTCGGCTGTTTTCCCCGATTATCGGACTGTAGAGTATTGTTGAGAAGCCGCGATCAGATTGAACGGGAACTGGTGGAAGCCTATTACATCAGAAAAAAAGGAGATAACTGCATCAGTGATTCGTCTGTAATGCTTCGCCGATCTGAAACGGTTTTCTTAGATAGATTTCTGTAATCGCCTCTTTTCGATTTCTTTTGGTGTTTTCTGTTACCCACGTGCTTGTGATTCGCACAGTGGCGCTTGGGTAGGCGAAAGTATATTAACGGTCTACGTCAAATAAAGCCTGTTGATAGTAAGCGCTCGTCCCTGTCTACTTCTATGTCCGTGTGTTTTTGTTGCGCCCCTGTGTCCACCTGAAAACATTGATAGTTAGTTCTGAAAAACAGTTTTTAAGGTATGACCCGAGGGCATGTTGCGAGGTGCCTTTTTAGGTTACAATAACCCGGAAAGGGCATTCCTTCTTGTGGGTTTTGGCTGAAAAGAAGCATTGCAAGCTCGAGCCGGTGCTTTTGTTTACATTGGTTGCCAGCTTGTCCAAACCAAGCCTTTCACATCTGAGCAGTGCTTCCTTTTTTGCCTTATTCGGCCGGAATTTTTTCACAAGATGAAAATTTTCGCTTATGGCATCTTGAGCTTTCTTGTGGTAAATAGCCAACGGGAGGACGGCAAAACCATCTTCTTTGTCGGCCAGGACTAGCTTGAGATCGGCATTTTTGAGAGAACTGGTCAGCTTAATTGTGTAGATCCAAATGGTTTCTGTTTACCTTTGTGGCGGGAAAGGATTCCACTGAGTCTAAGATGCACCGGGCGGCGTCTGTCTCGTCCTTTGCTCTTCCCGCTGCCTTTCTTGCCATGGCCAGTAGCTCCGGTTTACTTAGTGAGGGTGCTGAGCAGAACTTCACTCCTCTTTGCAGTATTTTCAGATCGTCTGCGTGGATGTTCGGGTTTCCCACGAGGTGAACGGTCTGTTCCGCTTGTGCCTGTCGCTATTTCTTTGGGAGCGCAGCCCAGACTTGTTGCCACAGCCATTCAGTGCCGAGTGAAGCTGCGCGAAGCTCTGCTCAGCACCCTCACTAAGTAAACCGGAGCTACTGGCCATGGCAAGAAAGGCAGCGGGAAGAGCAAAGGACGAGACAGACGCCGCCCGGTGCATCTTAGACTCAGTGGAATCCTTTCCCGCCACAAAGGTAAACAGAAACCATTTGGATCTACACAATTAAGCTGACCAGTTCTCTCAAAAATGCCGATCTCAAGCTAGTCCTGGCCGACAAAGAAGATGGTTTTGCCGTCCTCCCGTTGGCTATTTACCACAAGAAAGCTCAAGATGCCATAAGCGAAAATTTTCATCTTGTGAAAAAATTCCGGCCGAATAAGGCAAAAAAGGAAGCACTGCTCAGATGTGAAAGGCTTGGTTTGGACAAGCTGGCAACCAATGTAAACAAAAGCACCGGCTCGAGCTTGCAATGCTTCTTCTCAGCCAAAACCCACAAGAAGGAATGTCCTTTCCGGGTTATTGTAACCTAAAAAGGCACCTGGCAACATGCCCTCGGGTCATACCTTAAAAACTGTTTTTCAGAACTAACTATCAATGATCCTTTCCTTGTGCGCCGCCCGGCAACTGTGTCGGAATTTTTCCAGGAGAAGCCCTTGAAAAATGTCAGCGCCTTGTCTGTTGACATCAAGGACATGTTCTATTCCCTTCCTCAAGATGCTGTGCACATTGCCGTGAGTCAAGCGATTGACCTGTACGGTGCCACCAAATTCCAAAACCACTGCGGAATTGACGTTGCCAGCCTCCTTGATCTACTAGATCTGTATGCGCTCGACAGTCGTGTCTTTCAACGGCAGCCACTTTATCTAGAAGGAGGGCGTCTGTATAGGCTCGGGTCTCACTCCGGTCCTCAGTGACTGTCTACTAGCTTCCTTGGACCAACATTTGCAAAAAGTCTTACTTGGATCTTCAGTGGTACGTGTGTCCCGTTACGTTGATGACTTTCTGATTATTTTTAGATTAAGAAGCGGCCACAGTGTTGCACATCAAGCCAGTGACATCCTCACCTTGTTCAGATCTAGTCTAAAACCATTTCAACTAACGATGGAAGTTCCGGATCATGACGGCATTCGCTTTCTGGACCTACAGAAAATGATGTGCGACGAAGGGGTATGCTGGCGCTACTCACCCCGAGCACAAAAAGGGCTTCTATCTTACTCATCCTCTCATTCAAAGATAGCAAAAACGAGGCGTCGCGACAGCCGCCCTTAAAAATGCCATTTCCAGGTCATGTTCCCATCAAATGCAATCTAGCTTCAGAAGCCAGATCATGAGGCTGAAAAAGGCCGGCTTTCCAGACCACATCCTGCGTGCTGTAGCGGAGAAAATTCTTGCCGAAGCAGAAAACCGAAACTACGCGGTGATACCTTATGTGCACAAGGTATCACATAACCTGAAAAGAATTGCACGAAAAGCCGGTGTCAGAGTGATCTTTTCTGCCCCGAACAAACTGCAGCGCTTGTGTAAAACCGTAAACCGTGAAGGACCTCCCCCTGCCGAATGCGGAAAAAATCACGAATCACCCTATGTGCAGTGCCGTAAAAATTTTGTCTATAAGATAGAGCTATCCTGTGGGCGATTTTATATTGGCCAGACATGGCGCTTCCTCAATGATCGCCTAAGTGAGCATAAACGCTCCCTAAAACCACCCCCCAAAAGCAATATGGTTATACATTGGCTATCCTGTAAATGGACTCCTTTTTTCGGCCGTACTAAAATACTGTATAAACACAAGGACCAACGTACGCGGAAAATCGTGGAAGGTCTTTTAATTCACCGGGGACTTGACAACTGCGTCAGCAAACCTTCCGTCGCGCGAACACAAAAAGAAATTGACTATCTTAACAGTTAAGTTCGCTTGCGTAGGTTGTGATTGTGTGCTTTTTTGTTGTGTTTTTTTTTTACAATCATCACTGATGCTGTTCTTCTGTTGATTGTGCTCCTTTTCGCCTATTTATTGCGTGCTAGCAATAAAGCATTTCAGTCGTAAGTCAGCGCTGTGTTTGTCTCTTTCTCAGTCCCGTATTTCGTGCGCTGTGCCTTCATTTAGTACCCTGTATATATTTCACGTTGTAGGTTCCTCATTATCTCAATTTATTTCATTGTACGCCGATTATTAGAACCTGTCGAACACTGTGAATACTACAGCAAAAGATGCCAGGTTTCGCGGGAAAGCCCGCCACCACTGATCGCCGCAAAGGTCGCAAGCGGAAATGTAAAAATATATTGTAAATTTCCCGCTCGCCTTTGAGGTCTCGTACGCGGCATGAACACTCGGTGGCCTGTTCTCTACATAATGTAAGCATTATATAGCCGAGCTCGGACACCTAAAGGTCTAGAAACACGAATTGTGCGTTTTCGTCTTTAAAATGATGAGTTAGACATAAAAATACAAGGGTACTAGTTAACGTGGTGTGCGCCTACGACAGCTGAATAAGTTACAACTGAATGTCTCCTTTCATGCTGTTTCGGTTTCATCAACCGAACGATAGCTGTGACGTCTAGCTGCTACACGTCCGACGTACACATTCCCTGCAGCTACGTGGAAGTGACCAATGTGTATTAATTTCATTAATGTCCGTCGCATGTATGCATCTCATGAATTTTTCTTGCAGGTTCGGTATGACGGGTGAGGCGTTGTGTTTCCGTCCACTGTTATTCGTAGTAAAGGAACATTCAATTTGATGCTCGCGGAATGGGGCGACTAGCTTTCGATGCGCATACTTCGAGTACGCCAGCAATATACGAGCTGTTCGTGCATGTGCTATTTAGAGAGTGCGGGAATATAATAGGGGAACAGTTCTCTTTGAGATCCTCCAAAGCCGCCAAAAAGCATGTAACTTGCGTACGCTTTGTGGAGAAGAGCGCGTAGCAAGCAGCGTATATGGCGTATTTTAAACCTCTCCCAAATTTGACGTGCGCACCTCGATTGGCTACAGTGCGGCGGGATTCGGCCGGCAAGGAAAGTTCAACTGACGGGTCGGTATACCGTGGCTGCTGTGCTTTCTCCGCGCCTATACGCGTACTTCAGCTGACGATTCGCAAGGAGGCAAACAGCACGCCACGCGAACGATCGCAATCACTGTGCAGCCAGAACCAAAGGTGATTCGGCAATTACCTCTCGGATAAATTATAAGTGCTCTGCCGCAGTTACTGTCTGCAAAAAGACCCAACAAAATGCATGAGATCAGTTCGCTCCTTCGCCCTTGTATCCGCTTTTTCAGGAGAATCTTGGATTGTCTAACCATTGTTTCAGAGCGCGTATTTCAGACGAGCACACACAAAGCACACCGAGCACACTCTCAGATAAAATGATCAACCATGGTCGCATCTGGAGGTGTCGTAACCCCGGGTTGTCCCGGGGTCGAAAAACGCGCTCTTCCCGCCATCGCGGAGGCTGAAGAGCGTCTTCAAGGTGCCGTGGTTCCCGGAGCTCACCAAATAAAGTGCTGAATCCCCAAACAAACAATGAAAAGATGGATTTGAAACTGTCGCCTCAGTTAACCGCTGCCAAGCGCGCCTCCTCAGGCTACAAGGTGGATCGGTGCATGAGTGTGTGCCGGCTAAGCAAAGCGTCTAAAATGGAGGCAGACACGTGGTAAGCATGAGAAGGGGCAGCGTACGTCGAAAACCGAAAGCGAAACTCCTGCACACGGCCGCTCATCAATAGGACAGATTTGAGAAGTTTGAATGCCAGTCACGAGGTGCGCATTGCTTGCCCACTTCGTCGTATGGCGTGCGTCGCCTGCCCAAATAATGTATCTCCTCCGCCTTCATGCGCTGCGGTTGCTTCGTCACGGCGTAGCTTTGTCGACGATCGAAGAAGAGGTTGCCGACTTACTTGCCAACCGTTGCCGTGAACGCCTCAATCGCTATGCAGTATCACTGCGTCCCTAGCTAAAGCGGCACGTCCGCAGCAATGCCCTCGGCCAGGCATATGACCCCACTGGATAGCTTAGAAAACAGCTTCATATACGGTCTGCTTTGAAGAAACAGACGTGCACAACAAGCTTTTTAAAAGAAATCAATGCCACTTTTGTCTCAATTTGTATTTTTTGGCGGCAGTAAGGCAAGTACAGTTGCTGCGAACTTCGGATCGAACGTAGTCCGTGTGACCTTGACGTTCGTTGTAAGTGGGCTCGACTGTAGCTGTGACTTGCCTGCTTTGTTCCAAAGAAAAGTGCTTTCATAAATTAAGCAGATGCTCGCAGCCTCTCGCTTCGCGTGTAGCAGGCGATGCACTCGACCGGGAGCGATCGCAAGCAAGAAATGAGTGCCGTTAGTTCTCGTGGCCACCACTAGGCAGTTTTTCTGGCGTTGCGAAACTTGCTTCTTATTAGCCCATAGCTCTTATTTTCCTCCAAGTGACCATGGTAGAGGGTAAGATTCTATAACCAAGGTAACCAAGGCGATGAACGAGAGATGTGCGCAGATATATCTTACAGACGTCGTCGTGCTTCACAAGGATCGAATCTCCAGCTTTCGAAACTGCCGGCCCTACAGTACGCGCCTTTATCAGCATGATAAAAATGCCCCGATCAGCCCATGTAATGCAAGAAAGACGTGACAGAGAATGCCATCAACCGGCCGGAATGTACCTCCGGGCCATCGTGTAGTGCAGCGATAACAACACCAGCGGCGTATGTGTTAGTTTGACGAAGATCTACAGATGTACCTTGTACCGACAACAGCGATTGAACGCGCCGCCAGGCACCGCCCTTACCATACCGGCTAGCGGTAGGGGTAACGCATTTTCCCTTCCTCCACGGGGTAACGGCACCCTAGCAAGCGGCGGAAGGTAGTCCCGGTGGCTATCACGAGAACTAACAGCGCTGCAGTCTAGTCTTGCTTAGGGCGCCTCGATGCACGCGAGGCACCCCTCAGGAAATGGAGAAAGCGAACTAGAAAATTGACAAGCAAATATCTGGACAGCAGTAGGGGGCAAATCTGCAATTATCGGTTAAGAAAAAGGTTAAAGAAACAGAGATCTCTGTGGAAAACAGGGATGCTGACGAAATTGGCACTGGGAACATGCAGGATCTTTAAGCAGGAAATTGCCAAATAATATCTATGATAATTGTAGGGGAAGCTCTTTGTTGTTTGAGGCCAGAACGGGAGTTTTGCGGACTAAGACATATAGGTCGAGTCAGGTACCGCGAGATAGACACGTTGTGCGTTGCTTGCGAAGAGGAGAAGGAAACGGCTGAACACTTGATACTTTTCTATAAAGGGCTTCACCCTACAGTGGAAACCAGAGGGGCTGATTTATCCAAGGCATTGGGGTTTAAGGACAGAGAAGGGAAAGTAGATTTTAAGCGGGTAGAAGTAACCAGGCGAAGGTTATCTGATTGGTGGCTAAAATCAAGACAAGAGTAAAATTTCATAAGTCATGACTAGGTGGCTTGAGCCATCGCCCGATTTAATGGGTTCAGCCTTATCCATCCATCCATCCATCCATCCATCCATCCATCCATCCATCCATCCATCCATCCATCCATCCATCCATCCATCCATCCATCCATCCATCCATCCATCCATCCATCCATCCATCCATCCATCCATCCATCCATCCATCCATCCATCCATCCATCCGTCCATCCGTCCATCCGTCCATCCATCGATCGGAGCAGAAATAGCGCGTTGTCGGCACGTGCGGCGCACAGTTACGAGGAGCCAACAGGACAGTCGCGCTGTTTGTTATGGCGTTATCACATAAGTATCCTGTTTTTTAATGCATCACTGCTTGGCTGCCAATGAAGATGCACAAAACGAATGGATAATTATTTGTAACTTTTCAAAGGGAAATCAGTGGCTTTGTTTCAGTGACGGCGCAAACAGGAGGCAAGGCATGGCGGCCGCTACCTCGAAAATTTGCCCGTCGCTCCTTTCTGTCCACGGAGGTATTGATTTTGTTCGCTCACGAGCACCTAAGCGGCTTAATTTTTGCGTTGCGTTATGCGAAACCAATACATCGCTGTCTCAATGCCGCAGTTTGTTCCTTTTATTTTGTCTTGAAGAGGAATAATGCCCAAAAATTAATTCCCCCTTCGACGTACGCCACCCCCGTAGGATATCCTGGGCAGCCCTTGGAATGGTAAACCATAACCTACAACTTTTGGCTGCAAGATTGTTCTATTAGAAAAAAGGCAACTGCCAGTCGTGGTTTTCCGGGGTAGTGTTTGATTTTTTTTTTCGAGAAGGTCAGGTGGAATCCAAACGAAATAGGATAGCGCTTGAACGATGAGTCCGCAAGTGCCTTCCGCTGTTTCTCTACACTCGTTGAAGTTCAGAACACAGGACACCGGATCCTTGATTTTATTCCTATGCATTAATGCACCACCGTTCTTATTGTAGTTCTATGCTTGAAAATTTTATAATGCTATTAAAATATCACGCGCTCAGGGTGTTCTTATAACGCTACTCTGAGATTTTACAGCTATCCTTCCATAGTTGGACATTTCATGGCTGGTGGAACGGGCGGATGTAGCATCAGCTGCATGGGAGTACGACGCCCACTATTTTCAACATGAAGGCAATTCATGCATTCATGCAAATCGCCTCATAGTGCGCCATTTTCTGCCCATGGTGTCAATGCTTATTCTTTCTTCAAGTTCACTTGAATTGCTTGCGCCAATAATTATAATGGCCAACCTATACATACTGTTGCTTGTTCTTCAAATTCCCGCTTCTCAAAACGCTTAAGGTTTCCACTTCTAATTAATTAATGCAGACCTTATAATTGAGTTCCGCGTCGCTCCTGCATGGTCTTAGAAATAATTGTTTTTCGAAATTTCTGTTTAATAACTCAACCAAGCCCAATAAATTCAGTTTTAGAATTATAAAATGCTAATTTGGCATGACCTTTCGTTTTTAATACAACATTCATTTGGGGCTTGGAGGTACATTCTCAGATGGGGCATATTCACTAATAAAATAACCGCTGTTATATGTTCACATGATACATATACGCACAAAACCGCCCCCTTTCCACTTTGTGCTGGTGCTCAAGTGATGGAAAGAGTAAGGGACCGTGGCGGACGTCGCCTTAATAGTGTCACTGCAGGGACTGCGGCGGCCTGCCAGTCTTTGAGAGCTGCTCAGTGATCACGAATAGTGACCGCCTTACCAAAGAAACAACAGAAATGGTTCAAATTACTTCTGCCGCATTAGCTCTCTCTCTCTCTCTCTCTCTCATTCTCTACAGAAAGGGAGATGTCGTTTCTGTCCGCGTCGGCGGACGTAGGCCTCTAATCTGTTTGTCTCTTCCCATAGTTTTATTTAATGCCTTCCTTTTCCTTCTTAATGAGCACTTGCATTATTGTAATTTTTTCGCGCTTCCCTTTTCTTTTGCCGCCGTGACGACTGATCAGTGGTTGTAGTGCGCGCTCGGCTGCTGACCAAAAAAAATTCGGGTTGGGCCCCGGCCGCAGCGGTCGCATATTTAGGTGGAGGCGAAGTGCTATATAAAGGCACGCGTGTAGTGTGCATGTCAGTGCACAGTAAAGAACGTACCCCAGGGGTTCGAAATTGTCCAGAGTGGCTACGGCATCCTTCGTAACCCGAGTCACTTGTCCCAATAGCCTTTCAGGTTACGAGGTTAAACCCCAGGTTGAACCCCATAAAGCCGGCCCAAACGTTTCACTTTATCTTCTCCAACACCTCCGTTCGTTCCTTTTACTCTTCGCCCACAGCATTTCATCCTTGCTTTGCCTTTGTTTCGTGCTTAATTTTGCCGAGTGGTTTCACCTCCATTTCATTTAGCCAACCTTAATCCTTTCACCTCCTCCTCGAGGTTCACTGCTCATCGCTCGTAATTGTTCAACTTTGCCCGCGTTCGCTGGCCGCCTACTTGCTCTGCAGTGCACTTTCCGTGCCCCAGGTCCAGATGGTTCTTTGCTCTATGTGCCTTTGGTTGGCAATGCATCCTCACGTTGCCCCGCTCAGGCGAAATGTTAGCGGTAGGCTGGGTGTGGAGCGGTACCCGCGTTTTGTAGACTTTTTGCATATTTTTATGTCTCCGAGGGACGGGCTTACCCGCTTTTATTATCCCAATGAGCTTAAAGCGCCACCCTTTCTCAACGGCAACGCTCAAACTTGCTGAATGCAACGACGCAGCAACGCAGACGGCCAGCTTTTTGTTGTTGTTGTTGCCTGAAAGATGATGGCACATACCCACGGTGGGGGATTGGCCAGGGTTTGGTGCAGAACCAAACAGGGAAGTTCTAATCCAAGTGAATCTCAAACGGCTTATCAATTAAGAGGACTATTAATGAAAAGGAAATCCTTACTTAGATTGAACATGAAGAAATAGAATTGAAAATCAAGGAAACAAGCGGTGCGAGTAGAATTATTGAATTTTGAGATTTGATAAGAAAGCAAATAATTTGGAGCGAGAAGAAAAGGTAACGAAAGGTTAACACAAAAATCTCCCGGTTGCAATGATATACTTGTGGAGTATCTGACACACCTGCCAAATGGCATGCCCTTTGACGGTTGCACCGAATGAGAGGAGGACGGGAAGAGTAAACGGCAGACCTAATTGAGCGAGAGGATTTACCAAAAACGGAATTCTCTGCCGTGCAAACCGCCGGCAGTAGAGGATGAAATGATCTATTGATTCAACGTCCCCGCATGACGCACACAGATTCGACGGCGTGAACCCCATACGGCATAAATATAGATTAAGGCGAGGAATCCTACAACGCAGCAGCTTCATAGAAACCTCACATTGTCTTGATGCGCAGTAACGTATATTCCATGCGAATTTCAAATGTTCGAAATCCGCTGTACCAACGATGGGCTCATGGCTCAGGTAATGGTGAATTTGGAAACGCTCATAACGGGACGTGGTCAGAAGTGTAAGGTTTGGAACGCCCTGGGCAATAGGGCCATTGATGGCAGATTTTGCTAAGAAATCGGCCATAGAATTTGAAGAAATGCCACAGTGTCCTGGGATACACTGAAAACGTACCTCTAGGACATGACGAGGCACAAAGTACAGTAGGGATCGGTACAGGAGAGTAGTTTGCGAGCTTTCTAGTGCAGCCAAGAGTGAGCGGCAGTCCGAGAGAATGATGACTTGATAAATATTGCTGGGAATGTTTTGAAGGGCCAAACCAATAGCGAGAAATTCAGCAGTGAAAATTGGTGTATAATCAGGGATCCGGAGAGAATAACGCCAATCTAGTGTTTGTGAATAAACACCTACTCCTGCCTTTTCGGCTTGTTGAGAGGCATCTGTGAAAATTGCAGCATGGCTCGGATACTGCAATAGATATTCCTCCAGGAGACCATTTAGCACGTTGGCAGGTAATTGCTTTGCGTAATGTGGCAGCACATGGTCGAAGCAAACAGCTGGTGCAGCGTGCAAATCGCTGACGCATTGCACAGACCTAAGCGAGACTGCAATTGTATACAGAAGGTGCTCGGTAAACACAAATTGAGGCAGTTTGTAAATGGGCCAGTGTTTATCTAGAAAGAATGCTGGGGTTGTAAAAAAAAATTGGAGGAGCCACTCCAGGCATTGGCTGAAGTCCCCGTAAGAAGGTGCGCACTGTGAGAAGTTGGAAGCGAGAGTTCAAGTCCCGTATGCGAGCTTCCAGAAAGAGGACACAATTCGCCACTGATTTTGGTAAACCCAGGCATAGCCGTAGAGCACGCCTCTCCAAAAGAATCAGCGGTTGAATTTGATATCTAGGGCAACCGGAGAATAGAACGCAACCGAACTCCAAAATTGGTCTTACGTAAGTTTTATAAAGAAATAAGAGAGTGTCTCTGCGCATACCAAACTTTCTATTGCTGATTCGCATAAGGCGACCGAGAGCTCGCTCACCATTTAAGACTATACTTTTGAATGAGGTCGCCAGTCGAGGTGAGGGTCGTAAATGACACCTAGATACTTTAGGGACTCCACTTGCGGGATTTGGGCGCCACAATACTGTAGACTTATATAAAGAGGGGACGCTGGAGGAAAAATGAGAACTGAAGATTTGTTCACGTTTAGAGTTAAGTGTAACTTGCCCAGCCATACTTCCAGTGCATTGGGGTAAGTCTGCAAAATCTGCTAAAGTGAATGTGTATCTCTAGAAGAAGCGAAAAAGGCGATGTCGTCCGCATAGACATACATCTTGACGTCACCCTGAATAGGTATATCTCGCACAAGTATGTTAAAAAGTAACGGAGACAGGACGGAACGCGGCACACCTCTAGTCCGTGAAAAAGACTCGGAAGTAAAGGAACCGTCCGAACAGAAGAACCGCCTTTCTTTTAGGAATTCCTGAACTCATGTAAGAATATAAAAAGGCGGCCGAATTTCGTCCAGCTTGTGCAATAAAATCGAATGCTCTACACTGTCATACGCTTTAGCGATATCCAAGGTGACTAACGCCGCGACCTCTTTCTTCTCCATTGCCATCCTAATTCTACTTTCCAAATCCAAGTGTGCCAGCTTTTTCCTTCCACTATTCGACGGGAGCGCCGCGCGAGGCCGACCGCTTTTTTTTTTTTTTTTGCTTCAGCGCCCCCATCGAAACCCGCCTCGCTCCTGCCACTACAAGCCTTCTGCTCCAACTAAATGAGTAAAATAAGAGCAGTGCTATTAAAATCACTGAAGAAGCTGTCAATTCATTTCTCTTCAATTTCTGATTAAGGGTGGTTATAGTTCATCACAGAAAAGGAAAATGTGCGGCGCAAAAAACGCATGGACGACAGAAGAAAGATAAACACAGCGCTGACTGTGTTTGTCTTTCTTCTGTCGTCCATGCGTTTTTTGCGCCGCATATTTTCCTTTTCTTCAATTTCGGTGTGTTACCTTTCCCCTCATCACCTTTTGCCGCTTTTGCGCTGCATATTCCGAAGGACGGCCGGTAGGACAGGACAGCTGATATTTGATCACCATCGCCATCATCTTGAGAACTAGCCGTTTCGAGGTGGAGCGGTTCGCGTCTATCGGTACGATCGGTTTATGTGCCGCACGAACTCAGTTGCACGGAATGAGCGCGAGCCAACCTTCGGACGTGGTGCTTGTTTCCGAGTAGGCCAACAGGATGCTTCCCGAGACTGACAGCGAGGACGAGCTGCCGGCGGGGTGGGAGGAGCGCACCACGACCGACGGCGCCGTCTACTACGCGGACCACCTCGGCCAGCGCACCCAGTGGACGCACCCGCGCACGGGCCGCCGCAAGCGCGTCTCGCCGCAGCTGCCCTTCGGATGGGAGCACGGCGGTGACGGAGCCTTCGTGGAGCGGGCCTCGGGGCGCCGCAGCCACACCGACCCGAGGCTCGCCTTCCCCGTCGAGGAGGGCGCGCCCCGACAGCGCTTCGACGCTAGCTCGACAGCTGAGCAGGTCGGTCTGCCTGACACTCCTCATTGCCATCCTGACTGCGCTTGAAAACCCGTTTAAAGATATGATGCCATGCTGTCAAAGGCGTCCATCAGATTCAGCGGGAACATTTGCTAGTGTAGCTCGATCGAGCACCGTGGGGTGGTCGATTGAATTGACACAAAGCACCATGTGACAGCACTGGAGGGGAGACTTCCACACGTGGCACTTAGCTGGCCAGCTACATTTTGTCGACACTGAGAGCGAGGTGCTCAATGTCACCTGCCTGTTACTACCAGGTTCTGCACGGGTGCAACTTGGACGGCCAGACAGCTGTGGTCACAGGGGCCAGTTCTGGTATTGGCCTGGAGACGGCGCTCGCCCTGGCCACGCATGGCTGCGAGGTGGTCATTGCCTGTCGCTCAGCCGAGAACGTGGCCAAGGCCATAGCTCGAGCCCAGTTGGAGCGGCCGGGTGTCAGGCTGACCTTCCTGCCCCTGGACTTGGCTTCCCTGCGGTCGGTGCGCGAGTTTGCTGCCGCCTTCGCCCAGCGACACGAGCATCTGGACATCCTGATCCTCAATGCCGGAGTGTTTGCCATTCCGCACTCGCTCACTGAAGATGGCTTTGAGCGCACTTTCCAGGTTTGTCTTACGAATGGCCGGTGGTCATTGTGCAGTTCATTTACACTTTTCTGCATTGCATCAAGTGCCTTGTCTGCAAAAGTGCCACAGACAGCCGGCTTCACCAGTGCTTGACCAGCGTTTGTGTGCCTCGCTCTTCAGTTTAAAAGTCCCATGCTTGGTGACCTTCCAAAGTATTTGAATTCAAATGTGGGCCTGCTTCTTTTCTGAGTAATGTCTATTGCAGATTGTGCTGTGGCAGGTGTAATGTGATGGGCACCCGTGCCACATGTGCACAACTCCTGTAAATGCTTAATGCCGCAAGGTTGATAATGTCATTTTTTCTCAGAGTTGGTGTGGCACATCCAGATTTAATGGCACTATATGTGCATCGTGTTAATGATGATGCCTGCAAGGCAGTCAGGAATTTTACCCGATTGTACAAAATCTTGTCAATGCTGATAAGCCAAGAAAGTGACCATAAATTTTCATGTGAGCACAAAACCGACTGTCAGTTGGAAATTCCGGGAAAAATGCCGCCATTTGCAACGAAAATGTAATGGAGATGCCTCATCTGAGTGAAATTTATGAAATACTACCTGATGGAAGGTTGTTCTGATGATGTTGCATGCTTTTCTGCATGTGGAATGGGAACGAGAGTACACATCTCTGGGCGAGCGAGTTGTGGCAAACACGGTAGGTTCAAACAGCATTAAGGCTAATGTCATTAAATTTTTTCATGTCGTATGCTGTGATCAGCATTAAAACCTAAGGCATTAAGCATTGAACGCCATTAAATGTGCCTGTGTGGCTTAGGTATTATTTTGTTCGTAAGTCCTGTAGAGCAACAACTGAATTTTAGGACCCTAGCTTATTGACAGCGTTGGAGGATCTGTAGTTCGACAGGAAACATGGTTGGGCAGTTAGCTTTACGTAAAAGTGAAAAAATGCTACGCAGTTAAGTTAATCTCAGACTGAGACACGACCGATACATCATCATCCTCCCACATCCTGTTTTCTCTCTTCTTGTGATTGTCTTGTTTGAGCAACCCTCGTCTCTGAAATAGAAGGCACTGTGTCAGAAGAGCCCATTCCCATGGTGGTTGATGTAGAAATACTGCAAAACATTTCTGGTAACTTCCTTATTTAGTTAGTGCACTTTTATATATCCTTATGTAGAAATTGATGGGTCAGTGTGATTGTTATTGCACTTTGCTTTGCCAAGATGGGGAAACTGCCGGATGGGAACAACTTTGCCTCGAGCTAAGACAATAGCCTTGTACTGAACAGCACTTTAATCTCTAGAATGACCGCTGCACCAGTTCCATATAGATATATACATGCCTGTGTGACCTTTTACACACAAAGGCTAACAAAAGTACTGACGCCCGCTGTCCTGTCGTGATGATGGCTGATGTTTCACACTCGTCGACATGAAAGCAGGGCCGCTTTTCAACTCGCGCCTTTCCATCAGGAGCGTCTAAGGCGGGTATGAACGCTAACATCATCATCATCATCAGCCTGACTACTCCCACAGCAGGGTGTATAATGAACACTAATATTACAAATTATTGGGTATGTTGAATTCATCCTAAGTATTTTTTACAAACACGCAATTTCTACTTTATATCGGGTGTTTCACCTAAGATTTGTGATTTTTAAAAATTGGTTTTTTATTTAGGAGCAGCAGTACCAGCAGTTTAGTGCATCAGAATATGGCTAAGGTGCTAAATAAAAGAGGGGTACTATGCACAAAAAGACACGGACGAGAAGGGAACACAGCAAGCGCAGACTCGCGGCTGATTTTATTTGAAAAAATGACACACCTTTTATAGCTTCAAACTGTCATATCGCACACCATGCGTAGTCCAAAAACCTGCCTTCATACTGATTCAGTTTGATCGATGAATCACTTACACAATATTTACCCCTCTTTCTTATACAGAACGCCTCAGCCAACTCACGTGCCCGTCTGAGTGGTGTACACGGGCCGATGTATAAATGAGCGCTTAAGAGAACACCAGCTTTCGTTGAAATCAGGAACTGGGTTGAATTTACCTCTGCACCATGGCGCATGCCCGGATGCTACACACGATAAACCATGCCTGCCTTTGCTGGCAGATACCAAAGTTTTGAGGAGGAGCCGTGACCGGGTGGTACGCGAGTTGGCTGAGGCGTTCTGTATAAGAAAGAGGGGTAAAGATTGTGTAAGCGACCCATGAATCAAACTGTATCAGAATGAAGGCAGGTTTTTGGCCTGCGCATAGTGTGTGATATGACAGTTTGAAGTTATAAAAGGGGCGTCGTCGTTTTTGAAAATAAAATCAGCCACGAGTCTACGCTTGCTGTGCTCCTTTCTCATCCAAGTCTTTTTGTGTGCAGTACCCCCCTTTTATTTACCTTGATTGACTGGCTAGCCCAACAACGCACGCTCTTAAGGTGTGCTAACTAATAGGCGGGTTAAAAATATTAAATAGTAAACTTTCTGACTGTTACTGTTAGTCTCCTTATTTATTGATAGGTGCATTGCCAATCATAAGTAAGGTCCATATCAGTTTTTAAAATTTCTAAAATGCAGTTACCTTCAGTTACATGGTGCTAAAATACATGCGCTTTCAAAAAGCTTGAAGGCAAAGCAACCCCTCACGTGCACGTAACTCGTCAAAATAGCAAAAATTTGTTGGGCCACAGTGCTGAGGCTAACTGCACTTCCAAAATTCTAAAAATTGATATGGATATTGCTTATGGTTGGCTACATGTCTCTCTATAAAAAAAATTAAAAGAGAACATTTACAACATTTGTACACAATGCGAAAGCATGGGGTAAGATGGCAGATGCTGCCAGGTTGCTCTTTTCGAGCCACTGCTCTGGGATGGCAGGTACGGCCACCAGTGAAATTTGTGCGATCCAGGTTTGTCTCTGACAGACAGACAAATGTTAGGCGATTTTGCTCAGGTCATAACCACATGATTAGTGCTTTCACACTAATAAACATACTAACAGTAGTGGTTAAAAAGTTTACTATTCAATATTAGTTAACCAGCCTACTAGTTCGCACATCTTAGCTGTATTCTGATGCATTATACTGCTGAAATGCTATGCTGAAAAAAGCGCTCTTCTAGCTCAAAATGTCTATTGTGAAAATTGCAGAACACCTTAGAAAGGGTACGTACTTGCGCAAAGAAGACTGGACACAGCAAAGAAACACACAAAACATGTACAGAACGGTACTTCCAACTAGTTCATTTTCATAGATTGCAGGTGCATTTATACCCGTGCTGGGCAATCACAAGATTAACAGACAAAGACGCACTGATGGTGTGAGCATACCGCCACCATGTATGCCACCAGATTGCATTACGTGTAAAATTGATACAAAACCCTTCAATACCATAAGAAAAAAAGAAAAAGACAAAAGGAATTATGATGCATGAGGTTAATGATGAACGTAGCTTTAAAACATCTCTTAGCAAAAGCAGTGGCAATGTAGACAAAATACAGTGTCGTGTGTGTGTCTTCGTTGTGTCCCGTCTTCTTCGCGCAAGTACGTACCCTTTCAAAGATGAACCAACTCGCCCAAACAAGAGTATTACTAAACACCTTAGGTGAAACACCTAGAATATTGCGCGCAGCTGGGCACTAAGCGGATACATCGAACTGCCAGTGCCAAGCAGTGCCTGCTCGGATGGGAAGCGGCAGCCTTCGCCGCACTCCACAAGTGTCTGGTGGTGGTGTGGCAAGCATTCGTACTGAGGGTCGCTGTTTTATCTCTCACAATATTGTCACCGAGAGCCAGTAGAGCGCTAGAGGAAAAGCACAAAAGTATTAGCGTAGCAGGCACGGCTAAGCCAACCAATGCTCGAGCAGGGGAAGACGAGGAAGACAGGCGGGTGCCAACGTACGTATAATAGGATACAGCTTAAAAAAAAAAACAGCAGTTGGTAACACTGGGCCACAATACGCAGCATCCTACATTACTCCACTAGCCAACCAGAACAGTAAACGAAATAAGCTTTTTAATGTTTCACTCTCAATCACTTTAGGTATCAAAATTCTAGAGCTCATAAACTTTTTCTTATGATTAGCTTCTTGTTTAAGTAACAGGAAAACTTTTAATAATGGGCTACTTTTTGTCGTTGAGGAATTCTGTGCATGTCACATGTGATAGGAAGTTTGAAATAGAGGTATGAACTAAAGAGGTTTGGAGAAGACTACGAGGCTGACGACAAGCATGAGTTGTATTAACCCAAGAATAAAGATGAAGTATTCAGTGAGGTGGGAAGAGATGATTGATGATTGGTGGAGAAGAGAAGACGACGACGACAAGGATGATGTGTACCAACACCAAGGTTATAAAAGAGTGAGGGGTAGCGTGGCAAGGGGGGAAGGGGGGGGGGGGGGGGGGGAATCAGAGAAGTGGAGGTTCCGGCGGGTCAGGAGCACCTCAGATGGAAGAGAGTAACGCCGGCTACGGCTCCGGTGATCTTGAGGGCTACGGCGTTGCACCGTGGACTTCCTGCCGTTCCTGAGCCCGTTCCGAGGAGTCAGCGGCTGACGCAACCACCTGCTACGGCGCGGGGTGCCTCCAGCGCTGTTACCACCCATCCGGGTGGTTCCCACAACGCCAACATCACCAGCATCACCTCCACGGGCACTTGGATCGGGAGCTTGTACGACGCTGCCAGCGACGCCAGCCTGAGCACTTCAATCTCCACCTCGACGCCGGCTACCTGGATTGTACTGACTGGACCTATGCAACGCTTTATCAGCACCGAACCATGAGCAGGAACGTCGAATGCTAGTAGACTGGGTGTTCCCGGGTAGTGTGTATTGGTAGTCTTTGTGTTTTGTGTTAGGTTTGTTAGTTTTGTGTGCTAGCGTTTGTGTCATGTAGGGTGTATTCAATGTGCGTCTCTGTGTGGTTACACCTGTCGCCTAGTCCATTCTCTCTGCCTGAGTGTTTTCCGGGGATCCGTGACAAAGTTATGTGGCAAGCCTGCCTGCCAGGATTCATTTCCTTGTTTCGTTTTGTTTTTTCTCAGATCTTTCCGATCTCTCGATGGCAGAAAGTATGGATTTGGCAAAAGCGTTAGAACTGGCTCTCAAGCTAAGGTTAAGCAAGGAAGAGGCAATGAGTCTTTATGACGAGGTGGCAAAGACGCAGAGAAGAAAGGGTGCAAGCACGCGCAGACGCTCGTGAGGCAGAAGAGCGGGAGGATAAAAGAGCTCGTGATGCAGAAGAGTGAGAGGATAAAAGAGCTCGCGAGGCAGCAGAACGGGAGAAAAGAAGGATAGAACGGGAGAAGGAGTTTCTTTTGTGGAAACAGGCACATGTCGCGAGAGGATATGAGGAGGTCACGGACGATGGTCAGCGTTCCTTAGCGGGTACAGAATCTCTCAGACTAGCCAGAGTTTGTCCAAGAAAGCAGATGGCTCCTTTTGATGAGAAAAGTGATGATTTGGACGCATATCTGTAATGGATCGAGCAGATAGCCTTGGGGCAAGGCTGGGAGCGCAGTGAATGGGCCACGGCATTGAGCATGTGTTTAGTTGGGGAGGCACTGAATGTGTTAGGGAGGATGGCTGCTGCTGATTCCATGGACTAAGAGAAAGTCAAGAAGGCACTCCTCCAAAGATTCAGGCTTACGGCAGAGGATTTTCGTGAGAGATTTCGCACCACGAAATCTGAGGATTCTGAAACTGCTAAGCAGTTTTCCTGCAGGCTGACCAACTATTTCGGCAGGTGTACCCACACAGACGCACATTTAATACACCCTATATGACACAAACACTAGGACACAAATCTAACACAAAACACACAGACTACCAAGACACACTACCCGGGAACACCCAGTCTACTAGCGTTCGGCGTTCGTGCTCACGGTTCGGTGCTGATGAAGCATTGCATGGGTCCAGTCAGTGGCATACAGGTAGCCGGCATCGAGGTGGAGTTCGAAGTGCTCAGGCTGACGTCTCTGGCGGCGTCATACAAGCTCCCGGCCCAAGTGCCCGTGGAGGTTTCTGGTGATGTTGGTGTTGTGGGCACTACACGGATGGGTGGTAACAGCGCTGGAGGCACCCCTGGCCATAGCAAGTGGTTGCGTCAGCCGACGACTCCCCAGAACGGGCTCAGGAACGGCAGGAAGTCCACGGTTCGACGCCTCAGAACTCGAGATCACCGGAGCCATAGCCGGCATTGCTCTCTTCCATCAGAGGTGTTCCTGACCTGCCAGATCCTCCGCTTGTCTGTTCTTCCCACCCCCCCGTGCCAGGCTATCCCTTGCGCTTTTATAACCTTGGCGTTGGTACACGTCATCCTTATCGTCGTCGTCTTCTCTTCTCCACCAATCATCTCTTCCCACCTCACCAAATACTTCTTCATCTTCTTTATTCTTGGGTTAATAAACGTAGTGCTTATCGTCAACCTCGTCTTCTTCAAACTTCTTTAGTTCACGAGCAAGGCAGCAATGTGGGCTAGTTGGTTGTACATTTGGTGTGAATAACTCGCTATACACTAACAAAACGACAACTGGAATGGGGGACACAGGACAAGCGCGCACTAATAACTGAGATTTATTCTGGTATGAGGGTACATAAATACATTTGATGCACATGCTGAAACAATCAATTCATTGCCAACGGCTGTGTCGCACGCTCCTTCGTTTCTTGATTAGATGTAACTCCTTACTTGATAACATCACCAAGGGTGTGCTTACGCACTTGTCTTCACCAGCCTCCCATGTCTCAAAGGCTTCTTTTATTTCTCTTTCTTTCTTTTCCTTTGCCCGAGCTAAAATTGTAGTCCGATCAAAGTAAGGTGAACATTTGTGATTTGCACAATGGGGGGCGAGGTTTCCAGGATTCGTTATTTTTCCTTAGTTATTACTGTGTTCTTTCAACCTGGTGTTTAGACATCTGCCTGATTGACCTATGTAGCTCATGCCGCATGACAAGGGAATTTTGTAGACTATACCGGTGGCACATTTTCCGAACTTTTCTTGGTGTGCGATACCACAAGTGTTAGCTAATTTTTTTTCCTCGATTTATTCATTTCATGACGAAGGCTTACCAATTTCCGGGGTGTGGTAAACACCAGGGGAACATCATATCTGTTTGCTACTTTCTTTAAGCCGTGCAAAACATTATGTACATAAGCAATGACAACCACACCAGCGTCCTGCTTTGCATGCTTTTTCTGTGGTATTTTGCTATCCAGTAGCTTTTGTAGATTCTTTTCAGCCACAGACGTTATTAGCGCGTCGGGGTACCCATTCATCCTTAGCCTATCAACTTGCCTCTTGATGCTACACTCTACCTGATGAGAATACGATTTCGCAAGACACTGCGCCAAACTGTTACTTGCTAAACTCCTTTTCACCAACTTAGAGTGCGCGGAATGATAACTTAAGAATCTTTTTCCCGTTTTCGTCAAGTACATCCAACACGTGTGCTTACCACCATCTTTTATCTCTACATCCAAGAATCTAATCACAGAGTTTTGTGGCAGCTCGAACATAAATTCCAGCCCGGCGAAAACCTCTCAGAAAACATCTAATATGCTGCTTACTTACAATCAGTTCACAATCGCAAAAGGGAAACAAAGCAGGAAATCATCAACAAAACGAAATGCCTTTAGTAATTCAAACTGTGCCAATCTTGATTTCAAGGCCCGGTTTCCCCTTGCCATGTAGATATCCGAAATGACCAGAGCAATGCACGACCCAGTGCTAATACCACTTTTTTGAATGTACAATTTCAAGCCAAATTCCACAACCAAAAAACTGAGTTTTTTTTTCCAGCAACTGTAGGAAGCCTGAGACACTAATGCCACACTCATTTTGGAACCTGACTGCCCCAAAGTGATCAACACATTCTTCAACTGCAGTTAATGCAGCCGCGACTGGAATACTAAAGTACATTTCCTTAACATCCACTGATACACAGGTAACTGGCGTGCTTTCCTTCAAGAAGGCGATGAATTCTTCAGAACCCCGGACTTTAAACGGTTCGTCTACCTGCAATCTCGAAAGATTCCTTTGTAGAAACCGTACGACACACCTCTGCCACGTCTCCCTGTCATCAATGATTGTCCGGAACGGATTCCCTTCCTTGTGTGTTTTCACGGTGTACAATGGCGTGAGGCTCAGCTGTTCGCAGTCCTTGACTTGTTTAGCTAGGTGTCCCAGATCCAGACTTGCACATAATTCTGCTGCTTGCTTCTTTACTCGCTTTAGGTGTATTTCTTTCAAGTTGGTCTTAGCAAAATTCTTCTCCAGCGCTGTCAACGACATTTCCTTACAGTAACCGTCTTTCATCACCACAAACTTCCCTGTTTTATCCGACAGTAGTAACGCTAAGTTGTTTGACTTCAAAAAGTAAAGCGCCTCCTTGGTGGCGCACCTTCTCATGTTTGGAGGAGAGTACCTCATGACACACCGCACACCTTCAGCCGTACAGGCTGCTTTCTGTTGTTTGGACACCTTCGCAGTAATGGCATGTGCATGCTGAGTTGTTGTTCTGTCGAGGGACAAATGTCAGTAGCGAACTTGGGCCCTTTGTCGAGCGTATCTCTCACCTTCGCTGGTTGTTGCTGGCCAGACAGGTTCAGATGGTCATCTACTTTGGTCCGCTGTCTTTTCCTTGGTAGCCTTGAGAACATTGTCTTCCAAAGGTCCTCCCCAAACGACTCTGCCACACCACTGAAGTAGCAGCCCATGAAGCGCGGTTCCTCCTCGTCAAGTACGGCACTGCAGGTAACTTGTATCGCTAGCCAAAACAGCTGAATTTTCCTCCAACTTTCAGCTCTTAAAATCTTGCACAGGCGTCTCGCTGTTTTTTCCGTCGGAGCCATACTTCCCGGTAAGGAGTTCAGCACGGGGGTCGAAAGGCCATGAGACAAGGCATACGTGAGGGTACGGGTGCGGCATCTCTCCTGAGCAATGCAATTCACAAGAAAATATGCACGAGGAAGGGGCGGAAGGTTAGGAATGTTTAAGCCCGTTGAACTGGAAATAAGCGTAAGCAAGGCAGCAATGTGGGCTAGTTGGTTGTACATTTGGTGTGAATTTGAGTTACATCTAATCAAGAAACGAAGGAGCGTGCGACACAGCCATTGGAAATGAATTGATTGTTTCAGCATGTGCATGAAATGTATTTATGTACCCTCGTACCAGAATAAATCTCAGTTGTTAGTGCGCGCTTGTCCTGTGTCCCCAGTTCCAGTTGTCGTTTTGTTAGTGTATAGCACGTTATTCACACCAAAAAAATTCTTTAGTTCATACTTCTATTTCAAACTTCCTATCACATGTGACAGTGCGGCGGTGCTTAATGTGGGCGAAGCTTCACTGCAGACTTAAGTTGTATCCGACTGTTGTCCGGCTGCATTGCGGTGACAGTAAATGGCGAACAGTGTGGCAGTATAGTGTTCTTATCTTTCACTCGCCAAGAGCGCCACCCATGAATGATGCAGAGATGTGGAGAGTTGGCAGCCTTGCGGTCAGCATGCATTCACGCCTCTTGCATCCATCGAAAGGGTCCGAGAAGCATCAGCGTGAATGGTTGTAGCTTGCAGTAGCCATCTTGCACAGCTGTCACGGAAGTGGTGCAAATGTTGATAGCTGTCGCCCTGACGTACCATTTTCTACGTTACAAGGCTGTGATGTGGTGAAGCCAATCTGGCTGGTGCTTGGCTGGGGTCGTTTCGTTCTGGCGGTGCTGGGTGGGAAGCCAGCCTAACTGGCGCTTTGTTTTTGTGACCTTCGTGATCGTCACAAGTGCTTTTGAAATGGCACTAAAGCATGGGAGAAGGTCTCCTCGTTTCTCTAGAAGGATTGCCTGATTTTTGCCGTGCGCTTGCATGCATTATTAACAAAAATTTTATATTACGAATTTTGGCTATATCGAGCTTTTTTATGATAATTTACCGGTTCACTGTAACGAGGTTCGGCTGTGTATTTAAAGGATTAAGCACACCAATTTTTTTGCACATTTATTTTATGGAGTGATGCAGTAGACATTGTTAACCATCAAGTGCCGCATCGAATTTTCAAATGCTTGGCAAATTTTTCATAACTCAATTTCTCCTAGTAGTTGTTTTACAGTTTCAACAGTTGAAGGTGGCTGTGCTATCACTAGTGAGTTGAATTTGACTTGTCCATTTGTTGTTGTCACTCTGACTCTTGGAGCAGGCTGGAATGAGCATGGGAACGAATTAAAACATTGAAGCAGCGATTACACTTCAGTTTTTATATGTCTCTAGGACACCATATCTCAACTCATCTGTGATGTAATAGTCACTGTGTGCCTGCTTGAACTGAAACTGAAACATGGAGGAAGAAATTAGTTATACGTTATTTTATTCACTGGGTTTAGGTGAATTCCACATGGGGATGCATGTATGTATCTTATGCACTGTTGCTAAAAAAACACGTAACTAAATAGTTTTTTAGAATTTTATTCTCAATACTCTTAAAGACCCACTCAAACCTATTACATACAGTTAGTGTCCACGCTCTTTTTATTGCGGAAGCCTTTAATGGCTCACGCTCGCGGCCACGATCGTGTCTGCGTCCGTCCGTGGCGCTAGTGGGAACTAATAAATATAGGACAAAAAGAATGGTTGCTTCAGATAAAGGAGGAAAAATGATCTCAGAAACCAAGTTTGATGACTGTAGAATAATTAGTTAATTAATTTTAATAAAAATGACAAAAAATTGCGTTGAAAAAACTGTGTGACGTCACATCCACCGCAGGTCGTCACACCACAGTGAAAAAAAAAAACAGAATGGATGGGAAAAAACGCTGGGTTTAGTAATTCAACTTTAAACGTCCAGTGCCAATTCAGTAATTCAATCGAACAAACAATCAAAGAATCATAAACAAATGCTTCGTCTTTAATGATAATTCACAGAGGCAGCAACAGTAGCAGCCGAAGTCCCGTGGGAAGGCTTTCGCCTCACGCAGTTCAGATCGTGACCAACTGGACGACCAACCGCTATCCGAAAAAAGAATTCTACAACATCGAAAGGACCTACCGTCGCAGAAGAAGGCCGTGCAAGCTCTTTTGCGCTTCTTACAATCTACCGGCCTGTGTGAAAGACTAACTGGAACGCCTTGTTTGTGTGTGTCTCCATGTGTGCACATTCCTTTTTTTTTTTCCTCTCTGTCATCTTTCTAACCCTTCTCCTTTATCCCCAGTGTAGGGTAGCAAACCGGAGACTCACATCTGGTTAACCTCCCTGCGTTTCCTTTTCATTCTCTCTCTCTCAGATCGTCAAAGTGCCCCCTGAATTTTTAACAATAGCTGGGTTATGTGTAGCAGTACAGAGCCAGAAGTTTATCTATTTATTAAAGATACCAGGTGTGCCCCCCCCCCAAAAAAAAATATTATTGTGAGTGCATTAATTACATGAACAGGAAAAAAATCAATCTGGTAGACAGCAGTCTACAAGAATGCGGTAAGCACGATACGCTCCCGGTTCATGCGCTGAACATTGCAGATGTCCTGAAATCATACTATTTTTCTCCCGTTTAATACGTCCCCAGATTACACGGTTGCCTGGTTGCTGCGATTGGAAATGAAATTGAAATGTTAGCGCCTAGGGGCACAACTCAAACATTCACGCGGGTCGAACCTGGAGCATGCAACAAGAAGAACTGGAATGCAGCGGCAGTCACCTGCTGTGATGGTTTCTTTGCGATGCCTAGGTGCAAAGGGGCGAAGTTCCCCAAAAAATGCACTGACAATACTTTCTAATGCGAAATGTGAGTGCAGCTGTTTAGGTGTTTTGATTTTGTGCTAAACGTCCTTATTATGGAGGGTTCTTCGTTTTTCGGGTAATAATAATAATAATAATTTGTTTTTGGGGAAAGGAAATGGCGCAGTATCTGCCTCATATATATATCCTTGGACACCTGAACTGCACCAAGGGAAGGGATAAAGGAGGGAGTGAAAGAAGAAAGGAAGAGGTGCCGTAGTGGAGGGCTCCGGAATAATTTCGACCACCTGGGGATTTTTAATGTGCACTGACATCGCACAGCACACGGGCGCCTTAGCGTTTTTCCTCCATAAAAACGTAGCCGCCGCTTCGTTTTTGGGTAAAACCAAATATCATGTGCATGATCGGCATTTTGTTTTCCATACGACACCTGTCAGGTCATTGGAGGTATCTCGGCGGAGAGAACGTACTCTCAACATCACAGCAGCCGTACGTACTCTCAACATCACAGCAGCCATTAGCAATACATGAAATCGTCAACGCGGCATTCGCTAGGTTCGTGTAGCGCGCAGTTCCGTCGTGCGTGCCAATAGCCCATGGCTTCAACATCTGTATTAGTGGGGCTTGCCGGTTAAACTCATCGTGAAGCGAGTCTACATCGTCGGTTGTGGAAATCAAGAGAGGTCGGTAGTAGTCAAAGGACTGACTTAGCAGCCGCTACCAGTGTGGGATCCAGTACGGCTCCCAATTTCCATAACGTCAAGTGGCCTCCGTCTTTAATGGTCTGTCGGCCACATATCGCCCGCGCGCTAACTGGAGGCGGAGTAATTCTGCGGGCACAGTCCCAGAAATCGGGGAAGAATCGGGTTTCACCCGTTTTTTTCCAGAACACGTTCGGGGGGGGGGGGGGGGGGGGCAAAAACCGGGTTTCACCTTTTATTCGTTTTCGGGTAAAACCCGGTTTTTGCACCCCGAACGCGTTCTGGAAAAATCGGGTGAAACCAATACCACCTAGATAACTTTACAAGGCCCCCGCATGACCTCCTCGCCAAGCGTCTACGTCACTGCTAAGAGATGCAGCGCACAGCAGATTGACGTGGCGCCATCTGGGAGAAAACTGACTAAGCGGAAAAATTCTGTTCCCTCGATCGGATTTGTAATTATCCTGGCTTGGCTCGAACTTGGCTATTTTCTTGTTGCTTCAATTAAAACTCAAGAAAGCTCTTTTCTTATTTTTGCCACGCTTATATTAACGAGTTTATAGTTTGAAATATTGCAAAAATAAATGTCGTGTTAAGCCTTGCATCCTTGCTGTCAACTGCGGCTTTAACAATGTTTAATATCAAACTCTACTTGCGCTTGAAAGCTAATGCCAGTCCGCATCCTAAGTTGGTTGGGGACACTGAGACAACCAGCACGCACATGGTCATGGTGCTAGCTGACGTGAATGTGTCGCGTTTTCACGGAAGAGCTCAAGAACTGTGCAAGCTTTTTCATCTGCAGAGGCTTCGTTTGCGTGTTTGAACCTGCGTAACCTCAGTTCTGAAATGCCTGGCTGCCGCTGCGCCCCAGGCTGCAGATCAAATTATGATGGTGGTCCGAGTGTCCGCGTCTACAAGTTTCCTGCCGACGAGACGCAAAGGGCAGCATGGACAACGGCTATTTCTCGCGAAGATTTTGTGCCAACCAAGCACACTGTGGTAAGCGTCGCTTTTGGTGCTGTTTATCAGGATGCTTGCCTTAAAATTTTGCTTCAGTAAAACTTTTTAGCCTAGTTAGTGCATTTTGAACCAAGGAAAAGGAGCAGCGCAAAAGCATGCAACCACGCAAGAAAGGACAAGACACGAGCACTGTTTTTGCGTTTTGTGCCGTGTCTTGTCCTTTCTTCTCTTGTGGTTGCATGCTTTTGCGCTGCTCCTTTTCCTTGGTTTTGTGCTTCACACGACATTTTTTTTTATGGCTTGCTTCGGAGAGGGGACTTTTTCTTCACTTTCTTATTACTTCGCTTGCGGAGTTTTATTTCCCAGTTATTTCGCTTGCCGAATTTTGTAAGCCTGTCGCCCAAACCTAATGGACTTGTGGTTTTACTTTGTTTTTAGGTGTGTGAAAAACACTTTTAAACGAGTGACTTTGTCAGGTTTGCAACATACACGGACGAGAACACTGGAAACGTTATCGAAGTTCCGCTGCAGCGTGTCCGCCTGAAGCCAGCTGCTGTCCCGAGTGTGTTTCCCGGCTGCCCGAAATATCTCTCTCAGCCACCATCTTCGCGAGAAGCTCCTGCAGAAAAGAAGGCCCGACTTGAGGCAGCGTCACTGCGAAAAGCGATAGAGCTTTCTGTTGCTGCTCAAGAGGAAGAAGATCGCAGGAACAAAATTTGCAGTTTTGGGGAGCTGTGTTCTGCCCTTCCGAAGCTTAAGACTTCTGACTTCTGGACTGTGGTCACTACGCAGGCAAAGGTTTTGTTCCTGGAGCTCTCCCTCGACCAAGCTCCCGCAGTGCGTTCATCAGTGGTGGTTTTAGACGACCTGTCTGTTCAGGTGTTTCTCGGAGGGTCCCGTCTCCACAATCTTGGAGACGAATGTGTGCCGTCACAAATGAAGGATTTAAGGGAGCTTGATAAAGTGCTGCAGTCTGTCGAAAAGCTGCAGACTTGTGCTAGTGGCAGCGAAAAGGAACACCAGCTTCTCGCAACAGTGATAATGCTCCTGGATGAGGTGAACAAGGAATATGAGCTCCAAGAACATCATGGATGGAACTTACAGGTACTGAAATTTGTGCGAAGCCAAGTCAAGCTTGTTTTGAAAAATGTGCCTCGATATCCACCAGATGTACTCGTGTTTTCAGGTCTGCTGTATACCATTTCTCCACATGCATACAAGTTCATCAGAAGCTCGCTTAAAATTAAGCTGCCGCACCCAGACACTATTCGACGACTGTGTTCGTCATATCACATGAATCCAGCACTTGAACAGCAAGATCCTTGTTTCTTGAACTATGCTAAAACTGTATTTCAAGCAATGGCCGAGCATGAGCGCACTGTGACATTAATGATGGATGAGATCCATCTTCAAACCTATTTTGAGTACAAAGCAGGCTTCGTTACAGGTGCCGCAGCCAATAGTTCCGATCCGGCTAAAACAGCATATGTGTTCATGCTACAGAGCCTTTTGTCAAGCAACAAGGATGTTGTTCACATTTTACCAGTCACACAGATAGATGCAAAAGCACTGCATCTATTTTTGCACAAGCTCATTACTGACCTTGAGTCACTTGGATTTAAGGTACTAGCTGTTGTTTCAGACAACAATGCTATCAATCGGAAAGCCATGACATTTTTTGCTAGCCCCCCAAAGCCAGTATAGTTTACACACACCCAGCTGATTCCTCTCGTCCACTGTTTTTCATTTTGGACCCTGTGCACCTTTTGAAGTCAATTAGGAACAATTGGCTAAACCAGAGAAACAGTGGAAAGTGTATATATTACCCTGATCCAAGCAGCAATGACCCAAAGCCACCTATTCTTATGGCATCATTTAAATCTTTGTGTGATCTGCATGAGGCTGAGCAAAATAACCTTTTAAAGCTGGCACCAACACTCTCACTGAAAGCACTGAACCCATCAACTATGGAGCGCCAGAACGTTAATCTTGCTTTCAGGATTTTTAATGAATCGACAGCAGCTGCACTGCAATGTTCCGCTGTACAACATGCTAAAGGAACAGCAGATTTCATAAACACCATTTTGACATGGTGGCGAATAGTGAATGTAAAGACGCCAAGAAAAGGTGAACGCCTGCGTGATGAAATGCAGTCTCCGATTGCGTCAACATGTCCACAGCTTGAATTTTTGAGGAAAATACCAGAGTGGCTAGACTACTGGGCTAGCCTGAGACACGATGCTGGCCACCTGACGAAAGAAACACACATGGCTTTTGGCCACACGAGCCATGCTCTGCATGAGATCGCTTTATACTGCCTGGAAGAGCTGGGATTTCGGTATGTGCTCCTTGGAAAATTTCAAACAGATTGCCTTGAGGATAGATTCGGGAAGTATCGCCAGCTATCCGGAGCCCAATACCATGTATCGATCAGGCAGATTTATGAATCTGAGAACAAGCTAAGGCTTCAAAAAGTACTGGACATGCCTGATCTTGACATTATTGCAGAACCGATCTCCGTCATAAGCGTTGAATCACTTTGTGCACAGTTCAGTATAGCAGTGACCAATGCTGATGTAGCAAAAAAATCGTCGATGATTCCCGCTGTTACGTATGTTGCGGGATACTGTGCCCATGCACCACTGAAAAAGCTCATGTGTATGTCGTGCAAGGACAATCTCGTCCTGGATAACACCAGTTTGGACCATGATGACACACTGCTCATTTCAGGCATGACAAGAGGAGGATTAAAGTTTCCACGAGATGTCGTAGTGAACGCTGTACTTTATACAGAAATAGTCCTTGACAAATTGAGGAGTGAGCAGTATGCATCCAAATTTCTGGCTCTTCCAAATCAGAAGGAAGCCCTTGTTTCTCTTGTGTCAACCATTCTCCACGATTCTGGAGACCTTGGTACGTGTGATTCTGGTCATTCGCCAGAAAAAGTCATGCACCATATTTTGAGTGCTGCTGCCAACACGCTGTTAAATAAGCTGTGCAAAACGAAAAACAACACAACAGTGTTGAAGGGGCAGCGAAAAATGCAAACTCTAAAGAGTTGAGGATTGATGACTGTATCGTTTAATGGCAAGTGTTTCTGAGATAGCGGACCTTTCTTGCACACCTGATTACATTATAAAGATAGCTTTGTATTAAGGCATTTTATAATCTGTACATGTTCTTTTCATACTTAGCAACTGCAGCTATAGAACATTTGATAGAACTGTAGTGACTGGTAACTTGTGTACCAAATTTTTTTCCCTTCTGTATGATGGACATGTAAATGCAAATGGGTATGTTTGTTCCTGTTTCATACAGTATGGCACTGAACAAATTGTACTGGATTCTTGTGTGCGCATCTCGCCAAATCACACAACTTGGTGACAGCTATATTCTTTGTGTATGTGTGTGTGAGTGTGAAGTGCTTAAATAAACTCTTTATTCACTGTATTCATTGCAAATTTTTTTAGAAATCTTGCTGGTTTGTTGTGAAACATCCGTGCAACGTGAAGTAGTATAGAATAACATATGAAGGAAGCTGACAGTCAATGCAACCAAGGAAAGCATAGGGGAATGTTCGATTTTTACTGAAGTGGTTATGAGTGGGAAGTGAATAGTGTAATCATTTTATGGATGCAAGACAACTGACTAGGAAGAATTAAAAGTCAAAGGAGCTACAACTGGGGCTAGTTGGAAATGCATTCTTGAATGGGATGATAAGCGCTGTCAAAATACGAGAAGGGACGAACAAACAGGACAAAGCGCTTTCTAGCAACTGTTTATTCTATGAAGAAACATGAATATATATACACATGTTAACGTCAAATCATGCGCAGAAGTGGGAAGACCGCACCGCACTGACAAGAGCGATATGAAGAAAGAAATAAAATCGAATAGAAACGAACAACACGTGCCTTTACAACAGCCGAAGATTACTTATCTTGAGGTAGTTTAATTCAGTTCTCCCTAACAGCACCGAAGCGGAACTGACACATTGCTTATCTGGAGCAACATGCATAGCGAAGGCGTCGATTATTTCGCGTTCCCGCCTGTTCCTGAAGAATACATATTCTAATCAGAAACCGTTAAATACTAATATTACGCTGGCACAAAACACGCAGTATTTTGAGAAATGGGTGCCCGACGGGCAACCGGAAAAACCGCGTGGGGTGAAGCTGACTTCCAGGCACATCTGCTGTGTGTGACGTCACGGACGCGTGCGGAGGCCTTGAGCTAGTCTAGGCGGTATTGGTGAAACCCGATTCTTCCGCGATTTCTGGGACTGTGCCCGCAGAATTACTCTGCCTCCAGTTAGCGCGCGGGCGACATGCGGCCGACAGACCTTTAAAAACGGAGACCACTTGACGTTATGGAAATTGGGAGCCGTATACTGGATCCCACACCGGAGGCGGCTGCTGAGTCATTCCTTTGACTACTACCGACCTCTCTTGATTTCCACAACCGACGATGTAGATTCGCTTCACGATGAGTTTAACCGGAACTTTCTGGAAGCAAGCCCCACTAATACAGATGTTGAAGCCATGGGCTATTGGCACGCACGACGGAACTGCGCGCTACACAAAGCTAGCAAATGCCGCGTTGACGATGTCGTGTATTGCTAATGGCTGCTGTGATGTTGAGAGTACGTTCTCTCCGCCGAGATACCTCCAATGACCTGACAGGTCTTGTATGGGAAACAAAATGCTGATCATGCAGATGATATTTGGTTTAAACAAGGACGTGTCAAAAGTTGATGACCAGCTTGTGTGAATAAAATGTTTCATGTCCCGAAACTGATCCACGCTTTATCCAGTAGTTATTAATTAGCAGAGAAACGCAGAGTTCTGGAATATTTTCTTGAGAACTCCGATTTTTCCCAGCTTACCAGCCTGTAACATAGCCCTAATTTAGCAGTCTCCATTTACCCCCCCCCCCCCCCCTAAAAAAATCCCGTATTTCGGAATGTTTCCACGAAAAACCGGATTTCTCCCTTATTATATGTTGAAAAATAGCGCCCGATTTTTACCCGCCGAATTCGAAAAAATATATAAAAACCGAAAACGGTGAACCCTATTCGTATGTAAGGCCTGCAGCGTCTATTCGTCACCTCGCGCCAAAGTAGGCGCCAAAGTAGGCGTTTTTTCGACCTCCTGATCCCCTCCATGCATACTTAAAGACGCTGGCTACTGCCCCATCCCGTCCCTACTTCTATCGGCACGTCGGCAGTGGGTGTGGTGGTTGAGCCACCAGTATACAAGCGCGTGCCTTCCCCCTTCGCGTGAAGCTTTTCCTTTGCGTTATCCGAGAGGGAATTGAGTTATCGGACCTCCCACTTGCCTTCCAGATAACTTTTGTGGTCTTGATAAGTCTTTCAATGTCTTTATATATACGTCTCTCGTTCTTTAATAAAAAAAAGACCAGTTGATAGTCAGCGCTTGCTCTTGTTAGCCTTTTGTCTCGCGTCCCGTTCTTGTTGCGCTGTGAGCAAAATGATGAATACTTACCAACTCACCCAAATTTCCGCCTTGCTGTCTCTCCGTTCGTCCGTCGCTCTCAGCGGGTGTCAGGCAGTGGGCGCAGCCGGTCCTCGACAGCGACCGAAGTGAGGCCGGAATCCTCGCTGTGAACGGCGACCTGCCGAGGTCGCCCAGGATTGCCTCGACCTTAGCACCTCAGTGTCACTCGGCCAACTTCGTGTTGTTTATGGAAGGCGAGGACCTTCTCCTTGTATGCGACAGCAGCTACTGGCGCACACTGGCACGCCGACGCAGAGAGAAATCAGCCCTCTTCATGAACTTCGATGCTTAAGCCCTGATGGCTTTAAACTTCGTCTTCGGTATCCTCGCTTCTTAGGCGAAGACCCGGGCTTGTTGCGTGATCATGTCGCACTTCACTGGTAGGGAGCGATTGCGTATTTCAGTGACGTACGCCGCAAGCTTGGCCGACAGCTATGGAAAGCGTCCTATACTTCGGCCCGCGGAAGCCTCTTCGCTTGCCGTCGATTTTGCCTCGCTGCAGCCGCCACTCCCGCACCACCCGTTCCGAGAGATCGAACTTGCGGCCCGCCATGCAGTTTTGTTTCTTCGGGGTAAATAATTGCAGCCCTCTTGAACGTAGCCATGAACGAGCACCCAATGCTTTTCGGGCCCTTAGAACTCGTCACTGTTGCGGAAGCACGCCAGCAAAACGTGGCCGACAGCTGTGCCAAATGCGTCAGAGGCAAAGAAACGCCTGAGTGGCGTCGGCTCTTCCGAGGTGTTGGCGGGTTACCTGTGTTAATGGCAAGGTGTGAACTTCTAATGGTGAGTTGTTTGGAAGCACAGTGTAAGCCTGTTTTTAGGAGGCAAACAATTCATGTTGAGTTTTGAAGTTTCTTCAGCAGTGCGGGTTATTAGAGGTGGACATATGGTTCTAGTAGCGAACGCTTGGGAGCACGGTTACCCTCGACTGCAATGGGCATTTCTCTAATAATAGGAGTGCAAGGGCACAGAAATGCAAGCACACCATTGGCATCTCATGTTTGCTAATGAGAGCGCATCACTGCTGGGTCAAACAGGTTGCAGGCAGGTAGTCCTTAGTATATGCTTGTTTCAGTCGTGTGCTGCCTGTCGTGCAACTCTTACAGTACAGAAGCAGGGGGTAATTTGAAGCTGCATGCTTGAGTGCTGACTGGGCAGTGGAACTCGCATGCAAAATGCGTAGGTTTGTGCGCCCTAGTCAACTGTCTGACGAACAGAAACGGATGATTTTTTTTTCGAAAATGTAAGCAGCAGAGAGGATATGCGCGCATACCAGGAAATCACACTATACTATAGACTAAATCGCAAATTTATCTGCCAGCGGACAAAACTCTTAAAAAGAAAGAGGAGGTTATGTGGAGAACATTACAGACGGAGGTTTTTCCCAACCTAGTACCCTACAGCAAGTGGCAGCCTGAAGTCTTCAGGTAAAAGTGCCAATTTTGTGACAAGGCAGCAATTTTGGTCCACACGGTGTGGGCGTGTCCGACTAGGTAAGATATCTCGCGGACTTCAGAATCATGGAAGGCTCTGCTCTGCGGCCCAGACGCTAACGTCCAGAAGGACATCAACTTTCAAGCCCTTGCTGCTGATGTGTCCCAAGGGATTCCAGGCCGACGGCTACTGCCGACGGGGGAGATGGACTTCTCTCCTGGCGTTCATTGACTGCTGTTTCTATAAAGTTGTCTCTCTCTCGGAAGCAAGGAACAAAAGGCACACAACTTGCCCTGTGTGACGAATGTTTTTGTCTCAGTTTTCACACTTTGTTTCTGAATCGGCCTTGTGACCTGCAGGTGAACCACTTGGGCCACTTCTACCTGACCATCCTCTTAGAGCCACTGTTGGTTGCATCGGCACCTGCGCGCGTCGTCGTGCTTTCCTCCGAGAGCCACCGTTTCAGTTTCCTGACGGCTGCCAATTTTTCCGAGGAGCGCCTCTCCAATCAGACGGGGCGCGGCCACTACCCCATGCTGGTCTACAACGACACCAAGCTCTGCAACTTGCTGTTTGCGGCTGAACTCGACCGGCGGTGGGGTCCGCGTGGTGTGCGTGCGTATGCTGTGCATCCCGGAAACATGGTGTTCAGTGGCCTGACTCGCGACAGCTGGCTGTACTGGATGCTGTTCTTGCTTGCGCGTCCGTTCACCAAGTCGCTGCCACAGGCTGCCGCCACCACCGCGCTCTGTGCCACGGCGCCCGATCTGGCCGATGCCGGAGGTGGATACTTCAATAACTGCTGCCAGTGCAAGCCGTCGGCGGCGGCCCAGGACGAAGTGCTGGCGGGGCTTCTTTGGAAGACAAGCCAGACCATGATCAGCCGAGCGCTGCTGCGGCTAGGCAGTGAGCACGCCGTGCGGTGACATTTAGGGAGACTTGGCGCAGTGCCCAAAGGCGCTGAATGGACTAAATGCTGTGGTGCTCCCAACTGTGCTCGGCACTCCACCAGGAGTGCGGCACTTGGCACGGCCCAAGCGCCCTTCTGTTAGCCAGTCAGCCACCGTTGCTACGTTCAAGCGAGTAGTCAGTGTTTTAATCTTGCTGCTGTGACTTGTGTTGATCTGAAATAAACCAGTGCGTTGGCCCCCCCTTGAGTTCATGCTGTTTGCCAAGCGAGCTCAAGGATTGTGGTGTTCTCAAGTTGCACTTGCTTTCTAAAGTGTAATAAATATGAAAATTTGCGAAAATGTAATTGGTTGTAAGACCAAATATGCACAGCAGATTATGCCATTAGCAGGTGTCGAGTGCCCGGCCGCGTCTCATCCGAACGTAGCCAGCAGAAACGGCCGGTGCGTTGTGTTTGTGTGTGTGTGCTTGCCGATCAGCGGCACCCCCATCGTGGGTGTGTGTGTGCGCGCGCGGGCCGGTCCTGCGTGCCACAGAACCAGCCTTATGACTGTCCGAGGTGGCGGCAAGTTCGCGCCGGAAAGGGCTGGCAGCCGCGGAGGGATGCTGGACTCTGTGAGGCACGCCGCCCGGGCAAGGTGTCATCCGATCTAGTCGCGGTCTGCGCTTGGGATCGGCGGATGCCTCCGTAACGGCCGCCGGGTTTCGGGAACAAGCCAACATGTTTCATTCGCAAGGAGAGAGCGACCAAGAGCTGGCTGGCGAGGAGGACCCCGAGGGGGGAAGGAAAGGCTGAGGAGGACACGGCCGGAGGGACAATGGAGGACGGTTTTGGACACCGTGCAGAGAGGCCGCATCCTGACGGCAAAGCTCTGACCGCAGCTGTAAATAGTCAATAAATTCGGCACTGTATAGTCTGATTTTTTTTATGTGGTCTGGCTGAATCGGGAGAAGAGAAAAAAGAGGGAGAAAAGGAACCTGCCTGACTGCAGGGCTCTCAAGTTGCTCGGGAGACCGCACTAAGCAGAAATTTAAACAAAATTGGCGTGCATCGCATGTGACAGAAGCGTGAAGGCTTCAGAAGAGCGCGGAGAAAAGAAAGTGCGCTTCCCTTTGGCTCAGGCGGTCAGGGGCGCCTCAGCAGCATAAAGTGCAAGATCTGACAATACCATTTGTTGAGCGAGTTGGTGCTCATGAGGATCCATAACAGCGTGACAGACGGGACACAGAAGAGAGGACACAACGCAGAGCGCTGACTCACAACTAGAACATTTATTGGCCGCCAGCCAGTGTGAATGTTGAAAGAGCATTTTGACAGGTCCAGTGTTTGTCGCATTTTTAGGTTTGTGGACGACTACTACGTGTTTTTAGATTGGCAACCTCGATTTTGAGCAGCAATTGCATGACGTTTTTTCGGTATTCTCAGAGTGCCTGAATCCATTAATTTTAACACACGAAGTTCCAGTGAATGATTTTGTTAGGAGTTTAGATCTTTCGCTTCATTTCACTTCATCTCATGTTTGCTGGGCTTTTGAGCCCCGTGGTGGAAAGCCAATCTTGCCATTTTCATCTGCTCATTCAAAGCTGGTAAAGAGAGCCATCGCTTATTCTGTGCTTTACAACGCTGTTATGAAATCTTGTGTGCACAGGTTGGAGCACTGCTTCTGCAACCAACTTTTCCTCCTGACAAAGGCTGGGTACCATGCAGAAGGTATAGGTTCCGTTGAAGAAAAAACTGAAGAAAAAGTTTGGATTTGATAGGATAGGTGAAGCGAGACAAGAGAAAAAGAAAAGGATTGCCGTGGTACCGTATCTGCACCAAATCTCGCACAACTTGAAAAGAATTTGAAAACATGCTGGCGTTGAAGTGGTCTTCTCGGCGCCTAAGCGACTGTCTAGCCTGGTCAGATAAGTAAATGGAGTGGAAAGAGAACCACGCAGCTGCTTGATAAGACACTCGAAACAATTCGTGCCTTGCCAGGAAGGAGTGGTTTATTCTCTGCCTCTGTCATGTGGCAAGTGTTACATCGGCCAAACTTGGCGATGTGTAAACGAAAGATTGAAGGAGCACGAATATAATGTGTCTCTGTCGCCATCACAGGCCACGTAGCAAAACATTGCAGACACTGCAAAGATGACGAAGATGAGGAAGACGATGACGGCTCTAAAGCCTGTATTCCACTCTACAATAAATGTTCTGTGATAGCAAATAACCGCGACTCGCTAGCTACGGAAATAATAGAAGCCCACTTGATAGCTAGGACCTCAGACCAATGTAACAGTACTCCCTCTGTGGCACTGTCAGATAAGGAAAACCGTTACCTTGATTGTGAATAAAAACCTGTGCCTGCTATAGCGGTGATATTTCCCACCTATGACTTACCTGTTGACACGTGCCTTTTTGTACTGGCGATGTTGAATGTCACGCAAGTCAAGCGTGCTTGTATCCTTCCCGGCAAGAAGGGCAGTATTTATACTGGCTGGCGGCCAATAAACGTTTTAGTTGTGAGTCAGCACTGTGTTGTGTCCTCGCTTCTGTGTCCCGTCTGTTGCGCTGTTATGGATCCTTGCAAGATCTGACCAACTTTTATCGAAAATGCATCATAGGTGAATTCTGTGATGAAGACAAGCGTGAAAAGATGAAAATTTTTGACTTCAGTTCGTGCTTAGTCTTCAGGAGGAAATGAATTTTTTCGAGCACATAAGCCTAGCAGGAGCCATGAAATTGAAGAGGTAAGCATATTGGAAATTCCAATTAAAAGGGACACCCTCTCGTAGGGACTTGATATCTTTCCAGTCATTGTCATATGCATCGGTCAAGGGGTCTTAATGACTTTAACGAGTAGTGTGAGGGTGGTGAATATCTAAACTATTCACCTATTGCGCCCAATGACCATCGCTAGCCCGCTAACAATGGACGCGGACACCAGTTTCAAGCGCATTCTTTTTGCGACAGCGTTCTCGAACGAGCTGGTCCGTCTGATTTGAAGGTAGAAAAGTTTTTTACCACTTGTGCGAACGTTTTTAGATAAAGGCACTTGAAAACTTGCTCCGGGGATGCGGACCCATTCTGTCGCCGCTTAAAGAGACGTGAGCACCATATGTAGGGTGGTGAACGTTAGTTTTCTTGGTTTTCTCTTCACCACCGCGACACCCATTGGCTGCGCTTGGTCACGGCACGAGGTCAGTTTACTGCACGACTGGTACGGGGGAGGAGGAGGAAAACATTAATAAAAAGAAGGGGAGTTGTGCGAGCCTATGGTGGGGCCCTCATTCCAGGGCAGCACTGTCTTGAGCTATTGTATGAGGGCCCGTTGGTCCTCCAGGTTAACGCTGGTCAGCAGCGCCTCTCGCCGGTCAGAAGACGTATTTTCCGTCTGCAGAGTTTGGTTTGGCCCCGCATCCTTACGAAATGTGGAAGAGTGTAGGGCGGGCCTGGCACCAGGGACATATGTGTCGGTGTATAACGTTCGGTTTATGAGATGTAGTCTATGGAGGTTTGGAAATGTTCGCCTGTATTTGCCACCAAGAGGTGGCATCTGGGGTGTTTAATTTCCTATGAGAAGGGGGGGGGGTTCATCGCCTTTGAAGGCGATGAAACTCGAGGCGTTCGTTATACCTCGAAGGTAGAGGGGTAAATGCGGTCACGGTGTGTGGCCCCGCTCGGTTGATGATGCCTCGAGCTAGAATTTGTGCCCTCGTTTCCCTCCAGTCCCTCGTGGGTCCAGGTGATTTGGTGGTGCTGGGTGAGGGGTGTAGTTCCCATGAGCCGACTGACGTGCTTGGGAACTCGGCCTCTCAGTTTCGACACGCGTGTTGCGAGTCTTATCACGTGAGCGCTTTGGCTTTGGGACTCGTAATACCTAATGGCAAAGGCCACGGCGGTGGTCTCCGCGGCCGCTGGTGTTTCGGCTCTGACAGAAGCAGTGAACATGGTGAAGTGGTGGTCCACTGCCGCCACTGCGTACTTGTCATGGCGCGGGTAAGCTGCGGCGTCTACATAAACCACGTTCGAGGAATTGGCTAGGCGTCAGCGTAGGTAGGAGGCTCGCGCTCGTCGTTTGCCTGTGCGAACGTCTTTTAAGCATGGGTTTCGGTATCGGAGCCACACTGATATGTTGGCTGTGTTGTTTTGTAGCGATAGCTGCATTACGGTAGCATTTCGAGCCTTCAGCGTGGCGGTGGCACGTGACCGTGGCGGCGGCACGTGACCATCAATGTGGTGCAGAGCAGCTGCTGCTGCCGGCGAAACCGAGCTGCAACAGCTGTGCGCATGCGCAGTGTCAAGTGGGACGAAGATGAAGGAACGCCCAGCGAAACGGAGCGGCGAAAGACTTACTTTTCAATTCAACTGAGCAAGTTCCACTCGGCCAGCTGTAGCTATCGCGTCACTCCAGGATTAACCAGAGCTAAACCACCGCCAATTTTTAAAGCGAAAGCTTTACTGGCCGCGAACTTGCGATTTCGCCGTGGCGGTGCTCCGAGGAGGCACATGACGTCACAACGCGCGCCTCGCCGCGGGTATCATTCGGACGCCAGGCAGCCGGAGCGAGCGGACGCATGTTCGATGAGCTCCGTCGAACACGGCCGCTCTAGCCCAAGTTTGGACCGTCAGTGCACAAATCATCGTTGGAATCAACTATCATCGTGACAAGGAGTCTAGGGGGACCGCAACTCTCGAAGGTAGGCACGCTATCTGCCTATTTCTCGGCGGCCACGCGGGATTGTTAGGCCTAATCGCTAGGCCGACTCGTAGGCCCAGCAGAGGAGAGACATTCTCGGCGGCGTTTGCGGCAAAGGAACATGAATAGCTCGATGGAATGTGTGGAGGGGGAAACCATCGACCCTGTAGAACTGAAGACAGGGACGTGGTTCACCAAGAAAAAGGGCCGCGTGGTGCCCCTCGGAGATGAAACCCGGGCCGCTACCAGGGATGGGGAGGAGCGACAGACTACAGGACATAAGGCCGCCATCGGAAGGAGACTGGCGGAAAAGTCAGTGGAAAGACAAGCAGTGCGGATGCCCAAGGACGCCGAGAAAATAATAATACGCCCCCGAGGCGGAGTCAACCGCCTTATAAAAGGAGGAATGATCGAGCTCGCAGAATCAATTGCCCGCGCCGCCGGCATCGAGCCTAAGGACGCTGAGGACGACATCTTCTCGGCAAACGTAAAACAACAATCCATACTAATCGCCACAACCAGCGAAGAGCGTGGAAGAAGATACTCGATTTTACTCACCGTCCTTTACGACAATGAAAACATCGAGGTAACGGCGTACCCCACCATGCCTGAAGACTGTGGCAAGGGAGTTGTGCACGACGTCCCACTGCACTACTCCAATGAAGAGCTCCTGGAGCGTATACGCAGGAGAAAGGAAAACCCTACAGTACTTGGCGTTCGAAGACTGGGAGCGGCCTTTAAGTCAATACTGATCCTATTCGAGGACCAGAAGGTGCCGCGCTCGGTATATCTATCTCCCTTCGCACAAAGATGCGTCTTATACAAGAAGTATGAGGTCTGCCTCGCGTGCGGCCGCATGGGACATCGAGAAGACGTCTGCCCGGACCCGACGAATAGGAAGTGCCGGGGGTGCGGCATAGAAAACCCTAAAGATGACCACCCAATGCGAGCCGAAATGTCAGCTCTGCGGAAAAGGACACCTTTTCGGCGACAAACGCTGCCGGGAAATATATAGGGCCCCATATATCTCCAAAAAGAGACAATGGGAGAGGAAGCTGGACCAGCAGGACCAACAAAAAATGACCGATACACCACGGGCCGGCGAACGCGAGGGCCGCTCGAGAGCCAAGAAGGGTGACGAAGAATCCCGAACACCGGGAAGAAGATCCAGATCCAATAGCAAGACTACAACCATTTCACTGCCAAGGAGGGAGACTTCCCAAGGCTGGAGGAAAGAGCAACCGCCAACTCCATGCGCCGCCGCTCGAGCTCCGGTACCAGGAGCCGATCCAGCTCAGGGCGAAGGCGCTCTAGCTCGAGAACCTCGGCTGACTCCTCCTCCACGGCCAGCAGTCCCGGGCGCTTCACACGGGACCCCAAGGCGCCATGGGGGCCACCTGCAAGCAGACGCGGTTCGAGTGGAGATCGAAAATCGGTAAGCTTCACAGCCAGCAGTCCCCAGGCAAATAGAGAGGCAGATGAGAGAATCGAAAAGCTAGAAAAAGAGAATCAAGAACTCAAGAGCATGCTCCGCACACTCACTGCAGAGATCCAAAATCTAAAAATAGGAAAGAGTACCCCTCCTTCTCCACCGAGGAACCAATCGGTACCCCAAAAACAGGCACAGAAACAGACGCCCTCTCTCCCGCCTGCGAAGGCAGTAATCGCGCGCCCCGAGCCGAGGGACAACGAAGGGGAGAAAATGACTACTTAAACAATCAGGCCACCCCCGCAAAAACGCAAAGGGGATGAGACGGACCCGCTGGTGGCACTCGAAAGTAGAGTAGAAAAGAAACCAGAGGCTAGAGATGCTAAGTACGAAGCAAGATTCGAAAAAATCGAGACCCTCCTCACCCAACTAATGGGTGCAATGAATCAAATACAGGCGCAACTCGCGCAATTCACTGCCGTGCAGAACGCCTTCAACGAGAGGCTAACTACATTAGGAAAGACGGTTACTCAAATACAGCAAAATGGACAGGCGCAGCAAAAATGAAAACACTGGTGTGGCAGTGGAACTGCCGCGGTTTCCAACGAAAGCGAGCGCTCTTGCAGCAGCACTTAGAGCAGATTGAAGAAAAACCTTTAGCTATAGCCCTTCAGGAAACGGGAAAGGGACCACCAAAATTATCGGGATATCAAGCGTTCCACAGTGACCGAGGAGAAAAATCTCGCGTCTCCACGCTAGTTAAAATACATATAGCGGTAGTCGAGCATGAGGTCAACTCACGGGATATCGAAGCCGTATTAGTAGAAATTATCACCGGTCGCAAAGACAAGGCTAGTCTCCATCTTAAACGTGTACAGCACCCCCCAGCAAAGAAAGGCACGTTTCCGCGCCCTCTTCCGCAAGGCGATTAGAGCAGCTGGAAACAACACACTCATAATCTTAGGGGACTTCAATGCCACCCACCAAGAATGGGGCTACAATAGACACGATCCCAAGGGCAGACAACTATGGGAGGACATACACGAACTTGGCCTCACCCTCCTGACGGACCCTAACTGCCCGTCCAGAGTGGGAAACAGCGTCTGTGCAGACACCACCCCGGATCTCACCCTTGGGAAAAACACGAGAGACGCGGCCTGGAAAAACACGGCTCAAAATTTAGGCAGCGACCACTTTATTCTGGCTCTCACCCTCAGCAAGGGCGTCAAAACACGTCGCCTCAAAAAACCCAAGATCACTGATTGGGACATGTTCAGGCAAATTAGAGAAAATGGTGAATCGGAAGGCGATATCCAACACATAGAGCAATGGGCGGAGGAACTTAAGCAACAAGTCGAGAGGGCAACCACGACCCTGCGAGAAGACTATGCGCCAGCGACGGTTGATAGCAAACTCCTTCACATGTGGGAAGCGAAATGCGGCATGGAGAAACGCCTCCGGTCTGGTCGTCACTCTCAACGAGCATGGCTGGGTAATTGATGATGCCGCTGTCATCTGGGTCTCCGTCTACGCCGCGCCGTCGAACGCGGAACCTCGTAGCACACACAAGGAACGTCACAGATGGAACAGGAACCTTAGAAGAAGGATAGCAAGGCACAACAAAGAGATTGAGGATTACGCAGCAAAACTCTGCGAACAAAATTGGTGCAATAGATGTGACGAGATGGAAGGGAACATGAGTCTAGCTAATACGTGGAGTCTACTCAGACACCTGCTTGACCCTGATAATTCGAAAACCCAATCGGGCATAAGACTTACGAAAGCCAGGCACACGTTTGAGGGCTCGGACAGAGAACTCATGGCAAAATTAATTAATATGTACATAGGAGATACAAAAACCTCACTCCTGCCGGAGTACGAAGGACCCCCAAACGAGGCCCTAGATGCGCCGATCACGGAAGCGGAGGTTCGCGCCGAAATATTAGGCCTAAAAACAAAGTCGGCCCCTGGTCCAGATGGCATTACAAACAAGGTCCTCCGAAACTTGGACGATAATTCCATCCGCATGCTCACCAAATACATGAACATCGTATGGGACAGAGGCCGCCTCCCACAACAGTGGAAGACGGCAAACGTGATTTTAATACCGAAGCCGGGCAAACCCCCTAAGCTAGAAAACTTACGGCCAATCTCTCTAACATCCTGTATTGGGAAATTGATGGAACGGGTAGTCCAAACGCGCCTAACGCGTTTCATGGAGCTCAACGATCTGTGGCCGCACGAAATGGTAGGGTTCCGAGCCGGCCTGTGCACACAAGATGTAATGCTCCGCTTGAGACACGACATCATAGAAAATAGCACCAAGGACGCGAGGGTAATATTAGGTCTCGACCTGACGAAGGCCTTCGATAACGTAAAACACGCGGCAATCCTCTCTGGCCTCCGAGAGCTGGGGATCGGAAACAAAACGTACGGCTACATAAAGGACTTCCTGTCGGGTCATCATCATCATCATCATCAACCCTACTACACCCACTGCAGGGCAAAGGCCTCTCCCATGTCTCTCCAATTAGCCCTATCTTTTGCCAGCTGCATCCACCCTTTGCCTGCAAACTTCTTAATCTCATCCGCCCATCTAACCTTCTGCCGCCCCCTGCTACGCTTACTTTCTCTTGGAACCCACTCCGTTACCCTTAAAGACCAGCGGTTATCTTGCCTTCGCATTACATGCCCTGCCCAAGCCCATTTCTTTCTCTTGATTTCGACTAGGATGTCATTAACCCGTGTTTGTTCCCTCACCCACTCTGCCCGCTTCCGATCTCTTAACGTTACATCTATCATTTTTCTTTCCATGGCTCGCTGCGTTGTCCTTAACTTAAGCTGAACTCTTTTCGTTAGCCTCCACGTTTCTGCCCCATAGGTGAGTACCGGTAAGATTATGCTGTTGTACACTTTCCTCTTGAGGGAAATTGGTAAACTGCCACTCATGATCTGCGAGAATTTGCCATATGCGCTCCCCCCCATTCTTATCCTTCTAGTTATCTCCCTCTCATGATCCGGATCAGCTGTCACTACCTGCCCTAAGTAGACGTATTCCGGCACAATTTCTAGGCTCTCGCTGCCAATTGTGAACTGTTGTTCCCTTGCTAGGCTGTTGAACATTACCTTGGTTTTCTGCATGTTAATTTTTAGACCCATCGATCTGCTCTGCCTGTCTAACTCGTTGATCATGATTTGCAGTTCACCTCCTGAGTGACTCAGCAAGGCAATGTCATCAGCAAATCTCAGATTATTTAGGTATTCTCCATTTATTCTTATTCCCAACTGTTCCCAATTCAGGCCTCGAAATACCTCCTGCAAACATGCGGTGAACAGCATTGGCGAGATCGTGTCTCCTTGCCTGACGCCCTTCCTTATTGGAATTTTATTGCTGACTTTATGGAGGACTATAGTAGCTGTGCAGTTGCTATATATATATCTTCCAGTATTTTGACATAAGGCTCTTCTACCCCCTGATTACGCAATGCCTGTATGACTGCTGAGGTTTCCACTGAGTCGAATGCTTTCTCGTAATCAATGAAAGCTATATATAGAGGTTGGTTATATTCTGCGCATTTCTCTATCACCTGATTGATGGTGTGAATATGATCTATTGTAGAATATCCTTTACGAAAGCCTGCCTGATCATTTGGTTGATTAAAGTCTAACGTTGCCCTGACTCTATTAGCGATTACCTTAGTAAATACTTTGTAGGCAACGGATAGTAAGCTGATCGGCCTGTAATTTTTCAAGTCCTTGGCGTCTCCCTTCTTATGAATTAAGATAATGTTTGCATTCTTCCAAGCTTCTGGTACAGTCGAGGTCATAAGGCATTGCGTATACAGGGTGGCTAGTTTTTCTAGCACGATGTCCCCTCCATACTTCAACAGATCTGCTGTTACCTGATCCTCCCCAGCTGCTTTTCCCCTTTTCATTGCTTCTAAGGCTTTCTTTACTTCATCTTTCGTTACTGGCGGGATGACGCATTGCTGTGCACTGCTGTCTTTCTCATTAGCGTTCTGATTACATTGGCTACTGTACAGGTCTGTGTAGAACTCTTCGGCTACGTTAACTATCTTATCCATATTGCTAATGACATTGCCCTGCTTGTCTCTTAATGCATACATCTGGTTTTTACCTATGCCTAGTTTCCTCTTCACTGTTTTTAGGCTACCTCCGTTCTTTAGAGCATGCTCGATTCTCTCCATATTAAACTTCCTTATGTCGGCTACCTTGCGCTTATTTATTAACTTTGATAGCTCCGTTAGTTCTATTCTATCGGTAGTGTTAGATGCCTTCATGTTTTGGCGCTTCTTAATCAGATCTTTCGTCACCTGAGATAGCTTCCCGGTATCTTTTCGAACTGTCTTACCGCCTACTTCTACTGCGCACTCCGTAATTATTGATGTCAGGTCATCGTGCATTGAATGAACATCAAGATCATCTTCCTCAGTTAAAGCCGAGTATCTGTTTTGCAGCGCTATCCTAAACTCCTGTGCTTTCCCTCTTACGGCTAACTCGTTAATGGTCTTCTTCTTCGCTAGCCTCTTCCGTTCCCTCTTCAAGTCTAGGCTAATTCTAGACCTTACCATTCTATGGTCGCTGCAACGCACCCTTCCGAGGACGGCCACATCCTGAATGATGCCAGGTTTAGCGCATAGTATGAAGTCTATTTCATTTTTAATCTCACCATTGGGGCTCTTCCAGGTCCACTTCCTGTTTTCTCGTTTGCGGAAGAAGGTATTCATGATCCGTAAATTATTTCTATCCGCGAATTCGACTAATAACTCTCCCCTGCTATTTCTAGAGCCTATCCCATAGTCACCTACCGCGTGGTCGTCAGCCTGCTTCTTGCCCACCTTCGCATTGAAGTCGCCCATCAGTACAGTGTACTGCGATTTTACTCTATTCATTGCTGATTCTACGTCCTCATAGAAGCTTTCAACGGTCTGGTCATCATGGCTGGATGTGGGTGCGTAGGCCTGCACCACCATCCTGTCGGGTAGAACGATAAAAATAAGGTTTCAGGACATTGAATCCCCCACCGTCAAACTAGGTAGTAGGGGTACGCCGCAGGGTTCAGTGCTGTCCCCATTCCTCTTTAATGTTGCCATGCGAAATCTCCCGGCAGAATTGAGAAAAGTGGAAAACTTGAAATTCAGCATGTACGTGGACGACGTCAACCTATGGGTCACCCAGGGCAGCGACGCGAACATCGAGGAGCGCTTACGAACGGCAGCAGACACCGTAGTGTCCTATGCGGCTGAAAGTGGCCTCTCGTGCGCTCCCCCAAAATCGGAGCTCTTTATCAACAATCCGAAGGCGCTCAGGCACAAACGCCAGATAAACATCAACATAACAGTAGAGGGCCAAACAGTGCCAAAAGTCTAGCAGATTAGGATCCTGGGGCTATTTCTACAAGCGGACGGGTACAATGATACAACGATAAAGAAATTGAGTGCGTACGCCACGCAAGTCATGGGTCTGTTCAGGAGAATCGCACTCAAGGGTCGAGGCCTTAAAGAACGAAGCCTCCTGAAACTAATGCAGGCTTACATCACTAGCCGCATATGCTACGCCACACCATTCCTAAACATCAGATCGGACGAAAAGCAGAAAATAGACGCACTCATCAGACGATGCGTGAAGAGGGCTCTGGGGCTCCCCATCTCGACCTCTACTGAACGCCTCCTCGAAATGGGTGTGCACAATAATTGGACGGAGCTAGCGGAGGCTGTGCGCATGGCACAACTGGAAAGATTAAGCAAATCTACCACGGGCAGAACCATCCCTGGCTGGGTGGGGCTGCAGTCAGACAGGGGGACATGCCAACACGCGGACATTCCACGAGGATGCCGCGGACACATAACAGTGCCCCCGCTACCTAAAAACATGCACCCCACATACAACGGGGAGAGGAGACGGAAGAGGGCCGAGACTCTCGCAAAAAACGCGGACAAAATAGGGCCGAAAGGAGTCGCCTACGTGGACGCGGCTAGCGGAAAGTTGGGGGCGGCGGTGGCTGCGGTCGTTGACGGCCGCGGCGTACCCGTCGCCGCCGCTTCCGTTAGAAGTCGAAACATAGACACGGCCGAAGAAGTTGCAATAGCGCTCGCTTGCGTTGGCACGGAAGCCAGTACGATCATTAGCGACAGCAAAACAGCTGTCTGGAACTTTGGAAAAGGGAGGGTCTCGAAGGAGGCAGTCAAAATCTTGGAAAAGGGAAAACTCGATAGACGAGTTCGAATAATTTGGACCCCCGCGCACGAATCCGCCCCCGGCAACGAGGCGGCGCACGAGCTAGCCCAAGCACTCTACTTCCGGGCAGCCGCAGAGCCGCCTGGTTGCGAAGGGATGGACGAGAGGCTGCAGACATACAAAGAGATCATAGAGCACTATAGACTTGGTAGACGGTCCCTGCCACCACCGGACCGAGCGCTAACAAACAGGGAGGCAGTCGCATGGCGGCGCCTGCAAGCTGGGAACTTCCCGAACCCCGTCTGGCTCTACCACACGCAAGTGGAGGAAAGAGCCGACGATAAATGCGCGACATGTGGAGAGAGGGGTACTTTAGACCACATAATCTGGCAATGCCCTGGTTCCCCGGGCGCCAAGGAGAACATAAGAAGTAGAGAAGCCTGGGAACTGATGCTGCGAAGCGAGTCCCTCGCCCACCAGCAGCAAGCCATCCGCCTGGCGGCTGAAGCCGCGAAGAAACACTGTCGCTTCGCCTGTCTTTAGTCGCGGAGACCCCGGCCCCCGTTCTCCAGGCCTGCGTGCCGGGGATGGGGAGTAGGGGGTCTCCTACATCGGTGGAAAATAAAGTTCTTACTCACTCACTCACTCGCCGCGGGTATTTCTCTAGCTCTAGTCACTACTGCGCATGCGCCATTAGTAGCACCGAGCCACATGTGTTCCGCCGCTGCGCAGCGCCGCGCATTTCCTCAAAATGCAACTTTCAATTTACCCGCCGTGGTGGCTCAGTGGTTAGGGCGCTCGACTACTGATCCGGAGTTCCTGGGTTCGAACCCGACCGCGGCGGCTGCGTTTTTATGGAGGAAAAAACGCTAAGGCGCCCGTGTGCTGTGCGATGTCAGTGCATGTTAAAGATCCCCAGGTGGTCAAAATTATTCCGGAGCCCTCCACTACGGCACCTCTTCCTTTCTTCTTTCACTCCCTCCTTTATCCCTTCCCTTACGGCGCGGTTCAGGTGTCCAACGATATATGAGACAGATACTGCGCCATTTCCTTTCCCCCAAAACCAATTATTATTAACTTTCAATTTTCAGTTTTCTCCTTTCCCTCCCTCCTTTATGCCTTCCTTTACGGCGCGCTTCGGGTGTCCACCGAAATATGTGAGACGGTTACTGTGCCATTTCCTTTCCTTTAAAAACAAAACAAGTGAGCCGACGGCGTTCATAGAGTTCATTAGCGTTTACAACTTTGCAAAGGCCGTTAATTTTCACGAAAGGAAAGGTGCACAACCGGTTCCGTGGGTCAGTGGAGACCTCAATCTCGTTTCGTGTACGTGGCGTCCCCGCCGCGGTGGCTCAGTGGTTAGGGCGCTCGACTACTGATCCGGAGTTCCCGGGTTCGAGCCCGACCGCGGCGGCTGCGTTTTTATGAAGGAAAAACGCTAAGGCGCCCGTGTGCTGTGCGATGTCAGTGCACGTTAAAGATCCCCAGGTGTTCGAAATTATTCCGGAGCCCTCCACTACGGCACCTCCTTCTTCCTTTCTTCTTTCACTCCCTTCCTTATCCCTTCCCTTACGGCGCGGTTCAGGTGTCCAACGATATATGAGACAGATACTGCGCCATTTCCTTTCCCCAAAAACCAAATAAAAAAAAGTACGTGGCGTTGGTGTCCAACTGCAAAAACCTCCTTTGCGTTCTGCACACTGGATAGACAGCGCGCCCTCCCTGCCACCCTGGGAGGTGGCATGCAGCTAATGGTTTTCCTGCATTTCCTTTCCCCAAAACCATTAGCTGCATGCCACCTCCCAGGGTGGCAGGGAGGGCACGCTGCCTATCCAGTGTGCAGAACGCAATCAAAGGAGGCTTTTGCAGTTGAATGGGTGATCGCGAGAGATTGATCACCAAATGAACGCTGCGGCCCAGCTATTGCTGCAGTGCCGCATGTCATCCACAACGCTGTCAGCGCTATTGCATTAAGGCCACATTCTCTCACCACCGCCACATGTATCATAGCACGAATGAGGCGTGCGCATATCCAGGGAGCTAGTTATGCGCCCTTCCTTTGTTCAAATACATCGCCGTCTAGAACATTGTCAACGCCAACGCCAATGAACACAGTGAACGCCGACATCTTCCGCTTTGTATATTCTGGATTAGCTGCGCTAATCCACATTAATTTTTTCTAGGTAGGACAGAGCAGGTAGTGCACGGATGTCCGCAACTGTGCCTACTCGGCGTAGGAGAGCTCGTCAAGCTTGGGTGGTCTGAAGTCAGTGTTTCAGATGCACGGATGGCTTTTGTTAATTCCGTAAAGGCGTTGAAGATTCTTAGGGCGGTCAGACGCTCCGTCAAGGTGTTTTGTAGCGATAGCTACATTACAGTAGCATTTTGAGCCTTCAGCGTGGCGGTGGCACGTGAACGGGGCGGCGCCGCCACCGCCACGTGGTCCCGTCGTTGGTCAGGTGACCAGCCACGTGGTGCGGAGCAGCTGCTGCTGCCGGCGGCGCGGTGCGCCGGCGAAACCGAGCTGCAACAGCTGTGCGCATGCGCCGTGTCAAGTACGACGAAGATAAAGAAGGAACGCCAAGCGAAACGGAGCGACGAAAGACTGACTTTGCAATTCAACTGAGCAAGTGTCAGTGAAGTGTCACTGCCGTGTCAGTGCAGTTTCACTGTCGTTTCAATGCCATTTCAGTAATTCCAGTGTAGCTTAGTGTAGTTTCACTGCAGTTTCGCTGTAGTTTCAGTGCTTTTTCAGTGCAGTTCCAGTCCACTTCCAGTGCAGTTTCAGTGCAGTCACAGTGCAGTTCAAAGGCAGTTTTAGTGTAGTTTTCTTGCAGTTCGAGTGCAGTGTCAGTGCAGTGTCAATGCTGTCACCATCATCATCATCATCATCAGCCTTACTACACCCACTGCAGGGCAAAGGCCTCACCCATGTCTCTCCAATTAGCCCTATCCTTTGCCAGCTGCATTCACCGTTTGCCTGCAAACTTCTTAATCTCATCAGCCCACCTAACCTTCTGCCGCCCCCTGCTCCGCTTACTTTCTCTTGGAATCCACTCCGTTACCCTTAAGGACCAGCGGTTATCTTGCCTTCGCATTACATGCCCTGACCAAACCCATTTCTTTCTCTTGATTTCTACTAGGATGTCATTAACCCGTGTTTGTTCCCTCACCCACTCTGCCCGCTTCCGATCTCTTAACGTTACACCTATCATTTTTCTTTCCATGGCTCGCTGCGTTGTCCTTAACTTAAGCTGAACTCTTTTCGTTAGCCTCCACGTTTCTGCCCCGTAGGTGAGTACCGGTAAGATTATGCTGTTGTACACTTTCCTCGTGAGGGAAATTGGTAAACTGCCACTCATGATCTGCGAGAGTTTGCCATATGCGCTCCACCCCATTCTTATCCTTCTAGTTATCTCCCTCTCATGATCCGGATCAGCTGTCACTACCTGCCCTAAGTAGACGTAATCCGTCACAATTTCTAGGCTCTCGCTGCCAACTGTTGTTCCCTTGCTAGGCTGTTGAACATTACCTTGGTTTTCTGCATGTTAATTTTTAGACCCATCGATCTGCTCTGCCTGTCTAACTCATTAATCATGATTTGCAGTCCACCTCCTGAGTGACTCAGCAAGGCAATGTCATCAGCAAATCGCAGATTATTTAGATATTCTCCATTTATTCTTATTCCTAACTGTTCCCAATTCAGGCCTCGAAATACCTCCTGTAAACATCCGGTGAACAGCATTGGCGAGATCGTGTCTCCTTGCCTGACGCCCTTCCTTATTGGAATTTTATTGTTGACTTTATGGAGGACTTTAGTAGCTTTGCAGTTGCTATATATATCTTCCAGTATTTTGACATAAGGCTCTTCTACCCCCTGATTACGCAATGCCTGTAGGACTGCTGAGGTTTCCACTGAGTCGAATGCTTTCTCGTAATCGATGAAAGCTATATATAGAGGTTGGTTATATTCTGCGCATTTCTCTATCACCTGATTGATAGTGTGAATATGATCTATTGTGGAATATCCTTTACGAAAGCCTGCCTGATCAATTGGTTGATTAAAGTCTAACGTTGCCCTGACTCTATTAGCGATTACCTTAGTAAATACTTTGTAGGCAACGGATAGTAAGCTGATCGGCCTGTAATTTTTCAAGTCCTTGGCGTCTCCCTTCTTATGAATTAAGATAATGTTTGCATTCTTCCAAGCTTCTGGTACAGTCGAGGTCATAAGGCATTGCGTATACAGGGTGGCTAGTTTTTGTAGCACGATGTCCCCTCCATCCTTCAACAGATCTGCTGTTACCTGGTCCTCCCCAGCTGCTTTTCCCCTTTTCATTGCTTCTAAGGCTTTCTTTACTTCATCGTTCGTTACTGGCGGGATGACGCATTGCTGTGCACTGCTGTCTTTCTCATTAACGCTCTGATTACATTGGCTACTGTACAGGTCTGTGTAGAACTCTTCGGCTACGTTATCTTATCCATATTGCTAATGACATTGCCCTGCTTGTCTCTTAATGCATACATCTGGTTTTTACCTATGCCTAGTTTCCTCTTCACTGTTTTTAGGCTACCTCCATCCTTTATAGCATGCTCGATTCTCTCCATATTAAACTTCCTTATGTCGGCTACCTTGCGCGTATTTATTAACTTTGATAGCTCCGTTAGTTCTATTCTATCGGTAGGGTTAGATGCCCTCATGTTTTGGCGCTTCTTAATCAGATCTTCCGTTACCTGAGATAGCTTCCCGGTATCCTTTCGAACTGTCCTACCGCCTACTTCTACTGAGCACTCCGTAATTATTGATGTCGGATTATCGTGCATTGAATGAAAATCAAGATCATCTTCCTCAGTTAAAGCCGAATATCTGTTTTGCAGCGCTATCCTAAACTCCTGTGCTTTCCCTCTTACGGCTAACTCGTTAATGGTCTTCTTCTTCACTAGCTTCTTCCGTTCCCTCTTCAAGTCTAAGCTAATTCTAGACCTTACCATTCTGTGGTCGCTACAACGCACCTTTCCGAGGACGGCCACATCCTGAATGATGCCAGGTTTAGCGCATAGTATGAAGTCGATTTCATTTTTAATCTCACCATTGCGGCTCTTCCAGGTCCACTTCCTGTTTTCTCGTTTGCGGAAGAAGGTATTCATGATCCGTAAATTATTTCTATCCGCGAATTCGACTAATAACTATCCCCTGTTATTTCTAGAGCCTATTCCATAGTCACCTACCGCGTGGTTGTCAGCCTGCTTCTTGCCCACCTTCGCATTGAAGTCGCTCATCAGTACAGTGTACTGCGATTTTACTTTATTCATTGCCGATTCTACGTCCTCATAGAAACTTTCAACGGTCTGGTCATCATGGCTGGATGTGGGTCCGTAGGCCTGCACCACTTTCAGCTTGTACCTCCTATTCAGCCTAATTACTATAGCTGCTACCCTCTCGTTAATACTGTAGAGCTCCTCTACGTTGCCAGCTATATCCTTATTAATGAGGAATCCCACACCTAGTTCTCGTCTATCCTCTAACCCGCGATAGCACAGTATGTGTCCGTCCTTTAGTACTGTACATGCCTCATCTATCCTCCTAACTTCGCTAAGCCCTATCATCATCATCATCATCATCATCATCATCATCATCATCATCATCATCATCATCATCATCAGCCTTACTACACCCACTGCAGGGCAAAGGCCTCCCCCATGTCTCTCCAATTAACCCTATCCTTTGCCAGCTGCATCCACCCTTTGCCTGCAAACTTCTTAATCTCATCCGCCCACCTAACCTTCTGCCGCCCCCTGCTACGCTTACTTTCTCTTGGAATCCACTCCGTTACCCTTAAAGACCAGCGGTTATCTTGCCTTCGCATTACATGCCCTGCCCAAGCCCATTTCTTTCTCTTGATTTCGACCAGGATGTCATTACCCCGTGTTTGTTCCCTCACCCACTCTGCCCGCTTCCGATCTCTTAACGTTACACCTATCATTTTTCTTTCCATGGCTCGCTGCGTTGTCCTTAACTTAAGCTGAACTCTTTTCGTTAGCCTCCACGTTTCTGCCCCGTAGGTGAGTACCGGTAAGATTATGCTGTTGTACACTTTCCTCTTGAGGGAAATTGGTAAACTGCCACTCATGATCTGCGAGAATTTGCCATATGCGCTCCACCCCATCCTTATCCTTCTAGTTATCTCCCTCTCATGATCCGGATCAGCTGTCACTACCTGCCCTAAGTAGACGTATTCCGGCACAATTTCTAGGCTCTCGCTGCCAATTGTGAACTGTTGTTCCCTTGCTAGGCTGTTGAACATTACCTTGGTTTTCTGCATGTTAATTTTTAGACCTATCGATCTGCTCTGCCTGTCTAACTCGTTGATCATGATTTGCAGTTCACCTCCTGAGTGACTCAGCAAGGCAATGTCATCAGCAAATCGCAGATTATTTAGGTATTCTCCATTTATTCTTATTCCCAACTGTTCCCAATTCAGGCCTCGAAAAACCTCCTGCAAACATGCGATGAACAGCATTGGCGACATCGTGTCTCCTTGCCTGACCCCCTTTCTTATTGGAATTTTATTGCTGACTTTATGGAGGACTATAGTAGCTGTGCAGTTGCTATATATATCTTCCAGTATTTTGACATAAGGCTCTTCTACCCCCTGATTACGCAATGCCTGTATGACTGCTGAGGTTTCCACTGAGTCGAATGCTTTCTCGTAATCGATGAAAGCTATATATAGAGGTTGGTTATATTCTGCGCATTTCTCTATCACCTGATTGATAGTGTGAATATGATCTATTGTGGAATATCCTTTACGAAAGCCTGCCTGATCTTTTGGTTGATTAAAGTCTAACTTGGCCCTCACTCTATTAGCGATTACCTTAGTAAATACTTTGTAGGCAACGGATAGTAAGCTGATCGGCCTGTAATTTTTCAAGTCCTTGGCGTCTCCCTTCTTATGAATTAAGATAATGTTTGCATTCTTCCAAGCTTCTGGTACAGTCGAGGTCATAAGGCATTGCGTATACAGGGTGGCTAGTTTTTCTAGCACGATGTCCCCTCCATCCTTCAACAGATCTGCTGTTACCTGATCCTCCCCAGCTGCTTTTCCCCTTTTCATTGCTTTTAAGGCTTTCTTTACTTCATCTTTCGTTACTGGCGGGATGACGCATTGCTGTGCACTGCTGTCTTTCTCATTAGCGCTCTGTTTACATTGGCTACTGTACAGGTCTGTGTAGAACTCTTCGGCTACGTTAACTATGTTATCCATATTGCTAATGACATTGCCCTGCTTGTCTCTTAATGCATACATCTGGTTTTTACCTATGCCTAGTTTCCTCTTCACTGTTTTTAGGCTACCTCCGTTCTTTATAGCATGCTCGATTCTCTCCATATTAAACTTCCTTACGTCGGCTACCTTGCGCTTATTTATTAACTTTGATAGCTCCGTTATTTCTATTCTCTCGGTAGTGTTAGATGCCTTCATGTTTTGGCGCTTCTTAATCAGATCTTTCGTCACCTGAGATAGCTTCCCGGTATCTTTTCGAACTGTCTTACCGCCTACTTCTACTGCGCACTCCGTAATTATTGATGTCAGGTTATCGTGCATTGAATGAACATCAAGATCATCTTCCTCAGTTAAAGCCGAGTATCTGTTTTGCAGCGCTATCCTAAACTCCTGTGCTTTCCCTCTTACGGCTAACTCGTTAATGGTCTTCTTCTTCGCTAGCCTCTTCCGTTCCCTCTTCAAGTCTAGGCTAATTCTAGACCTTACCATTCTATGGTCGCTGCAACGCACCCTTCCGAGGACGGCCACATCCTGAATGATGCCAGGTTTAGCGCATAGTATGAAGTCGATTTCATTTTTAATCTCACCATTGGGGCTTTTCCAGGTCCACTTCCTGTTTTCTCGTTTGCGGAAGAAGGTATTCATGATCCGTAAATTATTTCTATCCGCGAATTCGACTAATAACTCTCCCCTGCTATTTCTAGAGCCTATCCCATAGTCACCTACCGCGTGGTCGTCAGCCTGCTTCTTGCCCACCTTCGCATTGAAGTCGCCCATCAGTACAGTGTACTGTGATTTTACTCTATTCATTGCTGATTCTACGTCCTCATAGAAGCTTTCAACGGTCTGGTCATCATGGCTGGATGTGGGTGCGTAGGCCTGCACCACTTTCAGCTTGTACCTCCTATTCAGCCTAATTACTATAGCTGCTACCCTCTCGTTAATACTGTAGAACTCCTCTACGTTGCCAGCTATATCCTTATTAATGAGGAAACCCACACCTAGTTCTCGTCTATCCTCTAACCCGCGATAGCACAGTATGTGTCCGTCCTTTAGTACTGTATACGCCTCACCTGTCCTCCTAACTTCGCTAAGCCCTATCACATCCCATTTAATTCCCGCTATTTCCCCAAACAGCACTGCTAGGCTAGCCTCACTAGCTAAAGTTCTAGCGTTAAACGTTGCCAGGTTCAGTTTCCAATGGCGGCCTGTCCGGAGCCAGAGATTCTTAGCACCTTCCGCTGCGTCACAGGTCTGACCGCCGCCGTGGTCAGTTGCTCTGCAGCCGCTGGGGACTGAGGGCCGAGGGTTAATTGGTTTGATCATAGAAGGTTGTGGCCAAGTACTACACCAGGGTGGCCAAATACTGCTCTGGTGAGAGTGCGCTGTCGGTTCTGGTTACCGAGATCAGGCCTCACTCCAGGCCTGGTTATGCAATTCCATCGACACGCGGATTTTTTTTAAACCCGGTGGAGAATTGCGCGGCACTAGGATTTGAACCCCGGTCCTCTTGCACGCGAGGTGGATGTTCTACCTCTACGCCATCGCTACCTCTGCAATGCTGTCACAGTGCAGTCAAAATGCAGTTCCATTCCAGAGCAGTTTCAGTGCAGTTTCAGTGCCATTACCGTGCAGTTACTGTGTAGTTTCAGTGCAGTTTTAGTGCAGTCAAGTGTAGTTTCAGTGCAGTTTCAGTGCAGTGTACGTGCAGTTTAAATGCAGTTTCAGCATAGTTTCAGTGCAGTGTCAGTGCTGTTTCAGTGCAGTTTCAGAGAAGTTTCAGTGCAGTTTTAGTGCAGTTTCAGAGCAGTTTCAATGCAGTTCCAGTGCACTTTCAATCCAGTTTCATTGTTGTGTCAGTTGTGTCAGTGCAGTTTCAGTGTAGTGGCAGTACAGTTTCAGTGCAGTTTCATTGCAGCTTCAGTGCAGAATCAGTGCAATCCCATTGCAGTTCCAGTCCACTTCCAGTGCAGTTTCAGTGTAATATCACGGCGTGTCAGCGCAGTTTTAGTGTAGTGGCAGTGCAGTTCCAGTGCAGTTTCGGTGCAGCTCCAGTGCAGTGTGAGTGAAGTCTCAGTGCAGTTCTATTGCAGTTTCTGTGCAGTCACCGTACAGTTCAAGTGCATCATCATCATCATCAGCCCTACTACACCCACAGCAGGGCAAAGGCCTCTCCCATGTCTCTCCAATTAACCCTATCCTTTGCCAGCTGCATCCACCCTTTGCCTGCAAACTTCTTAATCTCATCCGCCCATCTAACCTTCTGCCGCCCCCTGCTACGCTTACTTTCTCTTGGAACCCACTCCGTTACCCTTAAAGACCAGCGGTTATCTTGCCTTCGCATTACATGCCCTGCCCAAGCCCATTTCTTTCTCTTGATTTCGACTAGGATGTCATTAACCCGTGTTTGTTCCCTCACCCACTCTGCCCGCTTCCGATCTCTTAACGTCACACCTATCATTTTTCTTTCCATGTTCAAGTGCAGTTTCAGTGCAGTCTTTAGTGCAGTGTCAGTGCAGTTTCAGTGCAGTTTCAGTGTAGTGGCACTGCAATTTCTGTGCAGTTTCAGCGCAGTTCCAGTGCACTTGCAGTGGAATTTCACTGTTCTGTCAGTGTTGTGTCAGTGTAGTTTGAGTGTAGTGGCAGTAGTTTCAGTGCAGTTTTGTGTGCAGTATCAGTGCAGTATCAGTGCAGCTTCAGTGCATTTTCTGTTTAGTTTCAGTGCCGTTTCAGTGCCTTTTCTGGGCCGTGTCAGTGCAGTGCCAGTGTTGTTTCATTGTAGTTTCAGTGCAGTTCAAGTGCGGTATCAGTGCAGTTCTAGTGCAGTTTCAGTGCAGTTGAACTGCAGTGTCAGTAGTTTTTAGCAGTTTCAGTGCAGTTTCAGTGTAGTTTCAGTGCAGTTTCAGTGTAGTCTGGTGTAGTTTCAGTGAAGCTCCATTCCACTTCCAGTGCATTTTCAGTGCAATCACAGTACATTTATAGTGCAGTTCCAGAGCAGTTCTAGTGCAGTGTTAGTGCTGTATTGCAGTTCAAGTGCAGTGTCAGTGCAGTTCCAGTGCAGTCACAGTGCAGTTCCTTTCCATTGCAGCTTCAATGCTGTTAAAGTGCAATTTCAGTGCCGTTTCTGTGCTGTTACAGCGCAGTTCCAGTGTATTTTCAGTGCAGTTCAATTGCAGTGTCAGTGCTGCATCAGTGCAGTTTCAGTCCCGTTTCTTTGAATTTTTAGAATAGTTTCTGTGTAGTTTCAGTGCAGTTCAAGTGTAGTTCCAGTGCAGTTCAAATGCACTGTCAGTACAGTGTATGTGCAGTTTAAGTGCAGTTTCAGTGTAGTGTCAGTGCTGTTCCAGTGCATTTTCAGAGAAGTTCCAGTGGAGTGTCAGTGCAGATTCAGTGCAGTGTCCGTGCAGTTTCAGTGCAGTTGCAGTGCAGTATGAGAGCAGTCACACTGCAGTTCATGTGCAGTTTCAGTGCAGTTTTTAATGCAGTTTCAGAGCACTTCCAGTGCATTGTCTGTGCAGTGTCAGTGCTGTTCCAGAGCTGTTTCAGTCCTGTTAAAGTGCAGTGTCAGTGCATTCTCAGGGTAGTGGCAGTGCAGTTCCTGCGCAGTTTCAGTGCAGTTCCAGTGCAGTTCCAGTGCACTTCCAGTTTTGTCAGTGCAGTTTCAGTGTATTGGCATTACAGTTTCAGTGCAGTTCTTAGTGCAGTTCTTGTGCGGTGTCAGTAAAGTTTCAGTGCAGTTTCTGTGCAGTTACATTGCCGTTTCAGTGTAGTTTAGTGCAGTTATAGTGCAGTTCAAGTGCAGTTTCAGTGCACTTTCAGTGCAGTTCCAGTGCAGTATCAGTGTAGTGTCAATGGAGTTCATGTGGAGTGTGAGTACAGTTTCATTGCAGTTTCAGTGCAGTCCTAGCGCAGTTCCAGTGCAGTTCAAGTACAGTGTCAGTGCAGTTTCTGTGCAGTTTCAGTGTCATTTTTGTGCAGTTCCAGTGTAGTGTCAGTGTAGCTTCAGGGCGGATTTAGTGCACTTCAAGTGTAGTTTCAGCGCATTTTCAGTGCAGTTTCAGTCCAGTTACAGTGCAGTGTCAGTGCAGTTTCAGTGGAGTTCTAGTGCAGTTTCATTGCAGTTTCAGGGCCGTTTCAGTGCCATTTCAGTGCAGTTCGATTGTAGCTTAGTGAAGTTTGACTGAAGTTTTAGTGCAGTTTCAGTGAAATTCCAGTGCAGTTGGAGTGCAGTTTTAGTGCAGTTCTCCTGCAGTTTAAGTGCAGTGTCAGTGCACTCCCAGTGTAGTCACAGTGCAGTTCCAGTGCTGTTTCAGCGCGACATCAGTGTCATTTCAGTGCAGTCTCAGTGTAGTTTCAGTGTAGTATCAGTGCAGTTCCAGTGCAGTTCATGTACAGTGTCAGTGCAGTGTACGTGCAGTTTCAGTGCAGTTTAAGTGTACTGTCAGTGCTGTTTCAGTGCAGTGCAGTGCGGTTTCAGAACAGTTCTAGTGCAGTTCAAGTGTAGTTTCATATCAGTTCAAGTGCACTGTCAGTGCAGTGTACGTGCAGTTTAAGTACAGTTTCAGTGTAGTTCCAGTGTAGTGTCAGTGCTATTTCAGTGCAGTGGCAGTGCAGTTTCAGTGGAATTCCAGTGCAGTTTTAGTGCAGTTTCAGAGCTGTTTCAGTCCCATTTCAGTGCAGTTCCAGTCTAGCTTAGTGAAGTTTTACTGCAATTCCAGTGCAGTTTAAGTGCAATTTTAGTCCACTTCCAGTGGAGTTGCAGTGCAGCGTTAGTGCAGTTCTCTTGCAGTTCAAGTGCACTGTCAGTGCAGTTCCAATGTATTCACAGTGCAGTTTCAGTGTAGTGTCACTGCTGTCTCAATGCAGTTCCAGTGCAGCCTCAGTGCAGTGTCAGAGCAGTTTCAGTGCAGTACCAGTGCAGTTCCATTGCACTTTCAGTGTTGTGTCAGTGTTGTGTCAGTGTTGTGTCAGTGCAGTTTCAGTGTAGTGGCAGTACAGTTTCAGTGCAGTTCTAGTGTTGTGTCAGTGCTGTTCCAGTGTAGTGGCAGTACAGTTTCAGTAAGTCCCAGTGCAGTTCCATTCCACTGCCAGTGCAGTTTCAGTGTAATATCAGTGTCGTGCCTGCGCAGTTTCTGTGTAGTGGCAGTGCAGTTCCAGTGCAGTTCCAGTACAGTTCAAGTGCAGTTTCAGTGCAGTTTTTAGTGCAGTTTCAGTGCAGTGTCAGTGCAGTGTCAGGGCTGTTTCAGTGCACTGTCAGTGAATTCTCAGTGCAGCATCAGTGTAGTGGCAGTGCAGTTTCTGTGCAGTTCCAGTGCAGTTTCAGTGCCATTTCTGTGCAGTTCCAGTGCAGTGTTAGTGCAGTTCATGTGCAGTTTCAGTGCATTTTCAGAGCAGTATCAGTGCACTCTCAGTGCAGTGTTGGTGCAGTGTCAGTGCAGCATCAGTGCAGTTTCAGTGCAGTTCCACAGCACTTCCAGTTCACTTCCAGTCTGTTTTCACTGTTGTGTCAGTGTTGTGTCAGTGCAGTTTCAGTGTAGTGGCAGTACAGGTTAATTGCAGTTTCAGTGCATTCTTTAGTGTTGTCAGTGCAGTTTCAGTGTCGTGGCAGTACAGTGTCAGTGCAGTCTCAGTGCAGTTCATTCTCTGCAGTAGTGTCTCTGCAGTTTCAGTGCAGTGCAAGTGCAGTACCAGTGATGTTTCTGTGCAGTTTCAGTGCAGTGGCAGTGTAGTTTCTGTGCAGTTTCAGTGCCCTTTCATTGCAGTTCCAGTGCAATTTCACTGTAGTGTCAGTGTAGTTCGAGTGTAGTGTCAGTGCACCATATGTGCAGTTTCAGTGCAGTTGCAGTGCGATTTCTGTGCAGTTCCAGTGTAGTTTCAGTGCAGTCTTAGTGCAGTTCAAGAACAGTTTCAGTGCATTTTCAGAGCAGTCTCTGTGCACTCTCAGTACAGTGTACGTGCAGTGTCAGTGCAGCTTCAGTGCAGTTTCGGTGTAGTGTCAGTGCTGTTTCACAGCAGTTCCAGTGCAGTCCCAGTGCACGTCCAGTGCACTTCCAGTCTGCTTTCAGTGTTGTGTCAGTGTTGTGTCAGTGCAGTTACAGTGTAGTGGCAGTACAGTTCCAGTGCAGTTTCAGTGCAATATTTAGTGTTGTCAGTGCAGTTTCAGTGTAGTGGCAGTACAGTTTCAGTGCAGTACCAGTGCAGTTCCATTCACCAAGGCGGAAATTTGGGCAAGTTGGTAAGTGTCCATTTTCGCTCTCAGCGCAACACGAACGGGACACAAGACGAAGGACTAGCACCTGTTAGTGCCTGTTTGTTCTAGTCCTTCGTCTTGTGTCCCGTTCGTGTTGTGCTGAGGGCGAAAATGAGCAGTTCCATTCCACTCCCAGCGCAGTTTCAGTGTAATATCAGTGTCGTGTCAGCGCAGTTTCAGTGTAGCGGCAGTGCAGTTACTGTGCAGTTCCAGTGCAGTCTTAGTGGAGTTGCAGTGCAGTGTCAGTGCAGCTTTAGCGCAGTTTCAGTGCAATTCCAGTGAAGTCACAGTGCATTTCCAGTGCAGTTTCAGTGCCTTTTCAGTGCCGGTTCTGTGCAGCTCCAGTGTAGTTTCAGTGCCGTTTCAGTGTAGTTGTAGTGCAGTTCAGGTGCAGCTTCAGTGCGGTTACAGTGCTGTTCCAGTGTAGTGTCAGGGCAGTTGAAGTGGAATGTCAGTACAGTTTCTGTGTAGTGTCAATGCAGTTTCAGTGCAATATTAGTGCAGTCCCAGTGCAGTTCCAGTCCACTTCCAGTGCAGTTTCAGTGTAGTTTCAGTGCAGTGTCTGTGCACTTGCAGTGCACTTCCAGTGAAATTTCATTTGTTTCAGTGCAGTCCCAGTGCAATTTCAGTGCAATATTGAATTGTCAGTGCAGTTCCAGTGAAGTTTCAGTGCAGTTTCAGTGCAGTTTAATTGCAGTGTCAGTGCAGTTCACGTGCAGTGTTAGCGCAGTTTCAGTGTAGTTTCAGTGCCGTTTCTGTGCAGTTCCAGTGTAGTTTCAGCGTAGTGTCAGTGCAGTATCAGTGTAGTGGCAATGCAGTTTCTCTGCAGTTTCAGTGCAGTTCCAGTGCAGTTTCACTGTTCTGTCAGTGTTGTGTCAGTGTAGTTTCAGTGTCAGTGGAGTGTCAGTACAGTTTCCTTGCAGTTTCAGTGCAGTCTCAGTGTAGTATCAGTGCAGTCCCAGTGCAGCTTAAATTCAGTTTCAGTGCAGTTATAGGGAAGTTTCAGTGCAGTTCAAGAGCAGTGTCGATGCAGTGTCAGTGCAGTTACAGTGCTGTTTTCATGCAGTTCAAGTGCAGTATCAGTGCAGTTACAGTGTAGTCACAGTGCAGTTTCAGTGCTGTTTCAGTGCCATTTCACTGCCGTTTCAGTGCAGTTTATGTGCAGGGTCAATGCAGTGTACGTGCGGTTCCAGTACAGTTTCAGTGTAGTGTCTGCTGTTTCAGTGCAGTTGCAGTGCAGTTTCAAAGCAGTTTCTGTGCAGTGCCAGTGCAGTTGCAGTGTTGTGTAAGTGGAGTTTCAGTTCAGTTCTAGTGCAGTCCCAGTGGAGTTTCAGTTCAGTTCTAGTGCAGTCCCAGTGCAGTTTCAGTGCAGTTCAGGTGCAGTACCATTGCAGTTTCTGCGCAGTTTCAGTGCAGTGGCAGTGTAGTTTCTGTGCAGTTTCAGTGCCCTTTCATTGCAGTTCCAGTGCAATATTAGTGTAGTGTCAGTGTAGCTTTAGTGTAGTGCGAGTGCACCGGCAGTGCAGTTTCAGTGCCTTTTCTGTGCAGTTCCAGTGTAGTTTCAGTGCAGTTTTAATGCTGTTCAAGCGCAGTCTCAGTGCATTTTCAGAGCAGTTTCAGTGCACTGTCAGTGCAGTGTACGTGCCGTGTCAGTGCAGCCTCAGTGCAGTTCCAGTGTAACGTCAGTGCTCTTTCAGTGCAGTTCCAGTGCAGATTCAGTGCAGTACCAGTGCACTTCCAGTGCAGCTCCAGTCTGCTCTCACTGTTGTGTCAGTGCAGTTTCAGTGTAGTGGCAGTACAGTTCCAGTGCAGTTTCAGTGCAATTTATAGTGTTGTCAGTGCAGTTTCCGTGTAGTGGCAGTACAGTTCCAGCGCAGTTTCAGTGTAGCGGCAGTGCAGTACCAGTGCAGTCTTAGTGGAGTCCCAGTGCAGTGTCAGTGCAGTTTAAGTGCAATTCCAGTGAAGTTACAGTGCATTACAAGTGCAGTTCCAGTTCCTTTTCAGTGCCATATCAGTGCAGCTCCAGTGTAGTGTCAGTGCCATATGAGTGCAGTTGTAGTGCAGTTCTAGTGGTCTCAGTGCAGTTCCAGTGCAGTTCCAGTGCAGTTTCAATGTATTATCAGTGCATTTGAAGTGGAGTGCCAGCACAGTTTCGGTGTAGTGTCAGTGCAGTTCCAGTGCAATTATAGTGCAGTCCCAGTGCAGTTTCTGTCCACTTCCAGTGCAGTTTCAGTGTAGTTTCAATGCAGTGTCAGTGCACTTTCAGTGCACTTCCAGTGAAATTTCATTTCAGTTTCAGTGCAGTGTCAGTGCAGTCCCAGTGCATTTCCAGTGCAATATTAGTGTAGAGTCAGTGCAGTTCAGGTGGAGTGTCAGTGCAGTTCCAGGGAAGTTTCAGTGCAGTTCCAGTGCAGTTACAGTGCAGCTTGAGTGCAGTGTCAGCGCAGTGTAAGTGCAGTTTCAGTGCCGTTTCTGTGCAGTTCCAGTGTTGTTTCAGCGTGGTGCTAGTGCAGTTTTAGTGCAGTTCAATTGTAGTTCCAGTCCTTTCTTCAGAGCACTTGTATTTGGGCGTGTTGGTTCATATCTTTTCAGGAGGACACAGGGGCGCAACAAAAACACACGGACAAGAAGTAGACAGGGACGAGCGCTCGTCCCTGTCTACTTCTTGTCCGTGTGTTTTTGTTGCGCCCCTGTGTCCTTCTTCAGAGCAGTTTCAGTGCTTTTCCAGTGCAGTTTCAGTGCATTTTCAGTGTCATTCTGTGCAGTCTGAGTGGAGTTTCAGTGGAGTTTCAGTGCAGTTTTAGTGCAGTTCATGTGTTCATGAGTTTCAGTGCGCTTTCAGTGCAGTTCCAATGCAATTCCTGTGCAGTTCTAGTGCAGTTCCAGTGCAGCTCCAGCACAGTTTCAGTGCTCTTTCAGCGCCATCTCAGTGCACTACCAGCGTAGTTCAGTGTAGTTTAACTGCAGCTTCAGTGCAGCGCCAGAGCAGTTTTGGTGCAGTTTTATTGCAGTTCAAGTACAGTGTCAGCGCAGTTCCAGTGCAGTCACAGTGCACTTCCAGTGCAGTTCCAGTGATGTTTCAGTGCATTTTCAGTAGCAGTGCCGTTTCAGTGCAGTTCCAGTGTAGTTTCAGTGGTTTCAGTGCAGTACAAGTGCAGTATAAGTGCAGTTCCACTGCAGTGTATGTGCAGCCTCAGTACAGTTTCAGTGTAGGTTATCTGCAGTTTCAGTGCAGTTTCAATGCAGTTTCAGTGCAGTCACAATACAGTTCAAGTGCAGTTTTAGTGCAGTTTCAATGCAGTTCCAGTGCAGTGTCTGCGCAGTGTCAGTGCTGTTTCAATGCAGTGTCACTGCAGTCTCAGTGCAGTTTTATTGTAGTGGCAGTGCAGTTTCTGTGCAGATTCAGTGCAGTTGCAGTGCACTTCCAGTGAAGTTTCTCTGTTGTGCCAGTGCTGTTTCAGTGTAGTGGCAGTACAGTTCCAGTACAGTTTCAGTGCAGTGCCAGTACAGTTTCTGTGAATTTTCAATTCCGTTTCAGTGCTGTTACAGTGCCGTATCAGTGCAGTTCAAGTGCAGTTTCGGTTCAGTCCCAATGAAGTTTCAGTGCAGTGTAAGTGCATTTTAAGCGGAGTGTCAGTACAGTTCCTTCGCAGTTCCAGTCTAGTTTCAGTGCAGTCCTAGTGCAGTTCAAGTGCAGTTCAAGTGCAGTGTCAATGCAGTTTCACTGCTGGTCAAGTGCAGTTTCAGTGCGGTTTCAGTGGAGTTCTTAGTGCAGTTTCAGTGCCATTGCAGTGCACTTCCAGTATAGTATAGTATAGTTTCAGTGCGGTTTTAGTGCAGTTTCAGTCCACTTCCAGCGCAGTTTCAGTGCAGTTTCTTCCAGTTCAAGTGCAGCATCAGTGCTGTCACACTGCAGTTCCAGTGCAGTTTCAGTGCAATTTCAGTGTGCTTTAAGTGCCGTCTCAGTGCAGATCCAGTCTAGTTCCAGTGCAGTTTCAGTGCAGTTCAGGACCAATGTCAGTGCAGTGTACATGCAGTTTCAATGCAGTACCAGTGCAGTTCGTGTGTGTTGTGTCAGTGCAGCTTCAGTGTAGTGGAAGTACAGCTTCAGTGCAGTATTTAGTGCAGTCAGTGCAGTTTCAGTTTAGTGTCAGGGCTCTTTCAGTGCAGTTACAGAGCAGTGTCAGTGTAATTGGAGTGCACGTCAGTGCAGTGTCAGTGCAGTATCAGTGCAGTTCCAGTGCAGTTTCTCTGCAGTTTCAGTGTTGTTCCAGTGCAATATCATTGCAGTTTTAGTGCAGTTCCAGTCCTGTCCCAGTGCAGTTTCAGTGTAGTGCCAGTGCAGTTCAGGTGGAGTGTCTGCAGTTTTATTGCAGTTTTTTAGTGCTGTCTCAGTGTAGATTTAGTGCAGTTTAAGTGCAGTTCAAGTGTAGTTTCAGTCCATTTCCAGTGCAATTTCAGTGCTATTCCAGTGCAGCTTCAGTGCAGTTCCTGTGCCCTTTCAGTGCAGTTTCAGTGTCGTTTCTGTGCAGTCCCAGTGTAGTTGCAGTGCAGAGTTAGTGCAGCTCCAGTGTAGTTTTAGTACAGTTGTGTGCAGTTTCAGTGCAGTCCCAGTGCAATTCCTGTGCACTTTCATTGTAGTGTCAGTGCAGTTCATATAGAGTGTCAGTGCAGTTTCTTTGCAGTTTCTGTGCAGTTTCAGTGCAGTTCCTGTGCAGTGTCAGTGCAGTTTCAGGGCCGTTTCAGCGCCTTTTCAGTGCAGTTCCAGTGTAGCTTAGTGCAATTCACTGCAGTTTCTGTGCAGTTTCAGCTCAGTTCCAGTCCAGTTCCAGCGCAGTTCCAGTGCAGTTCTCAGTGCAATCTCAGCGCGGTTTACGTGCCGTTTCAGTGCATATCCAGTGTAGTTTCAGTGTACTATCAGGGCAGTCTGACTTGTGTCAGTGTTGTGTCAATGCAGTACTAGTGTAGGGCAGTACAGTTTCAGTGCAGTTCCATTGTAGTGTCAGTGCTCTTTCATTGCAGTTCTAGTGCTGTTTCAGAGCAGTTTCAGTGCATTTTGATTGCAGTTTAATGCAGTGTCAGTGCAGTTATAGTGCAGTATCAGTGGAGCTTCACTGCAGTTTCTGTGCAGTTTCAGTGTATTGTCAGTGCAGTTCAAGTGGAGTGTCAGTCCATTATCTTTGCAGTTCCAGTGCAGTTCCAGTGCACTTTTCAGTGCTGTTTCATTGCAATTTCAGTGCGGTTTAAGTGCCGTTTTAGTTGCAGCGCCAGTGTAGTTTAAGTGTAGTTTCAGTGCAGTTACAGTGCAGTTGCAGTGCAGTTACAATGCAGTTTCTGTGTGGTGTCAGTGCAGTTGAAGCGGAGGGTTAGTACAGTTTCGTTGTAGTGCCAGTGCAATTTCACTGCAATTTTAGTGGAGTCCCAGTGCAGTTCCAGTCCACTTCCAGTGAAGTTTCAGTGTAGTCTCAATGCAGTGTCAGTGCGCTTTCAGTGCACTTCCAGTGAAATTTCTTTTCAGTTTCAATGCAGTTTCAGTGCAGTCCCAGCGCACTTTTAGTGCAATATCAGATTAGTGTCAGTGCAGTTCAAGTGGAGTGTCAGTGCAGTTTCAGTGAAGTTTCAGTGCAGTCCCTGTGTAGTTCCAGCGCAGTTTCACTGCAGTTCCAGTGCAGTTCATGTGCAGTGTCAGTGCAGTTCCAGTGCAATTTCAGTGCCGTTTCTGTGCATATCCAGTGTAGTTCCAGCTTTGTGTCAGTGCAATTTTAGTGAAGTTCAAATGTAGTTCCAGTAACAGTGCAGTTTCAGTGCAGTCCCAATGCAGTTCCTGCGCAGTGTAGTGTCAGTGGAGTTCAAGCGGAGTGTCAGTGCAGTTTCTTTGCAGTTTCAGGCAGTTCCAGTGCTGTTTCCAGTGCGGTTTAAATGCCGTTTCAGTGCAGATCCAGTGTAATTTCAGTGCCGTTTCAGTGCAGTTGTAGTGCAGTTCAAGTGCAGTTTCAGTGCAGTTACAATGCAGTTTCAGTGTAGTGTCAGTGCAGTTGAAGTGGAGTGTCAGTAGTTTCGGTGCAGTGTCAGTGCAGTTTCAGTGCAATTCTAGTGCAGTCCCAGTGCAGTTCCAGTTTACTCCCAGTGCAGTTCCAGTGTAGTTTCAATGCAGTGTCAGTGCACTTTCAGTGCACGTCCAGTGTAATTTCATTTCAGTTTCAGTGCAGTCGCAGTGCAGTTCCAGTGCAATATCAGTGTAGTGTCAGTGCAGTTCATTTGGAGCGTCAGTGAAGTTTCAGTGCAGTCCCAGTGCAGTTTCGCTGCAGTTGCAGTGCAGTTCAAGTGCAGTGTCAGCGCAGTGTCAGTGCAGTTTCTGTGCAGTTCCAGTGCAGTATCAGCGTAGTGTCAGTGCAGTTTTAGTGCAGTTCAATTATAGTTCGTCGTTCTTTCAGTGCTTTTCAGTGCAGTTGCAGTGAAGTTTCAGTGTCGTTACTGTGCAGTCCCACTGCAGTTTCAGCGTAGTTTCAGTGCAGTTCTAGTGCAGTTCAAGTGTAGTTGCAGTGTGCTCTCATTGCAGTTCTTGTGCAATTCCTGTGCAATGTCAGTGCAGTTCCAGTGCAGTTCTAGTACAGTTTCATTGCCGTCATTTCAGTGCAGTACCAGTGTAGTTTAGTGTAGTTTCACTGCAGCTTCAGTGCAGTTTCAGTTCAGTATCAGTCCACTTAAATCGCAGCTCCAGAGCAGTTTTAGTGCAGTTTTATTGCAATTCAAGTACATTGTCATTGCAGTGTCAGCGCAGTTCCAGTGCAGTCACAGTGGACTTCCAGTGCAGTTTCAGTACTGTTTCAGTGCAATTTCAGTTTCAGTGCAGTTCCGGTGTAGTTTCAGTGTAGCTTCAGTGCAGTTCCAGGGCAGTTCAAGTGCAGTGCTAGTGCAGTGTACGTGCAGCTGCAGTGCAGTTTTAGTGTAGGGTCTTTGCTGTTTCAGTGCAGTTTCAATGCAGTTTCAGTGCAGTCACAATACAGTTCAAGTGCAGTTTTAGTGCTGTTTCAATGCAGTTACAGTGCAGTGTCGGCGCAGTGTCAGTGCTGTTTCAATGCAGTGTCACTGCAGTCTCAGTGCAGTTTTAGTGTAGTGGCAGTGCAGTTCCTGTGCAGTTCCACACTTCCAGTGCAGTTTCAATGTTGTGCCAGTGCTGTTTCAGCGTAGTGGCAGTACATTTTCCATAGTTTCAGTGCAGTGTTAGTAAAGTTTTTGTGAATTTTCAGTTCCATTTCAGTGCCGTTCCAGTGCAGTATTTGTGCAGTTCAGGTGCAGTTTCGGTGCAGTGCCAATGCAGTTACAGTGTAGTATAAGTGCATTTTAAGTGGAGTGTCAGTACAGTTCCTTTGTTGTTCCAGTGTAGTTCTAGTGCAGTCCCAATGCACTTCAAGTGCAGTATCAGTGCAATTTCAGTGCAGTTCAAGTGCAGTTTCACTGCTGTTCAAGTGCAGTGCCATTTCAGTGCACTTCCAGTGTCGTTTAGTGTAGTTTCAGTGCGGTTTTTGTGCAGCTTCAGTGCATTTCCAGTCCACTTCCAGCTCAGTTTCACTGCAGTCACAGTGCAGTTCTAGTGCAGTCTCAGTGCATTTCCAGTGCAGTTTTCTTCCAGTTCAAGTGCAGTGTCAGTGCAGTCACAGTGTAATTTCAGTGTACTTTAAGTGCCGTCTCAGAGCAGATCCAGTGTAATTTCAGTGCAGTTTCATTGCAGTCCAGGACCACTGTCAGTGCAGTGTACGTGCAGTTTCAGTGCAGTTTCACTGTTGTGTGTGTTGTGTCAGTGCAGCTTCAGTGTAGTGGAAGTACAGTTTCAGTGCAGTCTCAGTGCAGTTTCAGTGTAGTGCCAGGGCTCTTCCAGTGCTGTTTCAGAGCAGTCTCAGTGCAGTGTGATTGCAGTTTAATGCAGTTACAGTGCAGTTCCAGTGCAGTATCTGTGGAGCTTCAGTGTAGTTTCAGTGCAGTTACAGTGCAGTTTCACTGCCGTTACAGTGCAGTCCCAGTGCAGTTCCTGTGCAGTTTCAGTGTAGTGTCAGTGGAGTTCAAGCGGAGTGTCAGTGCAGTTTCTTTGCAGTTTCAGGGCAGTTCCAGTGCTGTTTTCAGTGAAATTTCAGTGCGGTTTAAATGCCGTTTCAGTGCAGATCCAGTGTAATTTCAGTGCCGTTTCAGTGCAGTTGTAGTGCAGTTCAAGTGCAGTTTCAGTGCAGTTACAATGCATTTTCAGTGTAGTGTCAGTGCAGTTGAAGTGGAGTGTCAGTAGTTTCGGTGTAGTGTCAGTGCAGTTTCAGTGCAATTCTAGTGCAGTCCCAGTGCAGTTCCAGTTCACTCCCAGTGCAGTTCCAGTGTAGTTTCAATGCAGTGTCAGTGCACTTCCAGTGTAATTTCATTTCAGTTTCAGTGCAGTCGCAGTGCAGTTCCAGTGCAATATCAGTGTAGTGTCAGTGCAGTTCAATTGGAGCGTCAGTGAAGTTTCAGTGCAGTCCCAGTGCAGTTTCGCTGCAGTTGCGGTGCAGTTCAAGTGCAGTGTGAGCGCAGTGTCAGTGCAGTTTCTGTGCAGTTCCAGTGCAGTATCAGCGTAGTGTCAGTGCAGTTTTAGTGCAGTTCAATTGTAGTTCGTCGTTTTTTCAGTGCAGTTTCAGTGCTTTTCCAGTGCAGTTTCAGCGTAGTTTCAGTGCAGTTCTAGTGCAGTTCAAGTGTAGTTGCAGTGTGCTTTCAGTGCAGTTCTTGTGCAATTCCTGTGCAATGTCAGTGCAGTTCCAGTGCAGCTCTAGTACAGTTTCAGTGCCGTCATTTCAGTGCAGTACCAGTGTAGTTTAGTGTAGTTTCACTGCAGCTTCAGTGCAGTTTCAGTTCAGTATCAGTCCACTTAAATCGCAGCTCCAGAGCTGTTTTAGTGCAGTTTTATTGCAATTCAAGTACATTGTCATTGCAGTGTCAGCGCAGTTCCAGTGCAGTCACAGTGGACTTCCAGTGCAGTTTCAGTGCTGTTCCAGTGCAATTTCAGTTTCAGTGCAGTTCCGGTGTAGTTTCAGTGTAGCTTCAGTGCAGTCCCAGGGCAGCTCAAGTGCAGTGCCAGTGCAGTGTACGTGCAGCTGCAGTGCAGTTTTAGTGTAGGGTCTTTGCAGTTTCAGTGCAGTTTCAATGTAGTTTCAGTGCAGTCAGAATACAGTTCAAGTGCAGTTTTAGTGCAGTTTCAATGCAGTTCCAGTGCAGTGTCTGCGCAGTGTCAGTGCTGTTTCAATGCAGTGTCACTGCAGTCTCAGTGCAGTTTTAGTGTAGTGGCAGTGCAGTTCCTGTGCAGTTCCACACTTCCAGTGCAGTTTCAATGTTGTGCCAGTGCTGTTTCAGCGTAGTGGCAGTACATTTTCCATAGTTTCAGTGCAGTGTTAGTAAAGTTTTTGTGAATTTTCAGTTCCATTTCAGTGCCGTTCCAGTGCAGTATTTGTGCAGTTCAGGTGCAGTTTCGGTGCAGTGCCAATGCAGTTACAGTGTAGTATAAGTGCATTTTAAGTGGAGTGTCAGTACAGTTCCTTTGTTGTTCCAGTGTAGTTCTAGTGCAGTCCCAATGCACTTCAAGTGCAGTATCAGTGCAATTTCAGTGCAGTTCAAGTGCAGTTTCACTGCTGTTCAAGTGCAGTGCCATTTCAGTGCACTTCCAGTGTCGTTTAGTGTAGTTTCAGTGCGGTTTTTGTGCAGCTTCAGTGCATTTCCAGTCCACTTCCAGCGCAGTTTCACTGCAGTCACAGTGCAGTTCTAGTGCAGTCTCAGTGCATTTCCAGTGCAGTTTTCTTCCAGTTCAAGTGCAGTGTCAGTGCAGTCACAGTGTAATTTCAGTGTACTTTAAGTGCCGTCTCAGAGCAGATCCAGTGTAATTTCAGTGCAGTTTCATTGCAGTCCAGGACCACTGTCAGTGCAGTGTACGTGCAGTTTCAGTGCAGTTTCACTGTTGTGTGTGTTGTGTCAGTGCAGCTTCAGTGTAGTGGAAGTACAGTTTCAGTGCAGTATTTAGTGCAGTCTCAGTGCAGTTTCAGTGTAGTGCCAGGGCTCTTCCAGTGCTGTTTCAGAGCAGTCTCAGTGCAGTGTGATTGCAGTTTAATGCAGTTTCAGTGCAGTTCCAGTGCAGTATCTGTGGAGCTTCAGTGTAGTTTCAGTGCAGTTACAGTGCAGTTTCACTGCCGTTTCAGTGCAGTCCCAGTGCAGTTCCTGTGCAGTTTCAGTGTAGTGTCAGTGGAGTTCAAGCGGAGTGTCAGTGCAGTTTCTTTGCAGTTTCAGGGCAGTTCCAGTGCTGTTTTCAGTGAAATTTCAGTGCGGTTTAAATGCCGTTTCAGTGCAGATCCAGTGTAATTTCAGTGCCGTTTCAGTGCAGTTGTAGTGCAGTTCAAGTGCAGTTTCAGTGCAGTTACAATGCATTTTCAGTGTAGTGTCAGTGCAGTTGAAGTGGAGTGTCAGTAGTTTCGGTGTAGTGTCAGTGCAGTCTCAGTGCAATTCTAGTGCAGTCCCAGTGCAGTTCCAGTTCACTCCCAGTGCAGTTCCAGTGTAGTTTCAATGCAGTGTCAGTGCACATTCAGTGCACTTCCAGTGTAATTTCATTTCAGTTTCAGTGCAGTCGCAGTGCAGTTCCAGTGCAATATCAGTGTAGTGTCAGTGCAGTTCAATTGGAGCGTCAGTGAAGTTTCAGTGCAGTCCCAGTGCAGTTTCGCTGCAGTTGCGGTGCAGTTCAAGTGCAGTGTGAGCGCAGTGTCAGTGCAGTTTCTGTGCAGTTCCAGTGCAGTATCAGCGTAGTGTCAGTGCAGTTTTAGTGCAGTTCAATTGTAGTTCGTCGTTTTTTCAGTGCAGTTTCAGTGCTTTTCCAGTGCAGTTGCAGTGCAGTTTCAGTGTCATTACTGTGCAGTCCCACTGCAGTTTCAGCGTAGTTTCAGTGCAGTTCTAGTGCAGTTCAAGTGTAGTTGCAGTGTGCTTTCAGTGCAGTTCTTGTGCAATTCCTGTGCAATGTCAGTGCAGTTCCAGTGCAGCTCTAGTACAGTTTCAGTGCCCTCATTTCAGTGCAGTACCAGTGTAGTTTAGTGTAGTTTCACTGCAGCTTCAGTGCAGTTTCAGTTCAGTATCAGTCCACTTAAATCGCAGCTCCAGAGCTGTTTTAGTGCAGTTTTATTGCAATTCAAGTACATTGTCATTGCAGTGTCAGCGCAGTTCCAGTGCAGTCACAGTGGACTTCCAGTGCAGTTTCAGTGCTGTTCCAGTGCAATTCCAGTTTCAGTGCAGTTCCGGTGTAGTTTCAGTGTAGCTTCAGTGCAGTCCCAGGGCAGCTCAAGTGCAGTGCCAGTGCAGTGTACGTGCAGCTGCAGTGCAGTTTTAGTGTAGGGTCTTTGCAGTTTCAGTGCAGTTTCAATGTAGTTTTAGTGCAGTCAGAATACAGTTCAAGTGCAGTTTTAGTGCAGTTTCAATGCAGTTCCAGTGCAGTGTCTGCGCAGTGTCAGTGCTGTTTCAATGCAGTGTCACTGCAGTCTCAGTGCAGTTTTAGTGTAGTGGCAGTGCAGTTCCTGTGCAGTTCCACACTTCCAGTGCAGTTTCAATGTGTGCCAGTGCTGTTTCAGTGTAGTGGCATTACAGTTTCCATAGTTTCAATGTGTGCCAGTGCTGTTTCAGTGTAGTGGCATTACAGTTTCCATAGTTTCACTGCAGTGTTAGTAAAGTTTTTGTGAATTATCAGTTCCATTTCAGTGCCGTTCCAGTGCAGTTTCAGTGCAGTATTTGTGCAGTTCAGGTGCAGTTTTGGTGCAGTGCCAATGCAGTTACAGTGTAGTATAAGTGCATTTTAAGTGGAGTGTCAGTACAGTTCCTTTGTTGTTCCAGTGTAGTTTCAGTGCAGTTCTAGTGCAGTCCCAATGCACTTCAAGTGTAGTATCAGTGCAATTTCAGTGCAGTTCAAGTGCAGTGTCAATGCAGTTTCACTGCTGTTCAAGTGCAGTGCCATTTCAGTGCAGTTCAAGTGCAGTGTCAATGCAGTTTCAGTGCGGTTTTTGTGCAGTTTCAGTGCAGTTTCAGTCCACTTCCAGCGCAGTTTCACTGCAGTCACAGTGCAGTTCTAGTGCAGTCTCAGTGCATTTCCAGTGCAGTTTTCTTCCAGTTCAAGTGCAGTGTCAGTGCAGTCAGTGTAATTTCAGTGTACTTTGCGTGCCGTCTCAGAGCAGATCCAGTGTAATTTCAGTGCAGTTTCAGTGCAGTCCAGGACCACTGTCAGTGCAGTGTACGTGCAGTTTCAGTGCAGTTTCAATGCAGTCCCAGTGCAGTCCCAGTGCAGTTTCACTGCTGTGTGTGTTGTGTCAGTGCAGCTTCAGTGTAGTGGAAGTACAGTTTCAGTGCAGTATTTAGTGCAGTCTCAGTGCAGTTTCAGTGTAGTGTCAGGGCTCTTTCAGTGCAGTTACAGAGCAGTTTCAGTGCAGTGGGAGTGCAGTTTCAGTGCAGTGTCAGTGCAGTATGAGTACAGTTCCAGGGCAGTTTCATTGCGGTTTCAGTGGAGTTACAGTGCACTTTCAGTGCAATTTCATTGCAGTATCAGTGCAGTTCCAGTCTTGTCCCTGTGCAGTTTCAGTGTAGTGCCACTTCAGTTCAAATGGAGTGTCAGTGCAGTTTCTTTGCAGTTTCAGGGCAGTTTCAGTGCAGTTCCAGTGTAATTTCAGTGTAGATTCAGTGCCGTACAAGGGCAGGTTAAGTGCAGTGCCACTGCAGTGTACGTGCAGCTTCAGTGCAGTTTCAGTGTAGGGTCTGCAGTTTCAGTGCAGTCACAATACAGTTCGTGTGCAATTTTAGTGCAGTTTTAGTGCAGTTTCAGTGCAGTTCCAGTGCAGTGTCTGCGCAGTATCAGTGCACTTCCATTGCAGTTTCACTGTTGTGTCAGTGCTGTTTCAGTGTAGTAGCAGTACAGTTCCAGTACAATTTCAGTGCAGTGTCAGTAAAGTTCCTGTGAATTTTCAGTTCCGTTTCAGTGCCGTTGCAGTGCCATTTCAAAGCAGTTCTAGTGTAGTTCCAGTGCAGTTTCAGTGCAGTATTTGTGCAGTTCAAGTGCAGTTTCGATGCAGTCCCAATGCAGTTTCAGTGAAGTGTAACTGCATTTTAAGTGGAGTGTCAGTACAGTTCCTTCGCAGTTCCAGTCTAGTTTCAGTGGAGTCCTAGTGCAGTTCCAGTGCAGTTCATGTGCAGTATCAGTGCAGTTCCAGTACAGTGTCAATGCAGTTTCACTGCTGTTCAAGTGCAGTTTCAGTGCGGGTTCAGTGGAGTTCATAGTGCAGTTTCAGTGCCATTCCAGTGCACTTCCAGTGTAGTTTAGTGTAGTCTCAGTGCGGTTTTAGTGCAGTTTCAGAGCAGTTCCAGACCACTTCCAGCGCAGTTTCAGTGCAGACACAGTGCAGTTTCAGTGCAGTGTCAGTGAAGTTTTCTTCCAGTTCAAGTGCAGTCACAGTGCAGTTCTAGTGCGATTTCAGCGTGCTCTAAGTGCCGTATCAGTGCAGATCCAGTGTAGTTGCAGTGCAGTTCCAGTGCAGTTCATGACCACAGTAAGTGCATTGTACGTGCAGTTTCAGTGCAGTTTCAGTGTTGTGTGTTGTGTCAGTGCAGCTTCAGTGTAGTGGAAGTACAGTTTCAGTGCAGTATTTTGTGAAGTCTCAGTGCAGTTTCAGTGTAGTGTCAGGGCTCTTCCAGTGCAGTTCCAGTGCAGTTACCGAGCAGTTTCAGTGCAGTGGGAGTGCAGTTTTAGTGCAGTATCAGTGCAGTTCCAGTGCAGTTTCACTGCAGTTCCAGTGGACTTCCAGTGCACTTTCAGTGCAATGTCATTGCAGTTTCAGTGCAGTTTCAGTCCTGTCCCAGTGTAGTGCTAGTGCAGTTCAAGTGGAGTGTCAGTGCAGTTTTATTGCAGTTTCAGTGCTGTCTCAGTGTAGTTTCAGTGCAGTTTCACTGCAGTTTCAGTGCCGTTTCAGTGCAGTTCCAGTGTCGTTTCTGTGGAGTCCCAGTGTAGTTTAGTGCAATTTCACTGCAGTTTCAGTTCAGTTCCAGACCACTTCCAGCACAGTTCCAGTGCAGTTTTTGTGCAGTTTTATTACAGTTCAAGTACAGTGTCAGCGCATTTCCAGTGCAGTCACAGTGCAGTCATCAGTGCTGTTTCAGTGCAATCTCAGTGTAGTTTACGTGCCGTTTCAGTGCAGATCCAGTGCAGTTAAAGTGCAGTACCAGTGCAGATTCAGTGCAGTTTCAGTGCAGTGGCAGTGTAGTTTCTGTGCAGTTTCAGTGCCATTTATTTGCAGTTCCAGTACAATTTCAGTGTAGCGTCAGTGTAGTTCGAGTGCAGTGTCAGTGCACCTTCAGTGCAGTTCCAGTGCAGTTTCAGTGCCATTTTTGTGCAACTTCAGTGTAGTCTCAGTGCAGCTTTAGTGCAGTTCTAGTGCAGTTTCAGCGCATTTCCGGAGCAGTTTTAGTGCACTGTCACTGCAGTGTATGTGCAGTGTCAGTGCAGCTTCAGTGCAGTTTCAGTGTAGCTTCAGTGCTGTGTCAGTGCAGTCCCAGTGCAGTTTCAGTGCAGTTCCAGTGCACTTCCAGTCTGCTTTCACTGTTGTGGCAGTGCAGTTTTAGTGTAGTGGCAGTACAGTCCCAGTGCAGTTTCAGTGCAGTTTTTAGTGTTGTCAGTGCAGTTTCAGTGTAGTGGCAGTACAGTGCAAGGCAATTCCAGTGCAGTCCCAGAGCAGCTCCATTCCACTCCCAGTGCAGTTTCAGTGTAATATCAGTGTCGTATCAGCGCAGTTTCAGTGTAGCGGCAGTGTGGTTTCTGTGGAGTTCCAGTGCAGTGTTAGTGGAGTTCCAGTGCAGTGCCAGTGCAGCTATAGTGCAGTTTCAGTGCAATTCCAGTGATGTCGCAGTGCATTTCCAGTGCAGTTGCAGTGCCTTTTCAGTTCCGTTTCGTTACAGCTCCAGAGTAGTTTCAGTGCCGTTTCAGTGCAGTTGTAGTGCAGTTCATGTGCAGTTTCAGTGCAGCTCCAGTGCAGTTACAGTGCAGTTTCAGTTTAGTGTCAGTGCAGTTGAAGTGGAGTGTCAGTACAGTTTCGGTGTAGTGTCCGTGCAGTTTCAGTGCAGTCTTAGTGTAGTCCCAGTGCATTACAAGTCCTTCCAGTGGTTTCAGTGTAGTTTCAATGCAGTGTCAGGGCACTTTCAGTGCACTACTAGTAAAATTTCATTTTAGTTTCAGTGCAGTTTTAGTGCAGTCCTAGTGCAGTTTCAGTGCAATACCAGTGCAGTGCAAGTGGAGTGTCAGTGCAGTTTCAGTGAAATTTCAGTGCATTCTCAGTGCAGTTCCAGTACAGTTTCAGTGCAGTTTAAGTGCAGTGTCAGAGCAGTGTCAGTGCAGTTTCAGTGCCGTTTCTGTGTAGTTCCAGCGTAGTGTCAGTGCAGTTTTAGTGCTGTTCAATTGTAGTTCGTGGTTTTTTCAGTGCAGTGTCAGTGCTGTTCCAGTGCAGTTTCAGTGTCGTTACTGTGCAGTTCCAGTGTAGCTACAGTGTAGTTTCAGTGCAGTTCATGTGTAGTTTCAGAGCGCTTTCAGTGCAATTCCTGTGCAGCGTCAGTGAAGCTCCTATGCAGTTCCAGTACAGTTCCAGTGCCGTTCCAGCGCCATTTCAGTGCAGTTCCAGTGTAGTTTAGTGTAGTTTCACTGCAGCTTCAGTGCAATTTCAGTTCAGTATCAGTCCTCTTCCATCGCAGCTCCAGAGCAGTTTTAGTGCAGTTTTATTGCAGTTCAAGTGCAGTGTCAGTGCAGTGTTAGCGCAGTTTTAGTGCAGTCACAGTGCACTTCCAGTGCAGTTCCAGTGCAATTTCAGTTTCAGTGCCGTTTCAGTGCAGTTCCAGTGTAGTTTCAGTGCAGTTCAAGGGCAGTTCAGGTGCAGTTCCAGTGCAGTGCATGTGTAGCTTCAGTGCAGTTTCAGTGTAGGTTCTGCAGTTCCAGTGCAGTCACAATACAGTTCAAGTGCAGTTTTAGTTCAGTGTCTGTGCAGTTCTAGTGCAGTGTCTGCGCAGGGTCAGTGCTGTTTCAGTGCAGTGTCACAGCAGTCTCAGTGCAGTTTCAGTGTAGTGGCAGTGCAGTTTCTGTGCAGTTTCAGTGCAGTTCCAATGCACTTACAGTGCTGTTTCACTGTTGTGTCAGTGCTGTTTCACTTTTAAAACTTTCGAAAGCGCTGCTACAGGGGACACCAAGAGAAAGAAAACGAAGGACAAGCGCTACTATCAACTGAAGTTTATTGGAAAAACACACAAGGTTAAATAGCTCACACAAGGCAGCCAGCAGCGCATGCGCCTACACTCAGAATGACAAATCGAATCACTGTGTTGAATTAAGATACCGAATTTCACAATCGTGGATGACAACAGATGGTGTGCTGACGCATATGTCGGATGTCGGAGTTTTTTGTGAATATGAAATCTCAGATAATTCCCTTGTTAGCTGATTGGAATGCCTATACAGAATTTTTGTACTATTGAACAGAGGTACACATGCTCCTTCCTCTAATTTGGCCCTGCATTACAGAGACTGCGAACTTAACCATTCCAACCCGTTCTTGGCCTCCTCGTCGATGTAGCCAAGAATGGAAGTAGTTTGCAGGTGGTTCTTGAGGTCGTCGAAGGCCGTCTGCTGTTCTTGGGCTCAGATGAAAGGTTGGTCGTCCTTTGTCAAGTGAGTTAGAGGCTCGGCTAATCGGGCGAAGTCTGGCACAAAACTCGTCGGTAATAGGCGCAGAGACCCAAAAAACGGCGCACAGTACGCTTATCAGTGGGGGTCGGAAACGCAGAGACGGCAGCCGTCTTGTCGGGGTCAGGGCTAACACCTTCAGCGCTCACGACATGGCCCAGGAAATTCAGCCGTTGGAACGCAAAGTGGCATTTCTCTGGTTTGAGCGAGAGGCAGGCCGATCGTACGGCCTCCAGTACTGCGCTCAAGCACTTGAGATGCTCATCGTAGGTAGCAGAAAATATCACATCATCAAGGTAGCTGAGGCAGGACTGCCATTTGAGAGCAACGAGGACAGAGTCCATCATTCTATGAAAGGTGGCAGGAGCGGAACACAAGCCGAAGGGGAGCACCTTGAACTCGTACAACCCGTCAGGAGTAACGAACGCTGTCTTCTCGCGGTCCCGTTCATCTACCTCAATCTGCCAGTACCCACTGCGGAGATCAAGAGAAGAAACGTAGCGGGCATGACGCAGCCGGTCGAGTCATCGATTCGAAGTAACGGGTAAACGTCCTTTTGTTAATTTTGTTAAGTCTTCGACAGTCGACAAAGAAATCTCAGTGTCCCGTCCTTCCTGGCTACCAGCACAACGGGCGAAGCCCATGGGCTTGTAGACGGTTGTATGACATCATCCCGGAGCATTTCGTCCACCTGCAGTCGTATCGCTTCACCTTCTCTCGCCGACACTCGATAGGGGTGTTGACGAATTGGCCGCTCACTGTCATCAACTATGATGCGATGTTTCGTTATGGACGTCAGCCTGACCTTAGAGGGGGTCGCAAAGCAGTCATGAAAAGAGTCAAGAATGGTTTGCGAGCTGCGATGCTGATCAGTGTTCAAAGCAGGGCTCACGTCAGCCTTAACTGTTCGACTAGATCCTCCTGGATGGGTGTCCCTGGACGTTGACAATGCGCAGTGGGTGGCGGGCTCGCTAATTTCATCGAAATAGGCAATGGCTATATTTTTCGCCAAGTGGCGGTTTTCGGCGCTAAAGTTCGTAACTAGAAGTTCAGTTCGCTGATTCTGCAAGGCAACGACACCCCGTGCGATGCAGACTTGTTGGCTCAGCAGTAAAGACAAGTTTGCTTCTGCGGTGCCGTTGGACGCGCGGGGGTTGTCGCAGTCCACCGTAACAAATAAGCTGGCACGCGGTGGTAGAGTGACGAGGTCGTTGGACACACGAAAAACGGGTCTTCCTGGCGCAATGTCGTCGGCTACGGTGCATGGGGCGGAGAATGTCACCATGAGTTCGCGGAGGTCGATGACAGCCCCATTTTTGCGAATAAAATCGAGACCGATGATCAGGTCCTTGGAGCACTCAGCCAGCACAGCGAAGCAATGAGTGAAGATGGTACCGTGAATCTCAATCCTAGTTGTGCAGACGCCGAGCGGCATCACCACGTGACCGCCAGCGGTCCGAATTTGTGTTCCGTGTCAGGGTGTCAGCACTTTTCTCAAGAGGGTAACAAGACTGCGACTCATAACTGAGAAATCTGCGCCAGTATCGACGAGGGCAGTCACATGGTGGTTGTCAGCGATGACTGGTATTTCGGCTGAAACAATCTAATTTTCTGGAACGCGCGTAGTGGAAGGTTCTGGAGTGGACGCTTGAGGTGTTCGTAGAGATGGGGCGTCGAGCAGAGGCTGTTCTGGGCGTCGGAAGGTGGTCAGAGCAGGTGGAAGATCGGGTTGAAGGTTCAAGTCGGTGAGCGGAGGATCTTGTTCGAATTGCGGAGCAACGGCGGCCCTACCCCCCCCCCCCCCTCCCAGGTCGCCGTCTTCAGTTTTCCCGGCGTGGACTACGGGACTGCCGGATGGACAGCTGGCGACCTGGGGAAGAGAACCGACGGGGCGACGGCGACCTGGACGGGCGCTGTGGCGAACGCGCAGAGAGGACGCTGGCCGACAGGTATTGCTCGATATCACGGGGTCGTTCACCATAGCGTGGCCGGGGTGCGTCTGGTGAAAACCCTCGCAGGCCCATCCGACGATACGGGCAGTGGCGCAATATGTGGCCGGCTTCACCGCAGTGGAAGCAAAGGGCCGGTTGTTCAATGTGCGCCACGCGTGTGCTTTGCTGAGGGGTGGTCGTGCGTCGGAGAGGGCAGGCGAAGTCGAAAAGCTTGATGTGGTGTAGAGGGAACAGGGCAGTAAAACGCCGGTGGTGCTGGCGCAGAGCTGCGCAAAGCTTCACTGTACGTCATGACATACGACTCAGGCAGCGGCTGGGGACAGGCCATTGGCTGCACCGCTCGACGGACTTCGCCGCGAATGACATCCGAGATGGCTCCGACACCCGGCTGTTGCTCGACAGGGCGAAGCTTCTGTACCTCCTCGTGCACAATTCTCCTTGCAAGCTCACGGAGGGCCTCACTCAAGGGTCCAAGCAGTGGCATGTTGGCGTCCATAGCAGTTATATTCGCCGGACGGCCATTTATGTGCGAACCTTTGCTGCAAGGCGTGCTCCATGCTCGTCGCCTCCCTTGCAAAGTCCACCACTGTGCTAGGAGGGTTGCGCACAAGTCCTACGAAAAGCTGTTCTTTGACTCCTCGCATAAAATGACGCACCTTCTTCGTTTCAGACATGGTAGGTTCTGCGCGGTTGAAGAGCCGCGTCATGTCTTCTACGAACATGGCGACGCTCTCATTTGGCTGCTGCGCTCGGGACTGCAGGGAAAGTTCAGCTCGCTCCTTCCGTTCGTTGCTGGCGAAGGTGTCGAGCAACTGTCGCCGGAAGTCTCGCCAGGTGGGGATAGCGGACTCGTGGTTTTCAAACCACGTCTTGGCAGAGTCTTCCAGGACAAAACAGACATTGCGTAGCTAAGTTCTTCGTCCCACAGGTTAAACGCAGCGACTCGGTCGTAGCTGGCCAACCAGTCTTCCACGTCTTCCAACTTGTCGACATGAAACGACACGGGAGTGCGAGGCGCATGAAGAAGCAGCGGCGAGGAATTGACGGCATTCTGGGTGGTCTGACTTGTCGCAGTGGACGTCATTGCGCGGGGTCGTGCCGTCAGGGGTCGAAACTCAGGAGTTAAGCCTCGCAAGCGGCGGCTTGGCTAGTGGACAGATGTTGTGTCCACAGGGTGTAGCTGGGCGTTGTCGGAGGTTCCCGGGAGCTCTTCGTGCGTTAGGAAATTACCCAGCACCTCCAACAAAAAGTCACCGAAAGCCGGCAGAAAGGGCAGAAGGGCACACCAGCACTAGCCAGGCAGACACACTCAGCGAACCAACGCACGAGCCGGGGAAGACAAGGAAGACCAGCGGGTGCTGTCCCACCGCATGGCGGCGCCAGTAAATGGCTAAGACTGTGGCAAGAATTCGGAAATCGAACCGAACTTCATCTACTGAATCGATCGCAACTACACCAAATAAATCTATTTGCTACTTTTGTCACGTAACACTGAACGGTGGCAGATAGCCTAAGCCATGTTAGATTATTCAAGCTTACGGCAGGCTAATATACGAAATAAACTGGAAAACTAACTTTATTTAGACTCGAGCTAGTCAGAAAGGAAAATCTAGCTAGCTTCCGCGCAGTTTCACTCGCCCATGTGATCAGTGCATATAAGCGTTGAGTTATTTGCTTTAGAACCTCGGGCCCCCTATGGCACCGCAATTGAACTGCAGTTGTTGTAATTACGTTTTCCCTGTGTTTCTCGTTTTCTGGTCCATGTTCCTTTTGTGTAGGTACAGTCGGAGACAAAAGGCTGGACACCACATGTTCCTCAAACGAAGCCAATAGCTCTGCTATTAGCCGGCGGCTGGAGACCACACTTGTGGAGGCGAATGTCAAAATTTTGTTCTTTCATCTCCACAAGTGCGGTCTCCAGCCGCTGGCTAATAATAAAACTATCGGCTTTGTTTCAGGAACACGTGGTCTAAAGACTTTTGTCCCCGACTGTATGTTCTGTACATATGTGTTTCGAGGGCGGGTGAGGGAGGGGCATGCATGCGTTTCGCAATAAGAACAAAATTTTCACTGAACTTCTCGTTCACTGTAATTCCTCTTATGACATCAAGCCGGCGCTTTCCTAGAAGTTCCGAGCCGCCAGCGTCGCTCAGTTGTTCAAAAACCAGCTAAGCAGCGCACCGTTGCACGGAGGCAAAGTTTGAGGGAAAGAAAGGTAAGAGTCGGAGGAATAGTGATTAATTAATAATGGAGGTAAGCCGAACACTGCGCCAAAGCGCTAGGACCGAAATGCTCCGCTTTCAGCACCGAAATGAAGAGAATGATGGAGACTGCGATTTTCAGAAGAAAACGGAAATACAAAATGAGCGCTAGAAGCGCTAGGAACCAGTTACGGAGAGCCCTCCTGTTCGTGATTATTTTGTTGCGCTCATTTAAAAAATTATTTCGCGCTATTTTCGTGATACATGTCATTTTCACGCTTGGCTACATTTCGGCTACTTTTTCTCTCTTTGGCGTTTAGTCCTCGGACCCATTTCACAGCCCTGCTTGGGCGCATCCACATACTTAGCCGCGTGCGCCTCAGGCTGGAAATTCTCTCGGGACTATGCCACCGCCTGTGTCGCAAAACAAACGCGGACTCCTTATTCTAGCCCTTTGGGTGTTGCGCAGTGGAAGTGCAACCTTTTCTTTTGGAGGAACCTCGGTGCCAGTATTTGGGTTTGAAGGTGGCTTGCATGCAAGTGTTTTTTTACTTTTTCAGGCACACAGCACACTCACATTGAACCTTAACGCCCCCCCCCCTCCCCAAAAAAAAAAACGGAGCTGCATGAGGCTCTTCGAAACACGTAAGCATGGTTTAGCCAGCCACGTGGTTTGAGTAAAGCTGCGTTTACCTGAAAAATACAAGTCAGCAGAAGCATGTGAAGAAAACAAGTCGTGCCTAGTTAATACGAGCCCCGTTAATATGGCCGACTCGAATTATTGTAAATTTAACAAAGCTAGCTGTCGCGGAAAAAAATTGTCATGACATCTGGCAGCCTCGGGCCTGTGTACAGTTGCTGGCGGAATTTCCTAGATCACACACACAAAAAAGGAGGCATATTTGGCGCCGTTCCTTTCTGCTCCTGTGCAAAGGCTACGGGGAGGGAGCGCCGACGAGCCGACGTGGCCTTTAAAACAACCCCGCAAGCCGGCCGGAACAACGTTTCCTTCTCCACTTTTTTTTCTTTCGAGGCGTGGGCGCAGACACCTGCGGGCTCTGCTAGAAAAAAGGGAAGAAAATAAAACATTTTTTTGTCACGTGACTGTAGAAGCTGGATTTTGGAGGCATTGGAAGCCGAAGCCGAAGGTAATCTTTGCCGCCGGCATGACCAGCATGGCCGCGGTACGTTAGGACGTTGGGAACAATTTTCCTTCAAGTCAGGCATAATTCGGAGTTTGCACGGACGTTTGTCTGCTGCCTGTAGCTGCTTCTAGTCCTATCGTCTCTTTTTCCACTGTTCCCTCTGTGGCGAACGTGTTCAGTTCAGGATGCTTGCTACGAAGACGGATTTGGGTTGCAACGATTTGGCGTGTGCGACTTCGTGAGGCCACCTGCGAGGGCGGATCGAGCACGCGAGTAGAGTGGAGAGTTGCTTCTATCTTGACTTTGCGTCGATACATGTTGGTCATGAAGCAGTGCATGCACAAGCGTAGAAAGTTGGGTTTGTTGACATGAGTTCGTCCTCAAAACAGCGCTAAAGATGGACAACACGAGCGCCTCCGTCTTTCTCGTCCCGTTTAGCGAAGCGGAAATTGGGGCGAGTTGGTAAGTATTCATCATTTTTGCTCACAGCGCAACAAGAACGAGACACGAGGCTAAATACAAACACAAACAAAAGCTGACTATCAACTGTTTTTTTATTGAACGAAATGCGTATATATACAGACAATGCAAGACTTATCAAGACAACAAATGTTATCTGGAAGGCGCGTGGGAGGTGAGATAACTCAATTCCCTGTCGGATAATATATATATATATATATATATATATATATATATATATATATATATATATATATATATATATATATATATATATATATATATATATATATATATATATATATATATATATATATATATATATATATATATATATATATATACATACATACGCCTTTCGTTGTTCAATAAGAAAACCAATGTATAATCAGCACTTGTTTGTGTTTGTATTTCGTCTCGTGTCCCGTCCTTGTGCTGTGAGCAAAAATTATGAATATTTCTCGTCCCGTCTTTCCAGCAGATATCAAGACGAATCTGGGTGATTCCACGCGAGATCAAACTGCCTAAATTTTTCACATTTTAAGTTTTCTTGATTCAGTAGGTCAGCAGTAAATTTCATTTTTTGAAAGTGTTAATATTTCAGAGGCAGCATTTTCAAGAGCAGCTCATTATCGCAAATTTGCCACGACGTAAGAATCTAGACGTTAAAGTCATGATGGATATATTTCTCGTGCTAAATGTACAGGGGAGAAGGAATATGTCAGGCTTATTTCCGCAATTTTGAGGAAGTTGTTTGCTTGAAAAAAATTTAGCGAGACGTCTCAAAACGGGAGAATTTTCAAAAATTATTTTCTCCGCAATTATTAAGCACGTTTCCTTCAAATTTGTCCAATAGTTAAGCATTGAGGTGCTAAAAGGGTGTACCGACTTTCATAGTTATATAATATAGGAAAGTGCAAGAAATATTGTCCTAAATTTGGCATTTCTAAACATAGTGTTTTTCAAAAATGTTTTCAACAAATAGCCGCATCTCCAATTTTTCTTAAAAATCTGGAAACAAGTCTCCCGAAGGAGGTGAAAAAAGTATGAAAGAACATGTCGCAATATTTTGTTCCCAACAATGTTATCCAAGCTCAAACATGTAGTTTTTTTCGCATCAGCAGGAGCGCCTGAAGAAGGGGACAGAAACTGCAAACACACCCTCCCGCTGCTCTAAATTTTTTTCCAGATCCCAACACAGACCTTTTCCATCGAGAGAAAGCATACCTAATACTTTTTGTGGACAGACACTGATCTGTGACGTAAGCAGGATTCGGTAGTGCCGTTATCGCCGGGTGCAGGTAACAACTGGGAGTGCGGCCCATATGAATGCATCTAAAGAAAAGTTTTTTATGTAATTCTATTCCTGCACAGTGCACGTATGAAGCTGTGTGTGTCCCCTGGCCCTCGCTTTGTCGTTTGACTTCAGGCATACTGTGGCTAATTTTATTTTCTAATTCGCGTTTGATTTAAAAAATACATTTTGGTTTCTTTTTTAGCCGCTGTTAATTTATTTTGATTGGTTATGCTGGTATATCCTGGATTGTTGATTGCTATGCTGCAGTAGGCATTCCTTCAACTTATGTACAATTTTCTTTAAGCTTTTGCTTATCACAGAGCCTCCAAAATGCCTATGGTAAAAGCCTACGGTACAAAATGTGGATTTGTAGAGCACCTCTGGCAAACACATATTGGGATGTTTTTTAAACATTGACTTTGAAATGATGGTGTATACTTCCACGTTCATTTCTACTATCTAGTTGGCTTTTTTTAATGAAAGACAACCTTATGGGTACACTGTGCAGTCAGGAAATTACATTGAGAACTTTTGTTTACCTGCACTCAGCGATAGCGGTGCTACTGAATTCTGTTTTTGTTACAGATCGGTGTCAGTCCACAAAAAGTATTAGGTACGCTATCTCATGATGGAAAAGGTTTCAGTCTCGGGATATGGGGAAAATTTAGAGCAGCGGAGAGCGTTTGATTCTTCCGCCCCCTCATTTAGCCGCTCTGGGTGATGCTCAAAAAACTACAATTTTGAACTTGGACAACATTGTTGGAAACAAAATCATGCAACACATTCTTTCGTACACTTTCCTTTTCTCCTTCTAGAGGCTTATTTCATGACTTTTAAGAAAAATTAGGAATGGAGTGTTTTTTCTTTTGATTTTTGAAAAACACTACTGTATTCAAAAATGCCAGATTTAGAGCAATACTTCTTGCACTTCTCAATATTATGTAACAATGAAAGCCGGTATACTTTTTAGCACCTCGATGGTTATTAATTGTGCAAATTTGAAGGATATGTGTTATATATTTGTAGAGAAAAAAATGAAAATATCGTTGTTTCACACTTGTGTCGTTTTCGAAATTTTCCCATTAAACGACAACTTCCTCAAAATGGCGGAAATAAGCCCACATATTCCTTCTCACCTGTACATTTAGCTCCAATAATATATAAATCATACTTTCATATCTAGATACTTACGTTATGGCAAATTAGCGAAATTGAGCTGTGCTGGAAAATGTTGCCTCTGCCATGATATCGTTTAAATTTTTTTCTCCTCAATTATTAGCATTTTCACAATATGAAATTCACTGTTGGCCTACTGAATAATGTGCGCATTAAGAAGTAAAATAATTAACAAAATTAAAAACGAAATATTTAGGCAGTTTGTTCTCCCAGCTATCAGAAGCGATAAGATATGCGTCTAAAGTTATAAATATATGACCCTTTCAGCGCAGTGATTAAGGATCGACTGTACTCGCTGCCATAACCTGGAACCAAGAAAACGTGATTACTGCCTCATGTTCATTTGGCGTCATGTACGCTTGCAATCAGCCAGGTTTTTTGTGAGGTACTGTGAAGTTGAAAGTTTGCTCTTTGTTTTGTACGGTTAGTTTTACTAGCGGAAACATTTTTCTTTTATTTGAACCTTATGGTTTATGCTTCATGAGGCTTGACGTTTTAAAGCGAAGGCTATGAGGGACGCCGTAGTGAAGGGCTCCAGAAATTTCGACCACCTGGGGCTCTTTAACGTGCACTGATATCACACAGTACACACACGCACCACTCAGCACTCAGTGCAGATATATTTTTAGAAGTCTATAAAGCTAAATTCTGAGCACTCTGCATATTAAAATGTATGCCTGATGATGCAGGCAGTCTCTTTATCCAAATTTGGGGCATCAGGTCCATTAGCACTTTTCTGAAAAGCAGTGCTAGCATCACTCTTCCCCCCAAGGCAATTATTTGTTGTGTGATGCCTCAGCATGTAGTAAAAACATTCATTAGAGTAAATGCATCTAAGCAACCATCGAGGGTAAATCCAACTGCTTTTGCGTAATTGTCGAATCAGATGTCTGATTGTACCATAATTTTTCACATGCAGTTCAATTTGAACTCAGTGCTCTAAACATGGTAGGCCCATGAAATCAAGGAAATAAAGAAAGGGCTGAAGTCTGGTTCATTAAAAGTGAACTAACCGGTGTTTAACACTGGCAAAATTTATGTCGTGCACTTACTAATGCTTTTCGTAAAAAAATGCAAGCGTGCTGTGGCATAAAATGCTGCAACCCCAGCTTCAACTTGCTCGCAGTGTTTTTAGCATCCAGGCTCTATCTTCTACTCTCTTTTAATGTGGCCCAGGATATGAAGTACACTGTTGGAACGCAATTCCAACAGGCGAAATCATTCATTAAAAACTATTGCCTATCTGTTCTCTGTGATGCCTAGTGGGCTCAGCTGCCGCGCTGCAGTATGAGAGAGAGCAGCAGCGCTTCCGGTGGCTTTCCAGAGCGCAACGGGCTGCCGGAAAGGTAGACGCGCCCTCCCGGTCGAGCCACTGCAAGATATTCTAGTTCACTATAATGATGTCATTCTAACTGTTACAATGCTGCTGGTGAAATAAAATGCTGTGGCTTCCTAGACAGTACTTCTGGGCAGTAAATTTATATAAGCAGGCCGGTTTCCATTAAATTGTGTTACATATTTATGGTGATAAAAAGATGGTATGCATTTTTCAGAGGATGACCTACATCATCATGTTCATAACGCAGGTTGCGAGCAGCTGGTTTTGCTGCTTGCCCTACAAACAGTGCCACGGGCACCACTGGTCTAGGCCTTGGCCCTTTTAGCACTTGGAAAAGCCGGGAAAGCTGGGATTTCATCAGTGAGTGCATCATTTGGAACTTTCTTACAGATTTCTGAACATACAAGATGTCAATAACACATTCAGCACTGCTTTTGAAATGAGCAATGTTCAGATGTTTGTATGTGAAGACTTTTGCTTTCAGATTTATTGTAGAAGATGCCTTTGTGAAATTCTCATTGGACTACACAACCCAGCAGTCCTAGTTCTCTTTCGTCAGAGTTACTGAAAAACTATTTTTGCTGTTGTCGCTATGTCAGCAAAATAAGCATTAGAGCATGGTCTTGCGTTACCAGCCTGTAACAGCTGATGGAAAGTTCACAGTAGCAGTGCCAGTTACTTATTACCTGTATTTATTTCGGTACTGTGATGTACTCCTATAATGTTGTGGTCTGATGGAGGATATGAAATGATAGCAGTGTGAACTAATATTCTGCACATAGACTAAAAACCGTTCGCGTTCTGTCATTCACAGTTTATGAATATTGGATTCTGCTGCTTTTTATGCCTTTGTTATTGTGGAAATGTTCACTTAAGCATTACAGAGGCACTTACAATGGATTGAGTCCCTCATAGCCTGGATCGCTTTGGGACGTTAAACCCCCATAAACCATGCAATGGATTAAAGTTTGCCTATATCAAGTCTACGTAATTCTAAAGACAACGATACCAACCTCACGAAAAGTGAAGCTTTTGTAAGCTAGCGATGACAAAACAACTAAATACAAGTGTTACCATGGCCAGCCGGTTTAGCAACTGCGCGTGTCTACAGTTAATTTTTGGCGGGGATAGCAGAGGCTTTGCTACAGCGCCATTCACTTGAGAATGGTGGCAACCAGTCTTTGGGTGTGTACGTCAGGTTTTTGAATCGAGTATTTGGGTCACGAGTTTGGATCAAGCATTAGTAAATATTAAAATTCAATTACATCAGCCGTAAATTGGTTCTGGCTGCAGTATAAACGTTAATGTGCCGAGAAACAGCCAGAGAGTGTACCAAGAACACTAATTAGATCCTAATTAGCACGACTGGGTAGAAGTGAGATTTATGAATTCGTCACTCCACTCCAAATGTCCTACATATTGCGCTCGACCAAATCCAGTTTGTTGAAGAAAATTCATTAAAACTGGTCCTAGCGTGCGTTATCTAAACTAAAATATTTTTGCCGTAAAAAGTTTATTTGTTAGGTGATCTCTGTTTGAAGATTTTGGAAAGGCATGAAACTAGGCACTGCTCAATAATAATAATAATCAAATATCCAAATTTTTAAAAACACTGCACAATTTTTTAATGACATTTGCACATATTCTGGCTTTCGATATTCAGATCACAGATTTTTGGATGGTATAAGTAGTTTTAAGTTTAAATAAAATTAAAAAGTTTACTGTTTTCACATTTTAAAAAATTATCAACTTCTCAGAATGGCGTTCTTGTCTACCTAGATTTCTATTACCAATAAAAAATGTTACAGCTCATGAAACTGAATGCGTCGAAGTGAATTAAAATACTGAATTTGCAGAAAAGTGTGTTTCGGAACATAAGTAAACACTTTTTTATTTCACCTTGAGGTGGTCCAAGTCAAAATACAGACGATGGCGGGTTTAGTAGAACAATTTATTGGCTTTCAGTTCTGAAGTTTTAATTGAGGTGGTGTTTGTTCAGAGCGAGAAAAAGATTTTTAAAGTCGAGCTCTCGTGATGCAAGTTACGTCATCTTATAACGCTTCATCGAGTAACACAGCACCTGTCATGACACATTTATGGCCACTAAACCACTTCAGTTTACCCTCACTCACTGTAGTGCATGTTTAGGGCTGGAGTGAACGCAGGTATCGCATGAAATTCGGCGGGTGGTATGTGATAAGCGATTTCGTTTTCGCTTTTGAAGTTCAAACGAACCCGCTATGGCATAAGGCAGCCAAGAGCAACAAAACTATGGCTTTCAGTGTGTTGTCTCGCTTGAGCCACAAGGAAGGAACGACCACTCGGCACAGCTATCGTAACACCAGTCCTTTTAATGTCTGGCAAGTGACGGTAGGAAGTCCTCACCACGGCTTCTGGTAACTCGAGGCACGCTGGCGTTGGCGCGGCCCGATCAAAAAGGAGCTGCCTTGCTCTCGAGAAATCAAACATACTGCTACCGCGGCACCGGCGCGCAGTCATTTCCTCCTTGAATTCTGTATACTGTTTTTCTTGCATAGCAGGCAACGCTGCTAAAGCTAACACGCCTTTTTGCAAAGGACAAGTCCGTGTCCAAAGTGTAGTTCACCATACAAGCACAGCGATCGCATGCATATTTCATGCTGCAAATCTCAATTACCGTTATTGACAGCCTCCTGCCCTTCGTTTTACCTTTTGCCACATTTTAGTCCTGCGGCTCATCGAGGCATCGAGAAGTAAAAATGACATGTGGTGATATGATATGCATCTCATAGGGCGAATCGCATATACACCATCGGTGCCTATACAGTAGTCCTCACTCAGTGAAAATTTTAGCCAGAGGGCCTGAACACTAAGCGCCTCAAAGCTATGAGCGTAGTTTTGAGTGATACCAGTTTATTTTATACCGCTTTGTTTTCATTCAAACACTGAGCGAGGCTTTGAGAAGAACAGATGATATGTGGTGGAGTAAAATAGTTTTGTGGACACACAACATCCGCAGCGTTGTCTGTCATGTATGAAATAGAGTATATGTCTCTGTCATGTCTCACAAGAATGACTTAGTATGGCATGAACACACTGAATAACAATCTCACCGGTGCACGTGCCACCCCGTAGCACAAAGAAAATTTTTTCCCACAATTATCTGTTCGTCTACACAATGTTCTGATACCTGTCCACAGTAGAAACTTCACTCAAGATTGAGAGCTGTGCTGTGCTCTGTGATGAAGAGGCGCAAAGAGACGACGCAGCTCGCGGCGGACGAGCTTAATTTCAAAAATTTTATTCTCCCAGTAAACAAAAATCACCTCGATTAAAACTTCAGAAATGAAACGCAATAAACTGTTCTACTAAATCTGCCATTGCTGGTATATTTACTTGGACCCCCCAAAAGTGAAATGAATGAGTTTTTATGGTCCCAAACGCACTTTTCTGCAACTTCAGCTATTTATTTCACTTTGACTCATTCAGTTGCATGAGCTGTAACATTCTTTATGGGTAATAGGCATCTAGGAAAGTAAGATGGCTATTTCTTAATTTCCAAAGAGGAGTAGATATTCTTTAAATGTCAAAGTAGTAGAATTTTTACATTTTATTTAAATTAAAAAATAATTATACCGTTCAAAAATACAAGATCTGAATCATATCAAAAGCCAGCATCTTTGTAAATGTCATTAAAACATTTGTGGAGTATCTTCTAAAAATTCGGATTTTTGTTTCTTCGTTGAGCGGTGCCGGTTTCAAACGTTTTCGCGTTGTTCAATTTGCGATCACCTCACAATTAAATTTTTTCTTCATCTGACTTAGATTTCACACATTGCAAAACTTTTACATGAATTTTTTTGAACAAATCCGATGTGGTTGAGATTAACTCTGGGGCGTTTGGCTTGGAATGACCCATCATTGAAAAAGTCAAGGGATGATGTTTAGGGTGAACTGCGACTTCTTTCACACTTAGCTTTCCTGATTGTGACCAATTTTCCCAGAGTGGTCCTTTCTCTTGACGTAATTATTTGCGTTTGAATTTTATTTCTGCTCAGTCGTAATACCAGTCAATTTTTTTCCCAAAACAACCCTGCGTTTCTGGTTAACCAAAGCTTTGGCACTGTTACTCTAGTCATTACTGTAAAAAGACACAGTGCCTCGGTTGTGACAGTGACCAATGTGACTGACTGCAGGTGCCAGAGACAATAATAAATATTGCAGTCAAAATAAAAAGTGAGGGCAGTAGCTTTGTATAGCCTGCCCCCATTGAGTGTACCCACCCTATCACATTTTCTAAAGCTCCCCCTTCCGGCTGCATATAGCTTAGTCCCATGTGCTTTGCACTAACATTGGACAGTAGGTAAGTGCCGGCATTATCAACTGAAGGCCTTAACCCTCCTTGACGTGGAGTTCCATGTTTGGGCTCACTGATCAAGAAAGTGCACTACAAAAAATTCATCATAATGCTGATTTTTTGTGTGGTGTACAAAACTGAAGTAACACAGCACTGCAACATCAAAGTAAACTAGCTACGTGTTGGCACTAGGACGGAGTAAAACCCCTTGTGCAGTCATTTCACTGCTGATTGTGGCCCAGGCATATGCAGATGTCATCTGTGTGACAAACGTACCAAAATAAAGCCTCTGATTGCCATTTGATGCTGATTTTATCATGTAATCTGGCTCGTCACTACCTCCTTTTTTATGCAGCCTGTAGTTGGATATAACCTGAGAACGAGGCGGCAAATGCCCTTTAAAGGATGCCCTCCAACCAATCGCTTTGATCGATTCTCACCACGTCCTGGTTAATCGCCTTAGACCTGCTAGTGTGACATCGTCATGGGGCGGCTGATGAAGGGGGATAAACCACGGCTTAATCAGACTAACCGTGACATCACAAGAACCGGTGAGTGCCATTGTTTGAAGGGCCTTTTGAGCACCGCTTTGCTCTTTAGTTGTTTCTGACTGTAACGTGCTCTGATGGACTCATGTCATTTTTGCGTCTTCATGGCACAAATGCTCACGCACCATATTGATTGCAACGCAGGAAGCCCCCATTTAGCTTTCATCCGAAATGATTAAATTCTATGTAGCCATTGCAAGGAGGTTACGGTATATAGAGGCATCTGAAAATGATCTTCTCGAGGCAGTGCCATTGTTACATTATATAGCCCTAGTTAAGTTATTGGTGGACACATCTAGTAGCCTCAGAGCATGAAGTACTTATAGCGGTTGATGCCATCTTGTGATGGAACATTAATTTGGCACAATGTTGTGGCACATGGACCTACCTGCCTTAGTTTTTCAGGAAACGAGGGATTGTGAGAACTATTTTTTTGCGCCGGTTTATTTCTTCCTTGCTTTTGATGTACAAACTTGAGCACAGGTTGTTTCACGAGTTTTATAACTGAAAAACTTCAGTTCTTTTACGTTACTGTAGTACAAATTTTCTCGTCTTTCTACGCCTATGTATGTGTTGTCTAAGTGTATTAAGTGCGTGCGTATTTTTGTCTGCTGCCCAGGTCTGTCCCGCTGTCTGGTCCTCCAGGATAAGAAATCGGTGGACTTGTGAGTAGTTTGGCTGTAACCTTATTTAAAATAAAGGTCATTTGTGGTATGTTTTCTTTTCTGTTGTGAAAGATCTTGTTCTGTTATTGCACTGTGCCTAAACCAAAACATGCAACCACTACATATTATACATGCCTGCTTCTTGTGTACACATTGTACCACTACTCTGTATGATTAGAAGGCCAGCCATTGCATTCTGGAGAGAAACATTAACCCATAGTTTAAGAATTAAGTTTAAGCCAGACCTGATCATACATACCCTTCTGCAGCTGGCTTAAGTTTTCACTTGTAAGGGGCGAAAATGGTCTTCATAAATTAGTGTTGGTTTGTGGCTTAGGAGGGGTACATTATTCATATTAATAGAGAGCAAGGTTGCACTAAGGCAATGTAATGCATAGCTTGTTTTTGTGGGATAACACAAAGCTTTGAAAGGATATCTTTATGCTTACAAATGTATCACAACTTTACCTGTTAGGAGGTCAAATTAGCACTGTTCGGCCAAGTATAACATTGCACCCTTTAAAAATATCAAATAGGCTTCTCATAAAGGTGTAACATCAATCTTAGGCGACCTGAACGTGCACTTGTCTTAAGAGCATAGCTTTATGCCGCTGTGGAAGTAAGTTACGCTGTCTAAAAAAACATACTCGTTCTAAAAAAATGTATCAATACTCCTAGACAGCCTAACGTTGCACTGGTATTGATGGCATAAATTTACGCTGCTGTGGCAGTGAGAGTTAACCTCTTTGGACTAAAATATTGTCTTCTTGAAAAGGTGTAACTATAATCTTCGGCACCACAAACTTACACTGCCTTTCAAGACGTAACTTTACACTAGAGAGAGTGTAACTTTTATACTGTTTGTCATTGACTAAACATAGTCTTTCTGAAAAGGTGTAACTGTAGTCTTGGGCAGCATATGCTTACACTGCCTTTAAAGGTGTAACTTTACACTAGAGAGAGTGTAACATTTATACTACTTGTGTGGACTAAAACTTAAGTCTCGAGCAAATAGCATAACAATCACCCTCTTAACGGTGTCAGCACAGCTACAAGTGGTTTACCCCCAAAAAGACTAAAATCACACTTTTTTTGGAGTGCTTTCGAAAACGTCGTAAGTGGAGGGCTGTCGATTTGGAGTAGGTCTGAAGCATTCAAAGAGCGACCGAAGTTGCTCGACGTAGGCAGGAGGAGAGAGGTTGGGGGCTGCTGGCGGGGGCAAGAATTCGCCTCGTAAACGTAGAGTCGTCTCGTAGAACATTTCAGCAGCAATGCACCGTAGGTCCTCTATTATTGCCGAACGAATACCCAGCAGAACTAGGGGAAATTTGTTGACCCATGCAGTTCGAGCGCCGCGGGTTATGAGGGCCACCTTCAACTGACGGTGAAGCCTCTTAACCATTCCATTCGCTTACGGATCGTACACAGTTGTGCGTATTTGGCGGATGCCGAAGATGCTTTTTAGCGCTTTAAACAGATCACTTTCAAATTGTAGTCCGCGATCGGTTGTTACCACGTTGGGACAGCCGAAACAAGAGATCCAACCGGCAACGAAAACGGATGCCATGGTGGGCGCCGTTATATAGTAAAGAAGCGTACGTCGGGACGGAATGGTGGCTCCGCCTCCTCGCAGAAGTTGACCAGCAAGTGTCGATGTGTAGCATGAATTAACTTGATTTATTTAAAATGGGTCCAAAACATCATTTAACTGAACAAACTGATACACAATGTCTAAAAGTAAAAATAACGCGGTCAGCTATACCAATGGGGCGCACAACATCTTCAAACCAGAGGTCCCGAGCAGCAGGACTCCAGCCGTTCCTCTCCGTTCTTCGCACCAAAACCCCCTCTTAAATGCGTTTGCCCAGGAATCTGGAGACAATTTTAGTAACCAATCGGAAATGCTGTTGTCGGAGCCAATGAGAAGGATTTCTTTGAAACAAAAGCAGCCAATAGCACGCCGGTGCCCGCGAAGTTATTTACTCGAGAGCACCGCCTAAATTCCGCGAAGACGCGCGCATTTCCGCTTGGCACACAGATACAAACACACAAAACGACAATCGAAACACAGGGAACGCAAACCTCCCAGTCGGTGCAACACGCGACCCGCCGTCCGCGCTCTCAGCCCTCGCGGCTCGTCTCCGGCGCATCTGGTCTGCCGGGCAGTGTGCTGCCCGAAGCAATCACTTCGCGCAACTCTCCTGGAAACCACGGGAGGTCCGCGCGCCCGCTCTGGCGGCTCGGACGCGGCCTTGGAAGACCTTGTCCCCCTGCAGCCAGCCAACCGTGCGTCTCACTGCTTTTTACTTTACACATTCGAACAAGGCCGAGGAGGGGTCGCACAACGCCTGCTTACAGAGCCAGAGAGAAAACAGCTCTGCTAAATGTCGGGGTGTGAACCCGTTTAATGGCTACCTGCACTGCAGCGAGCACAAGGACAGCAACAGTTGCACCTCGGGGAGAGGAACACATTCAGCTTGTTCGAAAAACTGGCGCGCGAAACCTGCGAAGCTCGCTACGCGACACCTCCCTCCTACGAAAAAAGAGTGTTCCATTCGATTACAGTTCCGTCTGTAGAAATTAAACACAACGAAATGATGTCAATAAATCAGTACAGAGTTCGAAAATGGAATTCGGTCAGCTCGACATGAAGGTACCCAGGTCAAACAAATTAAAGGCAGGAAGATAGAGAAAAATGCGTACAAACATGAAAATATTGGCAACGGAGTCAAAATGTTGCATGGCACACTCAGAACGTTCACATGTACACGTTCACACAAAGCACAAAAAATGGGTTCGGGAGAACAGTCATAGGTGATTAATCGACACTTTCGTCCGCACTGTAGTAGATATCAGTCTCACTCGTAATCGCTCCTCACTGCTTTGGTCTCAGCATGAGGTCCCGCATCACTACTCTGATGTGCCTACTAGGAGTAGGAGCATGCCTCAGTCGCACTTTCACCGGAGGTTTCGTGATTGCTGTTCGTCACCGTCGACGCCACTGCCCGTTTCAGCTTCGCGGAGACACGAACACTGCCTCCTAACTCAAGCACACCATCCACACCACAATCACTGTTTGCTGACTCGTTGTCGGCGTCCTCATCGGAACGAAGACGAGTGTGGCAGTGCTTCAGATGTTCAACGTTTACGACGCCTTGCTTGCGGCCAGTGCGATCGACGACCTCCCAGTTGTTCTCGGATACTTTCCGAAGCAGACGGAACGGCCCGTGGTACCGGTGGAGCAGTTTGGTGGCCTTTTCTTTCGCTCGAGAAGGCGTCCAAAGGTACACGAGGCCTCCAGGATAGAATACAGCTTCGCGTCGCCTGGAATCGTATGCTTTTTTGTTCTTTTGCTGCTGCTCCTTCTCTCGCTTAGCTAATATCTCGCGCGCCCGGCGAAGCCGGTGTAAAACTATGAGCATCCATTCCGCCCCCGTCAGTCTGTATGGAGCCCAGGGCTACCTCAACAGGAAGTGTTGGCTCTTGTCCGTGCAGAAGGTAAAATGGAGAAATGTCTGTCGTTTCGTGCTGCGATGAATTATAGGCGAAAAGGACATAAGGCAGGAATTCGTCCCAGTCCCGGTGGTGAGAGAAGGCATACATGCTGAGCATGTCGGTGAGCGTGCGGTTGAAACGTTCGCACAAGCCGTTGGTTTGTGGGTGGTACGCTGTTGTTTTGGCGTGGTCCATACCCATGGCTTTAAATATCTCCTCAATTACGGAAGCGACAAAATGCTGTCCGCGGTCCGTAATGATGCGGTCTGGAGCTCCGTGTCGTAGGACGATCTCTCGCTCAAAGCCCTGCGCGGCTTCAGCAGCTGTGGCTGCCGGGCATGCTGCTTCAACCCACTTCGTGTGGTAATCGGTCATCACGGGGATGTAGTGGTTCCCGAAGTGACTCTTTGTAAACGGCCCCAAGAAATCCATTCCCACCTGCTGAAATTGCCTTCCCACCGGTGGAATAGGCTGGAGAAATCCGACTGGTCTGCCAGGTAGGGCTTTCCGCGTCTGGCAGTCGGGGCAAGAGAGCACATAGTTCGTCACCTTTGCGAACACCTTAGGCCAGAAGTAACGCCTCCGTACCTTCTCCCATGTGCGCTTGACTCCGAGGTGGCCTGCCGTGAGATCATCGTGGCAACTCCTTAATACCTCAGTCCACAAGCCTTTTCGTACAACCAGTGCGTCGTAGTCTTCCTGGTATCCCATTGCCCGCCTAAGCGATTATCCGAAAGCACCGTGCCGTTCGTTTCAGTGTTATGGCAACGGGTTAATTCGGGTCTCGAGGTGTTCTATCTCTTTCATTCAAGGGTCTTCCCTTAGCTTAGCACCTATACCCACGCGACTCAGCACAAGCAGCGGTGTAAAGTTGACTTCACTAACCGGTGCCGGCTCGTGTGGCAGGCGAGAAATGGAGTCGGCATCTGCATTCTTCAAACCGAACCGGTGTTTCAGGGTCATGTCGAACTCCTGTAAAAGCAGTGACCATCGCATGAGGTGTCCGTTCGGATTCTTGACGTTCATCAGCCATGCGAGGCTGGCCTGATCGGTTACCACGATGAAGTTCTTCCAAAGATGTACAGCGGAAACTGCTTACAGGCGCACACAACAGCCAGGCATTCCTTTTCTGTGGTGCTGCAATTAGCCTCGGCGTTGTTGAGATGACGACTGGCCTATGCGATGACATGCTCCCTACGGTCGTCTTTCTGCACCAGCATGGCACCAATACCGTAGCCGCAGGCATCCGTATGGATTTCGATGGGTTTGCCTGGCTTGAATTGACGCAGAACTGGCGCTATAGTGTGTTTTTCTTTCAGCGTCTGCATTGCCGCCTCGCATGCCTTGTCCCACTCAAAAGGAACATTTTTTCTTGTCAGATTAGTCAAAGGTCGGCAGATAAGGGAGAAGTCTTTGATGAAACGCCGATAATAATTGGAAATTCCCAGGAAACTCTGTACACCCTTCTTCTTTTTCGGAGCTGGGAGCTTTTCAATTGCGTCTATTTCCTCTGGATCTGGCCTGATGTCGCCAGTCAGCACGTGCCCGAGATATCTAATTTCTTCCTGTGCAAAGCTACATTTTTCATCTTTCAGACGCAGGTTGGCTTCATCAAGAGTGCCTAGCAACCTCTCCGAGTCCTCAAGGTGCTTTTCCATGGTCTTTGAAAGAATGACAATGTCATCCAAGTAAACCAGACACACCCTCCAGAGAAGGTCGCTCAAAACTTTGTTTATCATCCTCCGGAAGGTCGCGGGGGCGTTGCAGAGACCGAAAGGAAGGACATTAAACTCGTATAGACTAGAGCCGCATGCAAATGCTGTCTTCGGCTTGTCCTCTTCGCGGATTCCTACCTGCCAATAGCCTGAGGTAATGTCGAGTGCTGTGAAATATCGCGACCCTTGCAGCAGATCCAGGATTTCATCGATCCGCGGCAGTGGGTGCACATCTTTCTTGGTCACCGCGTTAACTATTCGGAAATCAACTCAGAAACGCCAACCTCCCTGCGGCTTCTTTACGAGAACGATGGGCGATGACCAGGGGCTATGTGACTCTCTGACCACTCCATCATGAAGCATTTCCTCTCATCATCATCATCATCAGCCTTATTACACCTACTGCAGGGCAAAAGCCTCTCCCATGTCTCTCTAATTGACCATGTCTTTTGCTAGCGTCATCCACCCTTTGCCTGCAAACTTCTTAATCTCATCCGCCCACCCAACCTTCTGCCGTCCCCTGCTACACTCACTTTCTCTTGGAATCCACTCCGTTAACCTTAAAGACCAGCGGTTACCTTACCTTCGCATTACATGCCCTGCCCAAGCCCATTTCTTCCTTTTTGATTTCGACTAGGATGTCATTAACCCGCGTTAGTTCCCTTACCCACTCTGCCCGCTTCCGATCTCTTAACGTTACACCAATCATTTTTCTTTCCATGGCTCGCTGCGTTGTCCTTAACTTAAGCTGAAATCTTTTCGTTACCCTCCACGTTTCAGCCCCGTAGGTGAGTACCGGTAAGATAAAGCTGTTGTGCACTTTTCTCTTGAGGGAAATTGGTAAACTGCCATTCATGATCTGAGAGAACCTGTTATATGCGCTCCACCCCATTCTTATCCTTCTAGTTATTTCTATTATGATCGGGATCAGCTGTCACTACCTGCCCTAAGTAGACGTATTCCGTCACAACTTCCAAGCTCTCGCTGCCATTTGTGAATTGTTGTTCTCTTGCTAGGCCGTTGAACATTACCTTGGTTTTCTACATGTTAATTTTTAGACCCATCGTTCTGCTCTGCCTGTCTAACTCATTGATCATGATTTGCAGTTCACCTCTTGAGTGACTCAGCAAGGCAATGTCATCAGCTAATCGCAGATTATTTAGGTATTCTCCATTTACTCTTATTCACAACTGTTCCCAAATCACGTCTCGTAATACCTCCTGTAAACAGGCGGTGAATAACATTGGCGAGATCACGTCTCCTTGCCTGAGCCCCTTTCTTATTGGAATTTTATTGCTGACTTTATGGAGGACAATGGTAGCTGTGCAGTTGCTATATATATTTTCCAGTATTTTGACATAAGGCTCTTCTACACCCTGATTACGCAATGCCTATATGACTGCTGAGGATTCCACTGAGTCGAACGCGTTCTCGTAATCAATGAAAGCTATATATATAGAAGTTTGTTATATTCTGCGCATTTTTCTATCACCTGCACAATAGTGTGAATATGATCTATTGTGGAATATCCTTTACGAAAGCGTGCCTGATCATTTGGTTGATTAAGGTCTAAGGTTGCCCTGACTTTATAAGCGGTTACCTTAGTAAATACCTTGTAAGCAACATATAGAAAGCTGATCGGTCTATAATTTTTTCAAGTCCTTGGCGTCTCCCATCTTATGAATTAAGATAATGTTGGCATTATTTCAAGCTTCTGGTACGGTTGAGGTCATAAGGCATTGCGTATACAGGGTGGCTGGTTTTTCTAGAACGATCTCCTTTCCATCCTTCAACAGATCTGCTGTTACCTGAGCCTCCCCAGCTGCTTTTTCCCTTTCTATTGCTCCTAAGGCTTTGTTTACTTCCCCTTTCGTTACTGGCGGGATGACACATTGCTCTGCGCTACTGTTTCTCTCATTAACGCTATGATTACATTGGCTACTGTACAGATTTGTGTAGAACTATTCGGGTACTTTAACTAGCTTATCCACATTGCTAATGACATTGCCCTCCTTGTCTCTTAGCGCATACATCTGGTTTTTACCTATGCCTGGTTTCCTCTTCACCGTTTTTAGGCTACCTCTGTTCTTTAGAGCATGCTCGATTCTCTCCATATTAAACTTCCTTATGTCGGCTACCTTGCACTTATTTATTTTCTTCGATAGCTCTGTCAGTTCTATTCTCTCAGCAGAGTTAGACGCCCTCATGCTTTGGCGTTTCTTAATCAGATCTTTCGTCACCTTAGATAGCTTTCCGGAATCCTGTCGAACTGTCCTACAACCTACTTCTACTGCGCACTCCGTAATGATGGCTGTCAGATTATCGTTCATTGTATGAACATCAAGATTGTCTTCCTCAGTTAAAGCCGAATATCTGTTTTGCAGTGACATCCTGAATTCCTGCACACTCCGCTGCGTCACAGGTCTGACCGCCGCCGTGGTCAGTTGCTCCGCAGCCGCTGGGGACAGAGGGCCAAGGGTTAATTGGTTTGTTCATAGAAGGTTGCGGCCATGTACTACACCAGGGTGGCCAAATACTGTTCTAATGAGAAAGTGCGTTGTCGGTTCTGGTCACCGAGATCAGGCCGCACCTAAGGCCTGGTAATGCAATTCCATCGACACGCGGATTTTTTTTTCTTTTTTCAAGCCCCGTGGAGAATTACGCGGCAGCAGGATTCGAGCCCCGGTCCTCATGCACGCGAGGCGGATGCTCTACCTCTACGCCATCGCTATATTCATTTCCCCTATAAGCATTTACTCTACTTGCGTTTTAATTAGACAGTTTTAGCTGTGCGTACGCAAGTGCTTGCGTACGCAAAGCGCTACGGCGCTGCGTGCGTTACGCTGTCCGCTCCGAAGTATAGTTTTAACTGGCCGTGCCGTAGCGTCCCTCACGTGCACGTAGCGCCATCTAGTGACATGATGTCAAAGCACATCAACGCTCGGTTGAAGAAAATTTTATCCGTGATTACTGATAACTAGGGTGAGTGCATTCGGAGCCTTTTTTGATCCAAGAAGAAAAACTATGCAAACCGAAGAAAATGTAAGAACTGGCTAAAAGCTAGAAAACTGCTTCGCCAGGTGTCGTTGCTACGAGGAAAACACACTGCATTTAGTTAGGCCTAGGAGCTTGAAAATCGCCAAATTATCTGAAAAACCGGGGCTCGTTATCGCGTATACCGCTACGTGTTGGCAAGAGTAGGCAAAATAAAAGCGAACCGCTACCATTTGAGCGAGGTATTGCGTCGGAGAATCCAGCGGCGACATGTATTTATTCCGAAGCGGGCGACCAGGGCGCCGCCATCTTGTCAAAGTTAGCGTACTTAAGCCACGCAAGCGCCGCAACGCAAAGTCCGCTGGCTAGCGTACGCACGCAAGACGCAGGGCTGGCGCTTGCGTTCTGCGCATGCGCACTACCGTCCCCGCAAACTCCTTGCGTACGCTAAGCCGTTGCGTACGCACAGCTAAAACTGTCTATAAATTCTCTCTCGTAGCGTGAGTGGCGGTACGGGTGCTGATGAATGGGTGTCGAATTTCCCGTGCCGATAGTATGCTCCGCTACGTGAGTGCGTTGAATAGGGTTGTGCTCGCCGGTAAATAGATGACTGAATTTACCAATAAGGGATAAGAGCTCACCCCTCTCAGATGGCGTCAGGTGTGGCCCAGTCTCGACGCCGAAGTCCTCCGTCGTGGAAGGGTCATGCGGCACGGCGAGTCCGCGTTGCGCCTAATGTATAGATGTGGCCCAGCCAATTTTCTTCTCGCGATGCGCCGCTATCGGCGACATGGTAGGATTAGCAACACGGACAATTCCAATCCCACCAACCACGTCCATGACGGTCCGCGCAACGTGCAGTCCATTCCTAAGGGTTGAGTTCGGCTCGACGAGTTGAATTCCATTTCTCGGTACGCGTACCCTCAGAATGGCTTCCGTACGAGGCTCGATGCGAACTTGGTCCTCACTTCGTGCCGTGACGATGTTTGCCTGCGATTGCACGCCAGCGTCAAGTTGTAGCCGGTATACGTCGCTCCCGATCTTTAGTTCTTTTTGGCGAAAGTCAATGAGCAAGTTTGCCAGCCGGCAAAATGGGAGCCCACCCAACAATTCGTACGGGCAGTCCTTGAGAACGATGAATTTTACGCTGAATTTGGCTGATCCGAATTGAAGTAGTACTTCTGCTTCTCCCGCCGGTGAAAACAAGTCTCCGCCGATTCCTTCGACGAAGGCAGTGCTCTCAGTTGGTTTCACTTCTGAACAAATTTTAGCAGCGAATTTAGAAGACATTATGTTTATGGAGGCGCCTGTGTCAATGATAAGGGTGGCCTTCGAGTTATTTGCCTCGACTTGCACTGTGAGGAGCTAGTTCTCGCTCATCACGCACACAGGTCGGCAGGGCTTACCACCTAGGCCCTGCCGTTCCCGTTTCCCAGGTTGGGAGCTTGCTCGTCGCGTACATTTCTTTGCTCGCGGTCCTCGTCTCTCCATCGCTGGCGACACTGTCGACGCGTCGTTCTCGGCGGCCCTGGCACACGGTTGCGAAATATTTCTTCTTCGATTGCCTTTAGGCGCCCGGATAATGATTCAAGAGATGCTGCGATCGCCTTGAAATGATGCTCACCTTTGTGCCTTTGTTGCTGACGGTAGGATGCAGCAGTGCAGGTGGGAAGTAGTTAGGGCTGCCCAGGCGCAGGAACAGGCTCGGTGGTAGCGCTGCTGGGTGTTGCAGCGATGTTCGAATTCCAGGCACCCGTTTGCAGGTAGGTGGTGCTCGCTGGGGTCGGCAGCACTCGAGAAGCAAGACCCATTAGCATATCCTGACTGAGACGCTGCAGTATTTGTTAGAAGTCTGTGCAGGTGGTCGGGTTGGAAATTATCATTTTCTCCATAGTCGGTGGTTGGAGGCCCCGCCGCTAATGACGCAATCGGTCTTCTTCCGGCATCTTGGGGTCGACCCCAGCGCGCAGCTGCAGCACATCGTAGAAGTACTGCTCTGGGGATTCTGAAGGAAACTGCACACGATTCTGTAGCCGGAGATAGGCGATCTCCGCAACGTGGCGGCTGCTGAAGCAGGTCTTGAGCTTCGCCGTCCAATCACTGGACAATCTTGGCGCACCGGTAAGTAGTTGCGTTGTGTACCACTTCTTTGCGTCCCCGTCAAGAGCAAGGTAAAGGAACTTTACCTTAGTGTCGCTGTCCCAGGAGTTCGAAGATGCGTCGTGTTCATAGCAGGTCAGCCATTCCGCAACGGACTCCTCCGGGGTTTCCTTGAATACCGGCGGGGCGATGGACGGTCTCGATTGAGGGCTCGTCATTGTTGCGAAGTCTACTGACGTGTGGCTTGGCTCACTTCTAAGGTTGGGGCGCATGTCCAGTAGAGCGGGGTCCTCGCTACCCCGCAACCTCCACCCCTTGTAACGAAGCGTACGTCGGGACGGAACGGTGGCTCCGCCGCCTCGAAGACGGTGACCAGCAGGTGTCGATGGGTAGCATAAATTAACTTGATTTATTTAAAATGGGTTCAAAACATCATTTAACTGAACAAACTGATACACAAGGTCTAAAAATAAATAACGCAGTCAGTCATACCAAGGGGGCGCGCAACATTTTCCGAGCAGAGGTCTCGAACAGCAGGACCGCAGCCGCTCCTCTCCCTTCTTCCAAAACCCCCTCTTAAACACATTTGCACAGCATTCTGGGGACACTCTTAGAAACCAATCGGAAATGCTTCTGCCGGAGCCAATAAGAAGGATTTCTTTAAAACAGAAGCAGCCAATAGCACGCCGGTGCCCACGAGGTTGTTTACTCGAGAGCACAGCGTAAATTCCACGAAGACGCGCGCATTTCCGCTTGGCACACAGATACAAGCACAGAAAACGACAACAGAAACACAGGGAACGCAAACCCCCCCAGTGGGTGCACCACGCGCATCCCCAGGATTCTGGCCCATGCGCCTCGAAAAACCGGTCGCGCCATTTCGAGACAGCCGGCGGCGCGTAACTCAATGGAGATGAAAAATAAAAGTTAATACCTAGTAGCGCATAATATTTAGAGATTAGCTCTCTCGCCTATATGTTAAAAGTTTATTTTAGTAGAGTTTCATCAATGTAGCTTACATATTGCGTTTACCATGCGCAATGAGCTACGATAGCATGTAGCCTATGGCGAGGTCCTGAAGAATGCCCACTTCACTTCATCGCTCACCACAGCCCTAATTTAAAATATATCGACAATCTGTCGGAGCTTCAGGTAGCTAATGTCCTACCTTTAAAGAAATATAATGTATTTTACATTTGAATGGAGCAAAATATTTCCTTCGCTGTTTTTCTATTGATGATGAATCCTCCGCATCGGCAAGAAACGTGTGGCGCCCTCTCTCGGTGTGTTGGCAAGGCGCACGTCCCTGCTACAGTGGCCCTGTTACAGTGTCCCTGTTTTGGTAGGTTGCTTTGGGAGGTTGAGCCGTGCAAATGCGCACTTTTATCAAAAGTTCCCCCATCGGAGTGAGGCTATGACCATGGGCTGCTACATATAATCCTACAAGAAAGCACGTGCCTACTATGAGGTATACTATAGAGGAAATTATAAGGAGGCTATTTTGTTTGACAGGTACATTTTTCATTAAGCGCATACAGTGACCACACGGGAAGAGGTGATAGTGGAATTGCGTGCGCATCAACAGTGCAGAGCAATAAAACTTCCAGGTACGTTCGTTCAAGCAGTGAAATGCGTAATTCCCGGACGCTCATACTTAGAGCTCACTCACCGATGCTTCAATATGGTTCTTGCACTGTGCATTGTAAATATTAAAATTGTGTATTAATTACATTTTAACACTCCAGTTATTAGCCTCAATAGCAGACAGCTCTTCGAAAGTTTTGTCGATGTGCTGGAAGTGCAGCACGGACGCGTTGAAATGTTTGAGTGCTGCACTATAAGAGGCAGCAAACCTGATGCTGCGTTTTATGGCAGTAGGTGATTTGTCCAACGTAAAAATTAGTGTGGGTAGTTCACATTTTTTTTCAAGGTTTGTAAAGTGCCTTTCATGATTCAATCGTTCACCATCGATAAGGGCTTTACCATTGCTGTAATCGATGCTAGTTTCGGCAATTGTGTCAACGGTGTATGTAAACTATGGACCTCTAACGAAGACTTCATAGAATGACATGCTGGGAATAATTCTAAAGTGTGTGCCATCAGTTCGGCAAGCTAGTAACTACTCCGTTACCCAGAGCAGCAATCAAGAGTCATACCCCAGTTAAATGTTCTTGATTATGATTTAAATTTGCTGAGAAATGAACAGAAGTTATTGTCGGATAACTCGACGTTTCAAAGCTTACTGGTTTTCTCCAGCGCGGCGGCTGGGCGCTCCATCCAGCCCGCTTGTGCAATGTGCCGCTCGCGTGATTGATGCATTTCATTTTATTTCCTTAAAGGCCCATGACTGGGGTATAACATAAGGAGTGGGAACTATTAATAAAAAAGCATTCTTACAATTGTACATAATTTTTTACATTTTCAATTGTCTTGGATGAACAGGTGATGGTGGCAATGTCGCCTTGAAGGCCGTTTCATTCTGCAGCTGTGCGGGGAAAAGAATTGGCAAAGGTGACAGTGCGCGAGATTGGACGGGCCTCATGAAAATGATGACTGGTGCGGAGTGAAATGCGTGCTGGGGAAGGGAGAATATAACGAGTGGTGCGCATAGGGCTATTGAAGATTTTATGAAAGATAAGCTGCAAGTGCGACGACGGAGTGATAAGGGCGGTAAACCGGATGCCGTTTTCAAGGCGGAAACGCTAATGTTATAAGCATATATGATGCGTGAATAAACCTGGCCGCGCGATTTTGCACGGACTCAAGAGAATTAATGAGATAAGCTTGATGGGGATTCTAGACTGGTGATGCGAATTCCAACTTTGACCAAACGAACGATTTATATATTCTAGTAACGTTACATGTTGAGGAGCGTGATGAACATGTTTTAAAAACCCTACCGCTCTGTTAGCTGGTGATATTGTGTTAGTCACATGCAAACTTCAGGAAAGATCACTAGAAAGTGTTTTATGAACACATTTTAGATTACGTAGGATCGAATAAGAGGATTATGACGGCGGTGGACAGATAAAAGCTTGAACTTATGAGGGTTGAGTTCTATTAGCCATTGGCTACACCAGTTCAGCATTAAGATCACTTTGGAGAGATGCTTTGTTAGCGGGTTTAGTAACTGCACGATAAATTATACAGTCTTCAGTAAGAATGCGTATATTAGATGTGGCTTGTGATGGTTAATCATTAACGTATATTAGGAAAAGTGGCGGGCTGAGTACAGATCCCTGAGGAACACCTGACGATACCGGAAGAGAGTTAGAGTTCTTATTATTAACATAATAAGAACTCTAATTCGCGACAGGATGCCACGTGCGCGCGGCCCTGAATATGCAGTGCATTTACCGTGTTGCGAATATGTGCAACAGTACCTATAGGCACTGTCGCAGGAGTGGCGCGAACATATTTTTTTTTTTTTGCATATGGTGTGCAAACCTACCCCAGTTTTTTTTTTTTTTCTGTTGCTCCCCTATGTACTTCTGGCTATCCTCTCTATTTGCCTTTATTTCCGCCGGTTGCAGTTCCGGTACTTGAGAGATTAGATAGCAAACGCCGGGCCGGAAACATTTTTAGCTTCCTTTTTGTATTTTCGTCAGTTGTTGCCTCTGAAGCGACTACTTCTTCGAGGTGCGGCTCTCGGGGAGGCCCATTTCATATGCTGCGACTGGACCGAGAATATCCAGGTAGTCGGTGAGGCCGCAGTGCGATTTTCGGTCACTGCTTTCACATGCGACACCGACACAACGAATTCGGTCGGAGGAACAGGCAAGGTTCCTTGATGTTTGCTTAGGCAACCCATTATTAAACGCTACAGAAACGTCACACGGAATGTGTTCATTATTTTATGACCAGCGTATTTTCAAATGAAAGACATTATTCCGCATGTTTTCATTAGAATAAACAGTTTTGCTTCCACCGCGATAACAGGTCCCACGTGAGCCGACGTCGCACGCAGTCTCGGCGCTCCCCAATGGTCAGTTGCAGAGCGAACGCACTAACCGGACTGAACTCGATCGCAAGCAGTCTGCGATTAGACCGACGGCTCGCCCCATTCGCAGACCGACGGAATTCGCAGTGTCGGAGGCGAAAATCGCATGCATGTGAAACGGGCCGGAGTTGCACAGACCGCGGGTGCAAGAAGAGGGAGCAGTTTCCATGGAACGATTAACATCCTCCCGTGACTTTTAAATTTGGCTTGATTGGTTTCCACAGCCTACGACACCAAGCACTCGAAGCAAGGTATGGACCAGATTATTTTACCCTCGCACGCAGGCTGCCTGAGCGCTCCTACTCTCGACACCAGTCGCCATCTGTCGGGCCGCGCGGAACGTTGGACTGCGGGCCGGTCGCGCCGGCGGCGCGTAGAATGCGTGTTCACGTGTTCTCCGCTCCCGTCGCTGATGCGCTCTATCACCTGACGTATGTGGATGTGTGCTGTGCATCACTACTCAGATTTCCCCAGGTCGTTCTACGGTTATCTGACACACATTGTTACACACATATCCGAGGGTAGTCAACCAGGTAGGGTGCGGATTCGAAACAGGTACTTACAAGCACAATTTGCGCTGGCGTGTCGTTTGTCGCCGTGTTTTACGTACGCTTCCATTAGTGATAATTTTATGCATCAGGATGTACATTTATTGATTTGACTCGATGGTGCAGTGATGTGCAAGCTGTAACGGGATCGGCCAGCTGCAGTCCGAAGGCTTTGTCCAGGCGAGGCGCGTGTTTTCGATCAGCAGCACGTCTTCGACATTTGTGCGCTGAGCTTGCTCTTGTTTCCGTTAAGCACATTTCGTGCACGGGGATGTAAGCACGACCGCTACCAATTTAAGCTGCTATTTCCACTTCTATCTCAGAGGGATCGGCGGGTAAAGGGCTGGCCGTAGCATCTCTCTGCTGTTGGTATCTGCTTGAACCACAGCAATATATGCACGATTTTATTACATTGTGTGACACTTGGCCAAGCGGCTACGCGACGCTGTCACACGCGCCGAGAGCTTCCGAATAAAGTAAACGCGACTTCAGGCCGCAGAATTAGTGAAAGCTGGCATCCCTGCCGATATTGATTGTCTTTCAATATTGATTCGATTCAATACTGATCCAAATACTTTTTTGTGCGCCAGATAGCATAAATTATGACTAAAACTGTTTTCTGTTAGCCCTGCCAGTCAGCTGAGCTCACAACAATAAATTGCTGAGGTAACTGGCACACCACGTAGCTGGCGACAAGAAAGCCCTATTTGTGGTGGGTGCTTTATGGCCGGCAGGAAGGATTAAGAGCGCATTAGAGCTGAAATTGCATGCTGGCCGCGCACATAATGCTTGATACTGACCAAAAATTTGTTGTTTTTTTTTTGCGATGGAGCACCCGGAGTTTCTCCAGAACGGAGTTTCTTCAACACGGAGATTCTCCAACACGGAGTTTCTCCAACAATATAAGCGCGAGCGCGTGCTAAGCTACGGCACAATTATCGTGAATGCCGAACTAAATGTCATCAATTTTTATCCTTTTAATAACGCCAAGACTTCCTGAAATACAACCACGCTTTGTAAGCATGCTGGGCAAGGTTTTTATAGCGCCCGCAGGGCAGTAATTCACGGCTATATGCAGGCGCGGCCCGCAGAGCTCCCGCAGACCCGCAATCCCCAGTGAAACGCCCGCACCGCGGCACGGCAGTCGGCGGAAAATGGCCGCGCCCAAGAGCGGCTCTTGATTCTGGTTACAGTGAACTAGAAGCATTGGTCAATACTTCTAGTTCACTGTAATTGGGGTCTGTAGGCACAGTGCAGGAGTAACTCCTGCTGACTGGAGTATACCCAAACCCAGTACTAAACAAACATATCCGATCGGACTGCGAGGACGATAAATGTAAAAAGTGTGGGGCAAGAGGAACCCTCGACCATATAATTTGGGAGTGCGCTTACTCCCCAGGCAGGGCGCAAAACATTAGCAGTAGGGAAGCCTGGGAAACCTTGTTGCGGAGCTCGGACCCTGAGCTCCAAATCACCGCCGTCCAACTGGCAGAAGAGGCCACCGGCGAAACCAACCCGGCCATGGATGGAAAAACTTTATTTTCGTCAGAGAGCATGTGTGGACGATTCCGTGTCAGATGGCCATCAACCCATGGCTGACGGCGACCTGGGTGGCCCACTCCACGGCCCTGGTCTGGACGACCGTGTCTGAGCTGGCCAATACGGCCTCCCACTGCTCGAGGGAAGGATCACGCATAATGTCCGCCGGTGGCGGTGCTATGCTACAGCTCCATAATATGTGGTCATAGGTTGCCAATTCGTGACACCATTTGCACTCCGGCGGAATGTCCGGGTAGATTTTGCTCAATACGTATGGGTTGAAGAAACATCTAGTCTGCAATCGTCGCCAGACGCATTCCTGCGCCTTCACCAATTGCTTGTCCGGGGGTGGGTAAATCCTCCGCTCAAGTCTGAAATGATTAGTAATGTCATGAAAGGATACCAGCCCATCTCTCGTGGACCTTCCCGGGACGTCCAGCTCACCTACTCGGCTGACGAAACCTCGAGCATTCATGTGAGCCGTCTCGTTCCCAGGGTTCCCAGAGTGTGCAGGTACCCAGACAATTTCCGTCTCGGTAATCCCTCGCTCCGTGGCCCGATTCAGCAACCGCGCCGCTGTGACAGATATTCTGCCCCTCGCCAAATTTCGGATGGCTGTTTTTGAATCGCTGAAGATCAGGTCAGCATTACTACTAGTCATAGCTAGTGCTATCGCCGCTTCCTCTGCAGTTTCTGGGGAGCGGGTTTTGACTGATCCAGAGGCGATCAAGCGTCCTCGCCCGTCCACCACCGCAATTGCAAATGCATCCTTGTCCTTATACTCGGTGACATCTACATAGACTGCCCCGTTGTACTTCCCGTACTTAGCATGTAAAGCTTTGGCTCCTGCCTTCCTGCGGTCCTCATGATGTATTGGATGCATGTTCTTGGGCAAAGGTTTTATGTACAAGCCCTTGTGCATTTCCCGCCTCATCTGAATTTTCGTGTCACCGGCTGGAACGTCAACTCCAATGCCGATCCTTTCCAATATGTCCCTTCCTGCTTTTGTTTCTGAAAGCCTACCGAGCTGCATCACCAAGTGCGCCTCCCGTAGTTCTTCTAGGGTGTTGTGCACCCCTAATCCCAGCAGCCTTTCGGTAGACGCATTTTGAGGCAACCCAAGGGCCGCTTTATGCGCCTGCCTAATCATAGCCTCCACCTTTCCTTTTTCCGCCGCGTCCAACTTCAAATAAGGCGTCGCATACACTATTCTACTGAGCACAAATGCCTGCACTAGCTTACACAAGTCTTTTTCCTTAACACCTCTCTTACGATTGGCGATTCTCCTGATTAGCCGCACGGTAGCATTGACCGTATTTTTAAGCCTTTGCAAGGACTCGCTATTCTTCCTGTTAGTCTGCAGATACATACCCAGGATCCTGATAGTTTGGACCTCAGCGACCGGTACTCCTCCCACTTTTACCTCTAAAGTTGGTGGCGGCGTATAGTGCCTCGCATGTATCCCTCTTGGTTTATCCCTCAGAACAAAAAGCTCGGACTTGGGCTGAGAGCACGAGAGTCCTGCTTCCCCTGCTAGCTCCTCCACAATATCCACCGCCTGTTGTAGAGTTTCTTCCAACTGTGCGTCACTGCCTCTTGTTACCCATAGAGTAATGTCATCCGCATAAAATGTATGTTTAAGTCCCGATATCCCTTGCAGCCTGGGTGGTATCTTGATCAAGGCGAGATTAAATAGGAAGGGCGATAATACCGACCCTTGCGGTGTCCCCCTGCCCCCCAATGGGAAGGGATCCGATTTCATTTCTCCGACTACAATCTCCGCAGTCCTACCCTCCAGAAACGATCTGATGTACCGGAAGGTTCTACCCCCCGGTCCTATGTCTGATAGGTTCCTCAATATTGCCGCATGGGTAACATTGTCAGAGGCCTTAGTGAGGTCGAGCCCCAAGATAGCCTTGGTGTCCGTGCCGTACCCAGGATCAACCACGTCTTTTTTGAGCTGTAACATGACGTCCTGCGTCGATAAATTATCCCTGAAGCCAATCATTGTTTCAGGTATCAACTCATTGTCCTCTACATAACCGTGAAGCCTGTTCAAGACCACATGCTCCATCAATTTGGCCAAGCACGACGTTAGCGAGATGGGACGCAGATTCTCAATGCAGAGCTTCTTCCCTGGTTTAGGAATAAATGTAATCCTAGCATGTTTCCACTCTGGCGGAATCTCCCCGGCCGCCCAATATTTATTCATCAAATTCGTGAGTGCCCCCACTGACTTGAAATCCAGGTTCCTCAGCATTTTATTAGTAACCCCGTCCGGACCCGCTGCTGACGTGGTACGAAGCTGGCCCATTGCAAACTCCACTTCCGCCACCGTAAAGTCTGCATCCAATTCAAGGTTTTCCTCTCCCGAGTAATCCGGCAAGCAACCGCCCGCCTCTCTGTTTATGTAACGACTTCGGAGTTCGTGTATAAATTCCCCAATCGTGCCTTGATACCGATGCACTAACCTAGCCATTTGCCCCTTTTGCGCAGATTTGGTTGCGGCCGGGTCTAAAAGGTGCCTCAACAACTGCCATGTTTTTTTTGCATCCGAATTGCCCATTCATCCGGTCACAAATCTGCCCCCACTGTTGACACTGCAACTCCAATGTGTAGGCTTCGATTTCTCGTTCTAGCTTGGCCATCTTCCTACGGAGGACGCCATTATGCCTTTGTTTCCTCCACCTCCGAAGGAGACTCGCATGTGCTTCCCACATGTGTAACAATCTAGAGTCAGCCGTAAAGCCCTCCTCCTCCGTCGGAACCTCTTCTGTGGTACTCTTCACGGCCTGCTTGAGCGTGTCAATCCAGGCTCCTAAGTCCTCGATTTCCCCGTTCAATATGTCACTCCTGTATTGCCGAAATCGGTCCCAGTCCGTCACTCGAGTTCCTTTCACCATGTCTTTGTGCTTTGCAGCACTAAATATCGTGGAAAGGATATCGTGATCACTTCCCAGTGGCTGTCCCGTGTTTACCCACTGTGCATCCCTGATACCATTCACAAATGTGAGGTCTGGAGAGGTGTCTATGCTTACGCTGTTGCCTATCCTGGTATGATCTAGCGGGTTGTTTAAGATCGTCCATCGCAGGTCCTGGGCAACCTGCCAAAGTTTATTTCCCTTCGGGCTGGCTCGGATGTAGCCCCACTCCGGATGAGGCGCATTGAAATCTCCCACCACGATGAGTTGAGACCTAGCCGCTAGCCGTTGCGTCTTTATCAGAAGGTCTGGCAGGCCCACCCCCTTATCTTTTGGAGAAGAGTATACATTAAGAACAAATAGACTCTTATCGTCCTTTCTTTTGGGCAAAATCTCCAGCAGGACGTAGTCCTCCCTGCTGCTATCTATGGTATGCTGAATCACTGTGGTGTTGCGATGGACTAACACGGCCGTGAAGACGCTCAATACGCCCCCTCGATCAATCTCTGGTGGTGTAAATGTCTTAAATCCCGGTAATTTCACCGAGCCGCTAGCCTCCTGCAAAGCTATAATGTCCGGCTGACTATCCAGATTTTGTATGTGCAACTGCAGGTTCCCCCGCTTGCGACGGAAGCCCCTGCAGTTCCACTGCCAAACCTCAATTTGCTGGCGAGGGGCCATGGTAAAGCCCTAGGTTCACTAACATCGGCTCTTGGCCGACTACGGGAGGCAATCTAACCTCTAGCATAGCATTTAGCTGTTTAAACATGTCCATTACCTGGGTCTGGAAACCCCGCATGTCATTGGTGAAAGCGTCAAGACGCTCCTCAATGTTGCCTAGTCTAGCTTCTATCCTGTCGACCCGGCGATCCAGCCTATCCTGTCTTTCTTCCAGTTTTCCTACTCTCTCCGCAAGGGTAAGCACGTCTCTCTTAAGACAAGTGACTGTAAATACTGGCTGCGGCGTGTCCGCCGCCGAAGTTTCTGCTACTCTCTTTGCACGAGCTCCCTCATCTGCCGGAGGTGGCCTTTTGACCGTCCCCCGATTCTCCACTTTCTCTACTTCCATAGCTGTGTTATCGTCCACGCGAGAAGCGTTCGCCTGCGCCGCTTGCTGTGGGGTTTGGGCCAACGGCGTCTGTACCCTGTCTACTCTGCCGGTTTTAAGCGCGCGTTCCATCTCTGCTATCCTAGCTTCCACCTTTTTGATAGTTTCGGCTTGCTGCAGCACCTGCCTTTGTAGCTCCTTCTCTCGAGCAGTCTCATTTTGGGAGCCCGCGTTGGGCCAGCTCACCTTTTTCCTCGTGGCACTTGGGCTTCTTCCATGACCGGAACCTTGCCCTCCTCCTTTGCCAGGCTCGGGTCCGGGCAGTGGCGGGAAGGAAGCCGACCGGTCCCTGCTCTTGCTATCGCCTCTCGCACCGCTAGATGACCGCTTCCTGGGCCTCGAACGCCGCTCCTCCTTGCCCGTTTGGCTCTTGTTCTCGTTGCTATGCTGCAGACCCGTCGGCTGCTGACGGGCTAGGCGAAACTTGCAGTTCCGACTTCCCGTGCTGTGCGCCCCATGACACACGATGCAGTCCGGCGTGCAGGTCATCGACTCTCCCTCCGGTGGTGCAGGATGTTCTTTCCCGCAGCGGCGACACAAATTAGTCTTCGGACGATAGCAAACGTCCGCCCGATGTCCCACTCGTCTGCAGTTATAGCAGGTCTCGACTAACTCTCTATATGGGATCACAGCGTACAGATAGTTCCAATAGATGACTTGCCGGGGAACGCGCTTCCCCCCGAACGTGATCTGAATCGCATTTGACTTGCCCAAAGGTCTGGCATCCAAAATTTCCATGTCTTCATTCCTCTTCAAGAATCCTGCGCGAATTTCTGCCAGTGGGCATCCGTTGTACGCATTGTAAATTACTCCGCGCACAGAATTCTCCGGCGCCGCCACGTACGCCGAAACCGCAAGGTCACGACCGCCCAGCTGGAGCGTCTTGACATTCGCATATGCCCCACTACGATTCATACACGGCGTGCTCACCGTCATCGTGTTGTTTCTCTCATTGACCCGCACCAGGTCTTCTTCCACCGCAGTCGCGTTCGTCAGATTCGCTGCCGCTCTCAGGGCACATCCGAGCTCCCTCGGCGTCACTATGCTCAAGTCCCAATTCTTGGGCCGGCACACAACTTTGAAATCCTTGGCTGGCATCTGAAGAAACGGTCCCCGTTTCTTCCACACCGGCGCTTTCCCCAGCTTGACTTGGGCTGCTCCGTGCGTCTGGCGCCCGTCTCTGCCCGCCTGTTTCTCGGTAGGCCTACTCGCGGTGTGGTCCCCGTACACATTCTTCTTGAAGCGATCTTGCGCCTTCAAAACCCAGGCCCATTCTCCCGCCTCGAATTCTTCGGGCGTTATAGATTCTCCCTCAACGGAGTACTCCATCATCTTTAGCCTCGCAAAGGCCCACTACCACAAGGCACGGCCCTGGAGCCCGGTGCCGTAGGCGTCGGCTCGGCCTACAGAGTAGGCCTAATTTTGCCGCACCGTGGTCGAGTACAAATCGTGAAGAAAACCCCTAAAAGGGGGAACACTTGCCAAAATGTGGTGTCCACAGGTACAGGGCAACTTCCTGCAGACGATTCCACAAAAAGCAAGACCAAGGCACAGCGCGTTCCACCGAAAAACGGTCTCAAGGCGGGAGCTCATGCGGAACACGTCCGCTCAGCGTCCGCTCCTCTCTCACCTCTCACCAACCCGGCCAGCATCGAATGCGACCATCCCGTGCGGCTGGGCCGCTCCTAAGTCCTCTCCCCTGTAAAGGGGGGTGAGACAGAGCGGCCCAGGCGGTGTGGTCTTTCTCTGTTGGACAATAAAAGTTTTCAACAACAACAACACGCTGCAAAACTGCCCGGGAGCGCGTTGTATTTTTTCCTTCGCTCGTTGCTTTGGCGATATTCTGTGGTCACAGATCAATTGCTGCGCAGCAGTCTACAATAGCACATGCTTGAACTCCCCAGGGACAATGTTTTTCACGTCCCCAAACAAGTTCTACGATCCGAAGCGACGGGAACAGTGAATGGCTCTCATCCCGACGGGCAGTGAGGCGGCAATCATGTCAGGATTCGCCGCATGACGTTGTTCCCAAAAGAGAAAAAGAGGGCACTCACAAGCCCCTGCATTCGTAATTTTTCTTACCATCCGAAAAAAATCGAGCTATTCGGCAATGTGGTCCTTGTATTTTGTGTTCCCATTTAGCCTACCCGACAGAACGAAAGGGCGTGCTCTAGGAACCAGAGAACGCGCCTGGTGGCGCGCGCCGACGTAGGTAGTTTTTACATAACGCTCAATTAACCTGTGGTTTGGACACGATATCAGCAAGTGTTTGTGAGTGCTTTTGTTTCTTTTTGTTGATTGTAATTTTTTCCGTAAAAGGGCCCCACAAACGCAGCACAGGTTAAATAAAATGTGTTCATTTTTCCAATAATAATACAGTCCTTAAATAAAACGATACGAAATTTTATAGTTACAATGATTTCCTCAATCATCCACAGACGCGAAAACTAAAATTTAAAAAAAAGGTGTATCTTGAAGGCAAATAAAAAATTTAAATTCGCATGTTCCAATCGGAGCATTTGTAATTAAAGGGTCAACCTAGTATACTGGATCAGCCACTTCCCGTGCGCATACCAGTGCAGTATGGGGAGAATGATCAAAGGGCGTCTTATTGAGATTCACAGCGGAGACCACCCCTACATGCTGTACGTCCTTTAAAAACTATATTCTGTCATCAGGAGAAGAGGAATCCGACCCACCGGAGAGATAATTGAAGCCTTTGAAAAAAATTCTGTCAAACTACTACGTCAGTTATCTCAATTATTATCACAGGCAGGGAGATGTCGCTTTCCTATGAGCATAGCTGGCAGACGTACGCGAATTTTCAGGCCTTTCGTCAGCTTCTCGTATTTTTTCTCCGTTTCAGCTCCCCCTCCGTTCATTCCTCTTTTTCTTCCCTACCCTTTCCTTCTTTCTCCACCGCCACTTCTTTCGCAGCGTTCTTTTTCTTTTCATTCTCGCAGCTTTTGCCTAAGTACACCCCACTAGAGTCACTAAATAAAGACTTTATTTAGTGACTCTACACCCCACCTCTCACTACAATCCGACCGTCCCGCTTGATCGTGGCTGGCTTTGTGTCGCGTTGTACCACATGTGGGGGGTGCCACCAATCTTGTTCTGTATTTTCTACTTCTTTCTTCACCGTATTTTTTTATCCCCTCCCCTTCAGTTTTTGCTGTGTTTTGCTTTCTTGCCCTTGGGCACCCTTCTCCTTGTGTCGTGTGCTCCGTTTCTCGTGCTTTGCTACTTCGAAACAGACGCCCGGCATAAAGCCAGGGCTCGTCCATGTCTCTCTGTGTGGTGTCTCCATGTTCCCGCACGGTTTATTTAACGCTGTGTCACTCAAACTAGGCCAAACCACCACCACTCCGCTGCAACAACCCCGAAAACTTTCCGACGGCCGCCCCAAACTGGGCGCGCCCAACACAGGCGGCCGCGACTCTCCCAACGCATCTGCTCCGGCGGCCACCGGCGGCCCTGCCTGTTAGCCGAAAGTGCTGCCCCCTGGGTTCCTGCACGGTGTCCATATTGCATACCACGCCTTAGACATTTTCTTCAGGATGACTGCCTTTGAGGGGGCAGAGGAGGCGCCCGATAACGGTGGCCGGCGTGTGTGTAGTTTGTATCCCTTCCTTTGTGAGAATACTGGCCAAGGTTTCGCTGACACCTTTTATTGCGAAAGCAATACTGCTCGAGGTTTCCGCTCTTGGCCGTCGTCCCGGATAATCCACCATTGACCTTTAGCGTGACCTATGTGTGACGTCATACCAGCTGTGAAAAAGCGGGGCCCTAACTCGGCTCGTCGCGATCGTCCCAGCGAATCCTCCATGCTGCAGCTGCACGCCGCTGCCGCGAGAGGCGCTCGCTGTACGTGACGTCAGAGGAATAATGGTGCCGGGGCTTACTTTCGGGAATGCGGTTCTATGCTTAAGGGCTGCAGTTCAGTCTCGATTAGAAGTAAATCAGAGAACTGTCGGAAGATTAGCACTAGGTGCCCACGGGAAAACCACAAACGAGGCAGTACAGGGTATATGGGCTGGGCAACGTTCGAAGCACGGGAAGCTCAGAGTAAAGTTCTATACGAAGAACGCCTGAGGAAATTGGATGATAACAGGTGGGCAGCTAAGGTATTTAGATACCTGTACAGAAAGAGCGTTGACACACAGTGGCAGAAACGAACTAGAAAGCTGGCCAGTAAGTTTGCCAGAGACGAGGAAGGAGAAAGAAATACAATTAAACGACAGGTTAAAAACGTCGCAGGTAAAAACTGGATAGATTCAATGGAAAAGAAGCATAGTGTAGAACTATATCGATGCTGGAAAAGGCAGATCAGGAAGGAAACGTCTTATGATAACTCAAGAGGCAGTCTCCTCCTCTTTGAAGCTAGGTCAGGGTGTCTTAGAACGCGCAGCTACAGAAAAAAAATTTAACGAAGAAGATGACACATGTGCTGTGTGTGGTAAATCTGAAGAAACAATAGAACACCGCATCCTAAAATGCCATGGTATCCATCCCGATGTCGATGCAGGCACAGTCACTCTTCCTGAGGCCTTATGGTTTAGAGATAACAATTTAGAGATAACAATAGTCATGTAAATAAATCTGCGGTGGAAATTAGCAAAAAGCGATTGGAGGATTGGTGGCACAAAAGCAGAGAGGTGACATACGTTTTAAAGTGTAGGGAGACGTTTTTTAAAGGAAATGGCAAATAATCTGCGGTGGAAATTAGCAAAAAGCGATTGGAGGATTGGTGGCACAAAAGCAGAGAGGTGACATACGTTTTAAAGTGTAGGGAGACGTTTTTTAAAGGAAATGGCGAATTGTATTAACTACTTACAGCAGAGTAAACAAAAATAAAGGGAAAAAACTGAGCATAGTGGCAACAACCACTGCCCCGTTTCAAAGGGGACGCTCCTACCTTCCATCCATCCATCCGTCATGCCAGCTACGGAAAAGCGCCCCCCCCCCCCCCTCCAACTCGGCTTGTCGCGATCGTCCCAGCGAATCCTCCACGCGCCACTACCGTGGGGGAGGCCCTCGCTCTACGTGACGTCATGCCAGCTGTGGAAAAGCGGCCCCCCAACTCGACTCGTCGCAGTCGTGCCAGCGAATCCTCCACGGTATGTCGGATGATGTGTATAAGGTGAAGCTGCAACGATGTGCTGCAGCTAAGAAGCGGCGGCGTGCGGAAGAAACGCATGAAGAGCGGGAACAACGTTTAGCTAAGACTTTCTGACGGGCTAGTTGGTACATATTCATTTCTGGAGGCTGTGCGCTAACATAGACGTTCACAGGAAAAAGGAGACCACAAGAAAGAAGGGCTTCTTTCCTGTGGTCTCCTTTTTACTCTGAACGTCTATTTTAGCGCAAAGCCTCCAGAAACGTTTAGCTAAACGGCGTGCATATTATGCAGCCAGGCGAATGCCTTGAACATCTCTTCATCTGGGCGCACCTACAAGTATCATGCATGCTCCCAATGCTGACGCGCCTTTGGCGACACCTGATCTGGAACGACAGAACGAAGCGAGGAAGAGACAACGCGCTCAAGAGACGCCGGAAGAACGCTCTGCACGACTCGAGAAACGTTGTAATAAAGATGCGGCTAGAAGTCGTGCCACGTCCCGGAATGACTCCAACTGCGGAAGAGACCGCTTTGAGTTTAGGAGAGCGTCAGAATGAGACGAAACGAAGCTTTCGCAATTCAACTTGGGTTAACCAGAGCTAAACCACATCCATTTTTTGCATACTAACAGCATGCGCGTTTTTGCCACTGCCGTGTCCTTAGCGTAAGCATATAGAATTGTTTGCGTTGCTTTTTTGTCGGTTTTGGATGATACTTCGAGTGAAGAATCTTATGCGTCCATTTCTTAGAAATGTTTTCTTTTGCTGATGATGAGTTTTAATAGTGCAAAGGCAACCTCGCTCCAAGCGCAATGGGATGAAGTGTTTTCTGGAACACAAGGTTTGGTTAAAGGCCATTTTCCGAGCACTTCATCTCAACGAAACCAAGCGCCAGGCTTTGAGCAAGCCTGTGTTCATTGGAAACCAGTGGGTACACGGCGGCACTGGGAACGAACCACACACCTTCCTCGAGCCGCATGCTTAAAGCGATATGCCATTGCTCTTGTCGCCGATTTTAAAACAAATAAGCAAGAATTGGCAATCGTCTTAACCAAAATTTGCTTGAATTTCACCCTACCTTTCGGACACAATTTTTGGCAGTGTTCCTCCCACAAAGGCTACGAGAAAGAGACCCACTGCTTGCAGCATCAAACGGATGAAGTGGGAGAGGCGGTAATGCGAAGGGCCAAGGATGATGTGAGCAGGTGCGTAGGAAGGAAAAAATTCGTTTTCGAGAGCTACACTGGCATCCGGTTGCAGATGGTAAGGGGGAGGAAGAAAAGGACAGCGGGGAGGGGTCTCCTGCTGTGCCTTTGCCTGCCTTTTTTTTCCTCCTTTTACTTTTCCTCGAATCGTGGAGCGCAGACCGTGGTTGCTCCTTGAATGAGAACTAAACATTTTGACAGATTTGCCTGTCTGGTTGAGTTTGAAGACTTATAATAAACTGCACATCTGTCTCATCGGCAGAACAAGCACAGAACTTGACAGAAAAAAAGAACAACGCACGATATTCAAAGAACTCATCATGAACGGCTACCCAAAAACTTTATTCACAAAACCGTTCGACGTCAAAAACACGACAAAATGCGCCAAGAAATCAACGCACAAAGTCCAACGCCACCACCAAAAAATACGTCACTCTACCTTATGTCGGAGGTGTCAGCGAAACCATCGCCTGAATCCTGAAAAAAGAGGGTCTCCAGGTTGCTCACAAGCCCACAAACACTGTTGCGCTTTGCCTAGCTGTTCATAAAGACCTAGCTGTTCATATCCATCACATGTGGATACTGAAATAACTACAACCAGCATCGACGAAGGTCCAGAACTAAAAAACGTTTATTGCCAAGAGCATGGTGTTCTTATAGTGCACCGATAGCGTGCCGTGCGCAGCTTATCAGCAGCACGGAATGACACTTCAGCGGCTCGCTAGGTGCTCACGCTATCACATCTCCTCCCCCCTTGACAACACGAAGTCATTTCTTGAAGTCTGATGGTCTGAACCAATCCGGGGGCCGGCGCATACGCTGGCTACGGCGAGGAGGCACCACAGCGTCGTCGTTGGCTGGCAGCGAAGACTCTCGCGAATCACCTGAAGCGTTGAGTGGCACAGTCGAGTCGGCTGCCGGAGAAGGTGGCGAGGCGGGTGCATTGGTGCCGGCCGACGATGTCTCCTCAGGGCACGTGGTCTCAACTGTGGGCCCTGCCGACCTTGGCGACTCCCGAGGCTGCTCACTTGGTAGGGATGCCTGCTGCGATAGCGAGGCTGGTCGTGCAAAAGAAGAGCGGAGGTGATCGGCGTGCACAAATCGAACTTGACCCGTCACGCGCACGAGATAAGTCACTGGGCTCACAACTTGTACCACAGTGCCATCGTCCCAAGAGGTGTCCTCACTACGCACGCACTTCACAAACACCCTTTCCCCCACGGCGAAAGCACGTTCACAGCCCCTGTCCTTGTCTCTTTGCTGCTTAATGCATCGTTGCTTATCAGTCATGTCTTGCACAAAACTCGGTTTGAGGAACGACAATTTAACTCGCGGCTGTCGCCTCAGAAACAGCTCGGCTGGGGTCTTCCCAGTTAGAGAATGAGGGGTATTCCTGTACGACATCAAAAAACTGTCTAATCCTTCCTGCAAGGGTTGTTGCTTTCCGTGTTCAGCTAGGGACAACACTTGCTTTAAAAGCGCCTTCTTGGTTGTCTGGACTAGCCGCTCGGCTGCTCCGTTAGAGATTGCGTGATATGGTGGAGTCTTAGTATGTCTGATACTGTTACGAGACAAGAATGCTGCGAACTCCTGCGACACAAACTGTGGGCCGTTATCACTGACAATCTCCTCTGGAAAACCATACGCTGCGAAGAGGCTGCGAAGCTTACTAATAGTCTGAGAGGTGGTAGTTGACGTCATAGGCCAAACTTCAACCCATTTAGAGTAGGCGTCCACCAAGACAAGAAAGTTGTGGTTACCTTGTTGCGCACAGTCAACATGTACTCTTTGCCAACACCTTGTTGGGTACGGCCACAGCTGGAGAGGTACAGGCTGAGCTGCCGGTAGTACGAGTTGACACACTCTGCACTTCCTTATGTACTCCTCAATAGCCTTGTCCATGTTGGGCCACCACACAAAACTTCTTGCTAACATTTTCATTCGACTAGAGCCAGGGTGGTCTTCATGAAGCAAGGACAGGACTGCGGGCCTCAGATTCTCAGGTATAACTACTCTCGTCCCCCATGTGAGACAATTTTGTTCGACGGAGAGTTCCAGGCGACGGACGTAATAAGGTTGCAATTCGTCCACGACATTTGCTGGCCAACCCGACCGAACATACTCGATTACTTTGTTGAGGGTGCCGTCTCGTGCAGCCTCCTTTGACACATCCCGCGCTGTGAGCGGGGTGCATTCGAAAACAGACAGACATTCCGCAGTTTCTGCTTTAGCAGAACCACAAGTAGGTAATCTTGACAGAGCATCAGCCACCTCAATTTCAGTTCCCTTGCGGTATTTCAGAGTGAACTGGTAAGCAGACATAATTAAAGACCACCTTTGTAGTCTGGCAGCTGCTAATGCTGGCGTGGCTTTGTTGTGACCCAAAATTCCCAATAGTGGCTGATGGTCCGTGTACAAGTCAAATTTCCTGCCATACAAGAACTTGTGGAATTTCTGCAAACCAAAAATAAGAGCTAGAGCCTCTCTTTCACACTGCGCATAGTTCTTTTCTGCAGGTGTCAAGGTACGCGAAGCAAATGCAATTGGACGCTCTTGGCCGTTGGGGAACACATGAAAAATGACCGCTCCAACACCATACGCTGACGCATCACATTGCAACCCCAGCGGTTTGCGTGCATCGTAGTACGTGAGCGCTCGGCTGCTGATAAGGAGCTGTTTCGTGGCCTCAAACGCATCGCTACATTTCTTCGTCCAAACCCAACGCTCTCCCTTTCGAAGTAGCTTGTACAATGGCTCTGCTACAGACGCTAGGCTGTTTAAAAATTTGCCATAGTAGTTCAGTAGCCCTAGATAAGCTTTCAGCTCCGTGACATTCGCCGGCTCAGGAGCATGGGCGATTGCTTTCACTTTGCCTTCAGTGGGATGTATCCCCTCAGAGCTTATCTTGTGCCCGAGGTAACACACTGAGCTTAGAAAGAACTTGCATTTCTCTGCCTTGACAGTAATGTTGTATTCGTTCAATCGTTGCAAAACTAGCTCAAGTGTTTTTTCGCAGTCATCTATGTCCTGGCCAGCTACAATGACATCGTCAATGTAGCAACCTACATTCTTAATGCCCATCAAGACTTTATCCATTAAAGATTGGAACAAAGCCGGGGCACTCGCTATACCATAGGGAAGTCTGTTGTACCGATAGAGCCCCCGGTGCGTGTTTAGTGTAACAATTGCTTTGGATTCCGGGCTTAGCAACACCTGCTGGTATGCTGATGATAAGTCAAGCACACAGAACACTTTTCCCTCACAAACGGCTGTGAACAAATCTTCCGGTAGGGGTAATGGATAGTGATCCGTTTTTAGGACCGGATTGAGCGTGATTTTGAAGTCGCCACACAACCTTAGTTTGTCACCTTCCTTCTTTGGAACCACTACGAGGGGAGTTGCCCACTCACTCTGCGTTACTCGCTCGATTACACCCTTCTTTTCAAGGTCAGACAGTTCTTTTTCTACCGCTTCTCGCAACGCAAAGGGTACTGGCCGGGACTTACAAAACACAGGAGTGCACTTTGGCTGCAGAACCAATTTTGCCTCATAGTTCCTAATCGCTCCCAAAGTGGAAGAAAATACACTAGGGAACTTGGAATGCAACTTCAACACCCTGTCGTCAATGCTCAAGGCGAAAAGAGATTTCCAGTTAAGCTGCAACTTCTCAAGCCAGCTCCTGCCTAAAAGTATAGGCAGATTGCGCTCACCCTCACGCACAACAACAATAGGTAACACGGCGCACTGACCTTCATAGCGAGCAGTGACATTGCATTGACCGATCACATGCATTTTTTCACCTGTATAAGTTTTGAGCCCCAATTTCGTTGGCTCACACTTGACATGCGACAACTTAGCGGCGTACACGCTTTCCGGCACAACAGTCACAGCAGCACCGGTGTCAACCTGCATTGGCAGGTCGTGGCCTTCAACATTCACAGACACAACATAGCTCTTCTTAGAAGGCGTAGCGTCGCAACTGTATAACGTGGACTCCTCTTCCGATGACTCGGATACTAGATGCGCTTTTAGTTCTTCACGGCTTGCCTGGCACATATTTTGAAGATGACCCACTTTCGAGCACCGTCTGCACTTGTACCTCTTGTACCAACAGCTGTCTGAAGTATGCACCTTGCCACAGCGGCTACACTTCTGTTTTTGACTTTTTCCTCGCGTTGAGTCTTTTGTCTTTCGGTCGCACCTCTCGTGCGTTCCCACCGCGTTGAGTGCCTCACTGCGACCTCTTTGTTGCAATAGCGCGGCCTGCTGTGTGGCCAACTCCCTATCCAGCGCAATTTTGCATGCGCCTTGAAATGTTAAGCCTTCCGTGGTGAACAGAGCTCTTTGAGTTTCCTCATTGCGAATGCCTGCTACCAGTCTGTCTCGCAAGGCATCCTGCAGAAAGTCTCCGAAATTGCACTTCCGAGCAAGGTGTTTTAACTCCAGAACGAAATCTTCTACGCTCTCTTGCTCCAGTTGAACTCGGCGGTTAAACCTGCACCTTTCAGCAATGACTGAAGTTTGCGGGCTGTAGTGATTCTTCAGCAGAATCTTGATTTCAGCGAAAGTCTTTTCACCGGGAAGCGCTGGAACTACCAGGTTCTTGAGGACTTCATACGCCTCTGCGCCAAGCACTGTTAGAAAAACTGTCAGTTTCTTTGCTTCCGAGACCTCATTGGCGCTGACGAAATGTTCAAACCGTTCCAAGTAAGAATCAAAATTCTGGACCTTGGGGTCGTACTCATCGATTCTGCCAAGACGCGACATCGCTTCGGTGCACAAACGTAACAACGTAAACATAACAACGCTTCGGTGCAGTTACTTATCGTGTCGATGTCTTGCTTGGTGCGTAGGATCCGTTGTCAGCTGCTTGCCCCTGGCCGCCAGCCACTTGCAGTCCGCGTTAGTGGCTTCCGATGTGCGTCGTCCGATCTTGCCCAGACACGCTTGGCAGGCCAGTCCCGACGGATCCCATCCTCGTCGCCAGTGAAATAACTACGACCAGCATCGACGAAGGTCCAGAACTAAAAAACGTTTATTGCCAAGAGCATGGTGTTCTTATAGTGCGCCGATAGCGTGCCGTGCGCAGCTTATCAGCAGCACGGAATGACACGTCAGCGGCTCGCTAGGTGCTCACGCTATCACAGATACCACAGATGAAGACACAGCTTTAGACAATGCAATCGCGGAGGCTCGCCGCCGACTAGACGAACTCACCCAGCGCCGGGAACAGCGTCGTTCTCACTCCTCTCGAAGAATTCTAATAACTCGGGAGCAGTCATCAGAGGAATCACCTAGAGTAAGCACTGGCCCACAATCAGGTGCCGACCACCTGTTAGCCGTGACTACCCCGACAGTGGATAAGATATTAGCGCTGATGAAGCAGGTGACATCCCTCATCGTGGAAGCTCTTCGGCCTCGTCATGGATAGCGCATCATCATCGGTGGTGGTGCAGTGGAACTGTCGAGGTTTCGCTAATAAGGCCTCTGAAGTGAGCATCCGCCTTCGCAACGGAAAGCTGAGGGCATGGGCGTTCCTACTGCAAGAGCATAATGCACTCCCACGCCTTTCAGGTTTCTGCGCATACCATTCACCATCTATCCCTGATCGCCGTTGCACCGCCTCCTCCCTCAGCCCAGGTAAATCTGCAATTTATATTCACAGTTCAGTTCCACACACACCGCTCGACCTTTCACGGTGGTGCAACACACGTCAAGAGGTTGTCGCCCTTCTCGTAAAACCTGCACGCACACCCCTTATTCTAGTTTCTTTTTATAGTCGTCCTGGCTCCGCATCTCCCAATCTGGGATGGGTTCGTTTTCTACCTTCTACCAACTCGGGTATCCCTATTCTAGTTGGTGGTGACTTCAACGGCGCACACACTGCGTGGGGTTACCCATCGGATTCCTCAAGGGGTTCACACATCCAAGGGAGCTTTTCGGATCATTCCTTTCAACTTTTAAACCACCCGAATACTTCTACCCGCCCACGAGGTGGCCCGTATTCACCTGATTTGACTTGGTGGTTAGGCCCCGGTAACCCTCGCTGGGCTGTTGATTCTGATACTTGGGGTAGCGATCACAGCCCTATTTTTATCTCCCTCACGCCTACGCGTCTACGGAAAATACGCCGCACTGTACGAATAACATCATGGGACTCTGTACGCGCAGACAATCATTTATCTACATTCAACCCCTCTTCATCATTGTCTACTCTATCTGCTGTTCTCGCTACTCACACTATTACCACTACTGTAAATGAAGACGACCCAAACTCGGACATACATCTCTTGAATCTGTGGGCTCTTCGTCGCCAGGCGGATCTTTACGCTACTCGTCACCCCGATGACCCTTCGGCTCTTCCTACTCTTCACCGAGCTACCGCACGGGCGCGGCGCTATGCAAAGCGGCTAGGCAGGCAACGCTGGGCTGCATGGTGTGCCTGCCTGTCCTCTACGCAGGGCAATCGACATCTTTGGAGAGTGTTTCACGCCATGGAGCGCCCTTCTCAGGTTGCAGATTACACAGAGAGCATTCGCCTCGCGCTAAATGTGGATGAGGACACATTTGCACAACAAGCGGCCCGTCAATTTTTTCCAAACCATGACTGCACCGCTACGTCTCCACCTGACTTATCGGTAACAGGGCCCCCCGATGGGATTACTTCTGACATCACCATGGCAGAGCTGCTGGCCTCCATTGACCGTTTAAAAACTACTACTACTCCCGGGCACGACGGCATACCTAACTCCTTATTCCGTAACTTGGAAGGGAGGACTTTGGAAACCCTACTTGATACTTTTAACGAAGTGTGGCTTTCTGGCGTCATGCCGGGAGACTGGAAGCATTCTATTGTGGTTCCAATACCCAAGTCAGGTCAGCCTCCAGTATCTCTCTCGGTCCTTCGTCCAATTTCCCTTACCCCTACCATCTGCAAGCTATGAAAACATTCTAGCCGCACGCTTATCATGGTGGCTGGAATCCCATGATTGTTACCCAGATTCCCAAATTGGTTTCCGCCCACAAATTGGAACGGAGGATGGCCTTGCTACTTTGGCTGCTGACGTGCTTGACCACTCTCCAGAGTCACCTTGTACGAACCGTAATCGCTACAGACATAACAAAGGCATATGATAACATCCTTCACTCTGCCATTCTTGCCTCCCTTCAAACTCTTGGTCTCCCTCACCGGTTCCTCCTCTCCATTCACGCTTTTTTAGCAAATCGAACCTTCAGCGTGCGTGTCCACGGAAAGCCCTTTGGTAATTTCACTTCCAATAGAGGAGTGCCGCAGGGCTCCGTTCTCGCCCCCACATTATTTAATGTGGCTTTAATTCCTCTTGTTCGAGCCCTATAGACCATCCCTTCTATCCGCGTGCTTGCATATGCCGATGGTATGACCTTGTGGTGCTGTCATCCAGATGCGTCTATTCATCAGTCGGTCCTTCAACATGCGCTGGATGTATTGACATCTCGCCTCCCACCTCTGGGTCTAACATTCTCTCCTACTAAATCATGTTTCATTCGAATTGGAAATAAAGCCGCCTTACGGAAAGCTCCCCCTTTAAATTTTACGGTACATAATTCTCTGATTCCTCAGGTAGAAACTGTTCGTATTCTTGGTCTTCTCCTCCATACATCTGGGACTGGCACCCCGTGGCTGACAGCCACCCGTAAATCGGCTCACGCTACTCTAGGTCTGATTCGTCGCATAGCTATGCGCTCTGGTGGCGCACGTGCTCATACGGCCCGCCAGCTTGTGCGCTCTATCCTTCAGCCACGGATAGTATATCAGGCTCAATTTCAACGTCTCACCCGCAGACAGTGGGACTCCCTTGAAGCTATCAATCGTGAGGCTGTGCGCGTCATAACATATCTGCCTCGTTTAACACCCATACCTGTGCTACAGGAGTTCGCCCAACTTAATACACTCAGTGAAATCATCGACCAACGGGTGGCAAATAGAGCTCGAAAACAGTCTCTTAAACTTCATCGTTTAAAGACACTTCCACCGTGGTCCTATTGCCAGCTCACTGACAATCGCCCTACTGTTTCCCCGTCGGTATCAGCAGCGTATCTGCCTGAAGGGTGCATATTATACACGGATGCATCTCATTCTGCAGAGAGGGGAGTTACTGCTGTGTATAGTCCATCTCATCCGCATCTCAACTCTCGCGCGACGTATACTGCGGATACGTGCACTCCCCTGGCATTGGAACTTCAAGCCATTTACAATGCCATTGCTTCCCTTCCGCTCGTTCCAACATTCAATACAGTTCACATTTACACCGACTCCCGCGCCGCCCTTAAACAGCTGAAGGCTGTTCGACGAACGTTCCAGATTTCACAATCTATTCATGTGCTCTGCGCAAAGTATCCATGTCCTGTGCGCATACACTGGATTCGCGGCCATGCCCAGGATCCACATAACATTCAAGCGGATGCTATGACTCATTTTCATACATTAGACGATCCGCCACCTTCCCCTCTTCCCCAGATCCGTTCCTGTCCCACGTTTCCGATTCCGAAGTTCTGCGCCAGCGAACACGCGCTCTAATTCCTCCGTGTTCGCACCCTCTCCCCCGTAGTCTTCCTCGGCAGGAGAAGGTATCCGTGCGCCGGATTCGGGCAGGGGCGGCTCTGACACCATCTGTCCGTCATCGGTGGCGTGCCAAAGATCTGCCACTACCTGACAGGTGCCCTCACTGTGGCGCTGCACCGGACATATGTGATGTGCGGCACTTGTTGTGGACGTGCCCAGCGACGGCTGCTATCAGAAAACGGCTCCTCAGGGAGGTGGGCCTGCGGTGGAACCGCGAAAGTGATTTCGTGAAGTGGACAATGGACAACCGTTTCATTAACAACCTCTGCGACTACCTCAGTGCAACGGTTCTTCACTCCTTCTTTTAACTTTCAATCCCGTGCATTCCTTCCCCCCTTTCCTTTTTCAACTTATGCCTCACGGCACACTTCTCGAATAAAAAAAAATAAAGACCGGTAGCGGAGAGAAAGAGCCCAAGTCAATGTCTACAAAATTATTTGCGCCGACTGCGACGCAGGCTACATCGGCGAAGCAAAAAATCTCAAAGAATTCTGCAATATAAAAACGACGTCCGGAGCTCCGCACGAGAGCGCAATTCTGTAGCCGGACATTCCGAGGACTCAGACCATGAAATCAACTTCGAAGAAACCAGCATCCTCACAACCGAAACAAACTACCACAAAAGGCTTCTTCTGGAATCCTGGCACACCCAAACCACACCAAACAACATCAACCGCACAAAAGGAAACCTGCCCCCAGTATATGCCCAGGGACTTCAACGAAAAAAGTCGCCATTGACCGCCTCCCCACAGTGCGACAACGTGACTAATAGCCTTAACCCCCTCTTCCTCCCCCTCCCCCACGCCTTTCGCATCACAGCTTTCGTTCCGTTGATCCCTTCCTCCCCTCCATACTTAAAGACGCTAGCTACTGCCCTCAGTAACCCCTGACGAAGCAGCCGAGTCGGCTTCGAAACGTTGGGTTAGAATTGAATTTTTTGGTGGGAGATGTGCAGTTTATTATGAGACTCGGTTACCACTGCAGAACGCCAGATATATTATTCTTTATTGCCATTTATTTTCATATTGCTTTGAGTACGCATGGCGTCACAATTCTTTTAGTCGTGACGTCACTGTGCCCGTATACCTCTCAGCGGGTAAACGTGAGCGCGTACACTGAGAATCCGGACAACGCTTTTTCAAAGACAGCTGGTTCACATGATTTTACCTGCCTTGCGTCACTGCAGCCTAAGGCAACCAGACACAAAGGACTATCGACAGGGTACTCCCGACGGGCAGCATTCATTTTCTCAGAAGTGAGTGGACAACTTGTACAGGAAGGTTGCATCCAACCAACAACCCTCGTTCGCAAACCGCGTTTTCACTTCCTGTTCTGCCGACATGAGCATGAGGAGAGATGGGGAGAGGTGGTTTTCGGTTGGAAAACTGTAGAGGACGCTCGATATTCTGCAAGTGTGTTCAAGGGGCCGTTTTTTGGGTGCACGCGCCCAAAGTCGGCGCTCTTAACATACTACAGAACCGGTCTACGCATGCCCACTGCAGTAGACGCCGCCGAAATTCGGCGAGGCGCCGATATCTGTTCGTGCTAGGGTGCCTCGATGCGCGCCCGCTCTCCGCTGAGGGTGGAGCCACTCTTTGAAGGGGTCGCCGCCGCCAAAACCGGTTCTCGGGAGGCGCCGCTGCCATTTTCTTGCATTCCGCTCCCGCGTCCCGTCGACTGCCCACGCTAGACACGGAAAGCGGCATTCTTCACAGTCTTTTTGCAGAATGCCTGGGTGCTGCGTTCCCCAGTGCACTAACAGCGCTAAAAATGGCTGGAGAATGTTTTCGTTTCCTAGAGACAAAAAACGACGTCTTCTATGGACTGTGAAAGTGAAGCGGGACAAGTGGCAGCCGACGAACTACTCTTGCATATGCAGCGTAAGTACCCGACTTCTCAGCAGTGCTAAATTTATTTCGAGGCTCGTGTCAGCTTGTCTTTGAGTCTGTTTCTGATGACCATATTTACGATTTCGTGTTCCTGTCGGAGGCGTCATGTCATGCTTTTGCAGGTTTCTGATATTTGATCGCTGCAAACGGTCGTAGTCTCTTAGAGCTTGGGGGGCGATATGGAACCTCTGGCGCATTTACGTTTCCGTTCATTTCACGTGGCAATAAGGCTCAGCCTTCTAAAATTATTACGATCTTTGTCAGCCACGAATCTTGAGCAGCAGTGCATCACGCTTACTTCACAAAAAGCCCTCGCTGCCCGCTTAATTTTGGCAGGCGCATACCTGTATAGCAGTATGAAAAGGGAATCCCGGAGTGCAGAATAGCATGGGACGCGTTTTAGGCTTGTGTTTGTCCACATTGCATCAAATTCAGATCTTTTATACTTTTGTTCAGTGCGAAAATTGTTATTCATGACATTTATTCTAGCTTATATGTCATGGAAGTAGCGCATGGAAATAAAAAAAAAACGGAGTAGTGTGAAGTACATCTCTATTTTGTAAATGTGTGCGGATGTGAGCCCATATGCGTGCCGGCGTGCGTTTGTTTGATTTTCTTGATTTATCGTAATTTAATCTTATTTTTCGGGGAATAAGGCATTTATATTAGCAAAAAAAATTTTTCATGCAGGCTCACTTTGAAGAATCATGTTTTGAGCAAAACCGGGCAGATGGATGGAAAAAGCTGAAACCTAATGCTGTACCAACGGTTTTCTCATTCAGGGGTAGGTATTTCCCGTTTGATTCGCTGCCTGATTCTGTATAAGTGCATACATTCGTTACTAAAAAAAGTGGTGGCATTTGAGCCGCTTGCCCGGTATGGGTCACTTATTTCGCCTTTAACAGGTTATGTGTGCATGCATGCATGTCTTCTCGCACGCTCATCAAGAAGCCTCCCACTTATTCAATTCTACTGTCGATCGGCTCACGCAGCAGCCTTCATCTCAAACGCCCACTTAACCCATTCTTACTTGAAAAGGCAGAATCGGTCGCCTTCTCTAATTAATACAAATGGAATTAACCAAGACGGCATTGTAATTAATACAGGGAGCGGGGAACAAGTGAAGTACTTATGTGCACCTTTTGGCCCCTACCCTTAGAATTTTTTGTGCAAAACTAAAGACTGAAAAATAAAATGCCGAGACGCTGGTCATGCCTTGTTTTCGCTTTGCTCTTTATCTTGATTTTCCATATCCCGTGATTCCCGCATTTTTCCTTTACATAGTGCTCAGTTTGATCATTGGTTTGTACATCCTCCTGCTTCCAGTTGCTCCAAGGAACCGAAAGCCACCTAGAGACAGAACGCAGCTTGTGCCCATATCCGCCAATGAAGAGGTGAACAACCCCGCTGAAGGACTTCACATCGCATCAGAGGCAGATTTGCTCCCCGATTCAACCGAAATGGTGTCCCGAGATACGTCATCGGTCAATCTCCAAGTCGACAGCTTAGATGTAGAATCTTCGAACGTCGGAAGTCCAAGCTCGACAGATGAAACACCTACAGCTAGTGGGACACAAACGGATTGTGCTGAGTTGAGAAAGCAGTTGGTAGACATGGAAAGGAAATACGCCACGCTTCAAGAACATCACACAATTGCTAACAAGACAATCCAAAAGCTCAAAAAGCAAGTTCAAAAGCATGAAAGCATGGCTGATAATTTCGCAAAAAATACACGGTTCTTGAATGCAGACCAAATTTCCGCTATTTCTAAAAATAGCACTCAGGGTCACACGTGGTCTGCGGAGACGGTTAAGCAAGGGTTGCAAATTAAGTTTGCTTGCGGAACGACAGGATATGAGACATTGAGGAAGTTGGGTTACCCTCTTCCGTCCAGCAGGACGTTGGCACGGAGGATCCAGGGACTGAGGTTCCTTCCAGGCATTCTTCAAGAAGTTTTTGATGTCATGAAGTGCAAGACTGACACAATGGAAAACGTGGAAAAAGACTGTGTGCTGTTTCTAGACGAGATGGAAATTGCTACAGCATTTGAACTGGATCGAGGTGAAGACGTTCTCCTTGGAAGTATAACACTTCCTTCGAAGCCAGAGGAGCCCGCCAATCACGCTTTGGTGTTCATGCTGGGAGGAATCAATCAGCGGTGGAAGCAGGTCATCGGCTATGAATTCACTGGCCAACACGTGGAAGGTGCCGTGCTTAAAGACTATGTACTCGACATCATTCGGCGCTGTGGCCAGATTTCCCTCAGAGTCCGTGCTGTCACATGTGACATGGGATCAGCAAATCGAGCGATGTGGCGAGAATTAGGATTTTCAAGCCACAGAAATTCTACCACAGTGTGCTCAATACCGCATCCATGCTTGGACGGGAAAGAGCTTTTTTTCACTGCTGATGCAGCACATGTGTTGAAGAACCTACGAGGGCAACTTTTAAGCTCGAAAGTGTTTGCACTGAGCGATGCCACCGTGCTCGACAACAACCTCCCGTCACCAAACGTGAAACTGGAGCACGTCCAGGCAGTGGTGGACTACGACGCAGAGAGGGAACTTAAAGTAGCCCCTGCCCTATCGGAAGTTCATGTCAGCTCCGGCCACTTTACAAAAATGAAGGTAGGAGTAGCTCTTCAATTCTTCAGAGAGGCGGCACCGGCTATCCGATTTTTGGTGAAAGAAGGGCTGCTTGACCCATCTGCCGAAACGACAGCATGGTTCTTCGATCTGGTGTCAAAGTGGTATGCCCTGATGTCATCACGCCATCCCACTTTAGCTTTAAGCCACCGAAATATGGAGAAATATTACGCTGCTCTGAAAACCTTGCGCCTTGCAGCAGAAACTATACAAGGGATGAATATGGGCGCCACCTCTCAGTGGAAACCATCCCAAGCTGGGCTGCTTATTTCCACGACAGTTGTCCTTCGCCTCCAAGAAGTTTTTCTGGGCAATGAACGCTACGAGTTTTTCTTAACAAGCAGGCTACTTCAAGACTGCCTCGAAAATCTTTTTTCAGTAGTACGCCTAAGGAAGCCAGTGCCGACGGCATATGATTTAAAATGTGCTCTGAGGCTTGTTAGTGTGAGCCAATTTCTACACACGCCACGAACAACAAGCTATGAGCTTGATGATCGAGAGTACCTCGTCGATCTCCTTTCTCAAGCAAAGAAGCAGCACTCAGAAAATTTGCCTGAAGAAATAGATGACTCTGAGATTTTGTTCATCGAAGAACTGACGTCAACGGAATGTTCCATTTTGTACTACCTGGGAGGGTTCATCCTGAAAAGCGTCTTAAAGTCTATGTCTTGCTCCCAGTGCAAAGATGCTCTCATCGGAACAGCTTGTAATGAATATGCCTCTTTGACAATTCTGAAGGAGTATGTGAGGGATGGAGGAAACTTGATTTATCCTAGCAGTGAAGTGATGCGCACTCTCAAGAACTACGAGGAGTACTTCACAGGCGCTGCCGCGTGGTGCACTAACAAAATACACACGATGAAGTCCCCGCTGAAATCGCTCACTGAATACTTTGCAAAGATAGACCGACCATGCCTGAACACATGTGCAGATCACAAGGAAGCAATAGGAAAAATGCTGATAGCCGCCTACACAAGACTGCGGCTACGTATACATCTACGTCAGTACCCAGCCACACGTGCTGGTGGTCACGGAAGTAAAACTTGTGCTGGTGTTTCTCTTCCTTGAAGACGCTGTAATAAGTGTGAACTTTTCGTGTGCATGCACATAAGCGTGAGAAAAATTAAAGCGTAAGACACACAAGTTGCATTACGCTTGCATTGAATCGTCTTTTGTAATCATTTTGTAGATATTGTACTTGTGCATTAAGGCATTAAATGATTGTTCTTGCGTGCGCCTAGGTTTTTATGTTTTGACTGCAAAATGTTTTTGCCACCATTGCATAATAGTGTAAGTTAACGTAAGTATGTCATGCGTTCGTACTTGAATATGCAGCTGTTCACTTGGCGCACTTCACCCTCTTTCCGCTATATCCACAAGTAAGCGCAATGATAGCAACTCCGTGGCGCCGGTATTCCAACGACGACGATCAGCTGCCCGCCGTGATCACCTATAGCAAAACAAAGAAAGATATCCGCTATACTTTCGCTAATCGTCTCGAAATAGCGAATGCATCACCGAATCTTTACTCTTACTTTTCATCTAAACTATAAAATGAATGATTTTCAAAAGTAAAGTCAAATTCAAGCTCCCAATGCAAGCGGGGCCACCTCTATCTAGGCGCGCCACGCAGCAAACGAGCGTCTCGCGACCAGCGGAAGCAAGAAAATGGCGGTCGCGCTAGCAGACGACGCGGTTGTCCTCACCCTAAGCGGAGAGCGGGCGCGCATCGAGGCACCCTAGTTCGTGCAAGACATCAGCGCCAGCTAATGGGCGCTCGCGTACGTGTTGGAAGCGGGGTCCGGTTTACGACAATAGTAGTACAGCGGCCCTCTCGGTGAATTTTCTTCAGGGCTTGAAGCTTTTCCAGGTTCCCAGAAATATTCTTCGCGGTTTATGTTGTCCTATCATCGCCCCCAACCTCTTTTTCACGGCTCGATTTTTTTTTTCGTCCGCAGGAAGAAGCACCGGAGTACAATGAACTTTTTCCTCCTCCATCTGCTCGAGAGGGGGAGCCAGCCAGCGCCAAGAGGGTGGACTGCCAAACATGCCTCTGACGTCGTTCTGGTCTGCTCAGTAATTTATCCACGTGGTCTCGGCCAGCCTCCACGGCGTGTATTGGCGCCTGAGAAGCTAGGCAAGGACTGAATTCGCTTTCAAGAAAAATGGCTGTTGGGCAAACTAAGAGAGGAGGCTTGCGAAAAAAGCGAGAGACTTTTGTTGTTTTTGAGCGATAACCTTAGGATGTGCGAGTATCAAATTTTTGCTTGCGAACTGAATATTTTCGAACCATTTTGAACTTGGGCAACGAAATATACATGTTGCGGGTAACGACTGAAATGCGCTGACAGGCGGGACGGAAAAGAACACATACACATGCGCTGGTGTCTGTTTTCTTCCGTACCGTTGGCGAGGTGTCAGTTTTCTTCCGTACCGTTGGCGAGGTGTCTGTTTTCTTCCGTACCGTTGGTGAAAGGGAATATGTATCAGACCATAACTTCATTTCACTCGTTATTGTGGTGGGGCGATTCACTCGCTTGGTTTTACGGGGTTTAACGTCCCAAAGCGACTCAGGCTATGAGAGACGTCGTAGTGGAGAGCTCCGGATATTTTCGAGCATCTGGAGTTCTTTCACGTGCACTGATATTGCACAGTACACGGGCCTCTAGAATATCGCGTCTATCGAAATGCGGCCAACGCGGCCGGATCGAAGCCGCGTTTTTCGGGTCAGCTGCCGAGCACCATAACTACTCAGCTACAGCGGCGGCTCCGGGGTGATTTGAGTAATGGCAGCAATAAACTTTAGTTTGTATGGCAATGCTATGAAAACAACTCGTTGGATAAAATTACTGTGTTCAGTGCAAAATTTAAACCGTCACGTTCAAATAATGCCTAAATCACCAAGCTCACGGAATGCTGAGCTACTAATATGGACCGAATCTTGAGAAAGCATTGCAAGGTGGTGAAATAATTTCTTACTGGCGGAGCGACGTCAAATGGTGCTACCTGAACAGCACGACAAAACGCCGAAACATTCCTCTGAAAACAATGAGAACAAACTTGCGGTTACAACGCGGGCAGATCCATTCCCTCGATGCTCCCCCAAGACCCTTATCTATAGTCGACCACCTCCGCGCCTGCGACAAACCTGAAAAAACAAACCGCGCAACTACTATGCCCTATTCCTTTCTGCCTCGCCTCCAACTCCAATAATAGGCGTTGAAAAGTTTTGCCGGCATTCCTTAACCCAAAAGGCATGCGGACGTACTCGAAAAGGCCGAAAGGGGTGGTGATAGCAGTCTTCGGTATGGTCGCTGGTTCAACAGGAATTTCACGATATGCTTTGACTAGATCAATCTTGCTAAAGATGGCAGTTGCAGCACGAGTGGCAGCAGAGTCGTGAATGTGGGGAAGTGGATACCTGTCGGGGACTATGCGGGCATTCAACGCACGGTAGTCGCCGCAAGGTCGCCAGTCTCCAGGGTCACGCTGGAGCACCATGTGCAGTGCAGATGACCAGCTGCTTGACGAAGGGCGGATGATGTCTAACTGCAGCATGTGGTCAAATTCCCTGCGAGCTGTGGCGAGGCGGTCTCCAGCAAGGCGTCTTGGCTTACAGGATACAGGAGGTCCCGTGGTGACGATGTGGTGTGTCACAGTGTGTCGCACTGGGAGTTCCAGGTTGCTGGGTTTGGTAAGTTCCGGAAATTGGGAGAGGATCGAGGCAAACGCTGATGTTGACAAATACGGAGCTGCTTGCGTTGGGCCAGATACAGGTGCAACTATACCTTGTACATACAGGCTGGTCGCTCAAACGAACGTTCAAACCGAAGTTGGTAAGAAAGTCCGCACCTAGTATGGCGAAGCGCACGTCGGCGGCGACAAAAATCCACCGAAATGTGGGGCGCAGGCCCAAGTCAGTGGTGAGCGAGCGCTCGCCAAAAGTTGCGATTGTGGATATATTCACAGCCGGCAAAGGCGCATTCCTCGGGCAACGTTGTCGGTCGAGGCGGGAGGCAGGAATGACGTTCACATCGGCACCAGTGTCCACTAGAAAGCGATGTCCTGCAATCCTGTGTGTTACGTAGAAGAGGCGGCTTGCCGTAGCTGTAGAGTCACGTGCCGCCATTAGTGACTCGCTGGCGTGTTTCCCTGCCAGCGACAGGGCTGCCGACATTTGGCAGTGTTGTCACGAAACTTGGTGTGATACGAGCAGTAGCTATCCGAGCTGGGTCTTGAGCGGGAACGGTATCGGCAGCGTGAGCCACTGTGACCTGGTCGAGAGTTCCGAAGGGTGGAAGTCTGCATTGCTGCCATGGAGTCAATCAGCCGGTCAATTTTCTCCTCGAGCCGAGACTGCTAGGCCTCGAGGTCCGATGTCAGCGCAGCCGAAGACGCCATGGAGCTTGCGCTGGAGTAGTCGTTAACGCAGTCCGCGAGCTCTGCCAGTTTGTCGAGAGGCATATCGTCCGCATCTACCAAAACCACGACAAGTGCCTGAAGCAAGCGTTGCAGAAATGCCCCTCACAGCAGTGGGCTCTCCGCGTCTTGAGTGCGGTCACTGAGTAGCTGTCGCATCCGATGTAACAGCTGCGAAATAGCCCTCACAGCAGTGGGCTCTCCGCGTCTTGATTGCGGTCACTGAGTAGCTGTCGCATCCGATGTAATAGCTGCGATGGTCGGCGATCACCAAGTTCCTCCGCGGAGTTGCTGCAGGCGGCTTCTCTCCGACACTGTTTTGCGCGTCAGCACCGACCGTGGCCTTGAAATGGTCGTAGGGCGTAGCCGGGTGTGGAGCTCTCATGGCGTCGTCGAATTCATCAGCCACCTCTGAAGAAAGAACTTTCTGACGGGCTAGTTGGTACATCTCTATTAAACAGCGTGCGCTAACAGGACGTACACAGGAAACTTCCTGTGTTAAACAACCAAGGTTAAACAACCAAGTCCAACAGAGTAGCGTCTATACAAAGGCGCGACGCAAATCACAAGAGCAAAATTAGGACGCGAACACTACAATTAACACAAGGAAGGAAACAACAGGGTGATTACTATACAACAATGTTACGAGAAGGAAATACAATACAAAAGGTTAGGACGAGAAACAGCAAGCAACAAGACAAAAAGAAGAGTTCAAGTGAGTGGAGAGAATTGATGGCTTAGCTGCGGAGTAGCAAGGCCCGGTCGCAGGCAGCGTCGGGGTGCGGTTGCTCGTCGCGGGGCTGATGGGGTGTTGCGGATACGGGCGAACTTCGGCTTCGCGTCTTCGGGGCCGCCGTAGCCGCGTTCTACGCGTCAGACCGCCGCCTAGGCTCGCTTGCCGACCACTTCCCTGGCTGACCTCACTCACGACCGCACGCACCGAAATCTCGAGACCAACTGCCCAGCTCGCAGTTTGCCCGCCGCCGCGTTCTCGTGGAAAACAAACCACTAAAAAAAAAAAAAACTTCTGGCACCGCGTACAGACGAGACGCAGATTTTGAAAGGAAAAAAAACGCGAAGAAATGGTGAAAGAACACGGCAGAAAGCCACGGTCCTAACGAGGGGTGTCTGCAGAGGTCCCGAAGGGTGCCGGGAATTCAACCCGCATCTCCCCGCTCCCATCACGTGCAAGCGCTTGCTACCTACACGGCGACAATACTAGGAGGGGGCGGAAAGGCCCTCCAGCGTCGCGATGAGTCAACCGTCCCCAAGAGGGGGTGGGGAGGGGGGGCAAAGTCGTCGCCATCGCGACGCGACATGTTTCTTAAAAACAGCGGCGCCTTGGCTACCGCTGCCGCAAAAGTAAAAGAAGCACAGCGCAGGCACGAATTTTGTGACAATGGAGGAAAATAATTTCGCCTCGTATAGAGACAATCCAAGGCATCGTAAAAAGAGGTGGGCATCTGACATCAAAAATCTCGACCTCACCTCTACCTAAAAAAAATATTTGCCGACCGCGCTCAACCTCATCAGTTGAGGTCTCCTGGGACGCCGTCACCTCACTTTTCCTGAGCCCACTGGCGACCTCACTCAACCTCACCTCAACCCCAATTGAGGCTGAGGTCCGCTGCTCGACTTCAGAAAACAAACAAAAAACAAAAAGCGATTTAGAAGTTTTTGAGTTAACAATTCTGAGAATCCTGTAAGAGGAAAGCCAAAATGATTATGGTATATACTAGCGGCACTAAGCGGTCTGTATTTTATAGCGTGTGTACAGACACTATTGATGTGCACGCAATAGGAGAAGCTTATAACCTGGGATCAACCCTCGGAGAGTTTATGGCCTGCTGACAGGGGTCTCCCTTACGCGTTTACCACGAGTACGTCCGAAGGTACTTTTAAGAGCCTTAGTTCTTGCTCATCACGTTTCGGGATTTCGTGAGGTCTCCTACCGATGGATGGATGGATGGATGGATGGATGGACGGACGGACGGACGGACGGACGGACGGACGGACGGACGGATGGATGGATGGATGGATGGATGGATGGATGGATGGACGGACGGACGGACGGACGGACGGACGGACGGACGGACGATGGATGGTTGGATGGATCGATGGATGGACGGACGATGGATGGACGGACGGATGATGGATGGATGGGTGGATTTGTGGGTGGATGGATGGATTTATGGATGGATGGACGGACACAATCACAGTCCAGTGACTGCAGAGCGGTCTGCAACCAGTAACTTGCAGAAAACTATACTATGCGGCAAGCTTCGTTGCACGGTATTTGTTAACTTTTATCGAACGATCACATAGAATTGGTATGGCTATTTCTACACAGTGCATTTCCTAAAGACTCCCTTCTGCATTACTGCACTTTTTACCTCAAAAGCTTCCTACAGAGCCATTTAAGCTGCTACGTATAAAGATGTTTGTAGCAGGTGTGTGAGCCCGAACAAAAAAATGTGTTTATTTTCCTTAATTATTCGGTATTCCTGATTATCACGACATGGGCATTTATTTGGTACAACTTTTTTCAGGCATCACAACTGATACACCGATGTGTTTGGTACACATTCATCTTCAGACATTTCATGTCTGTTGGGCAAACAAATACGAAATGATAGTTGACTGCATTAGTTTTGATTGAGATGACTAGCAAAACACTGCATGCTCTTGAAATTCCTCTAGCTGTTGTACAGAAGTCTGTAATTGGTTTCATTGTATAGCTTCATACTTGTTTCATTTAAACCCTTATAATAAACTGCACATCTCCAACCAAAACTCTGCACACTGCTCATTTCACCGCACATGGCACGCGGAGCCCCGTGGGAATGGGCGAGGAGGATTCGGAGGTCCCCTGCTACTTCGCTCGAATCCAAACACAGCTAGGCACCTGTAAGTCACGGTTAATTTCGGAAAGGCGGCTTTGCCCGCTCCCTTTCGTCGTCTTGTCCATTGTGCGTCGCGACGAACCTGACAAAGGTGAGGCCATCACCCCTCCGCTCCCCTCCTGAAGCGGGGGGAAAGATTCCGCAGTTTCCGAGAGACATCCTTTTTTTGTGGGGTCAACGAGGGGTCAAACGACAGGCCCAAGCAGTGTGAGGCAACAGTCTCTGTTCATTCTAGATACGCAAGCTTACACTGCAAAATGAAAACTTGTCTTTCTATTCCAAATGCCATTAACTAAAAGTCCTGTCCAAAGCCATTTCAGCTTGTTACTGGGTGCCCCCAGCCTTTTTTGATTTGCGTGTAACTCCAGCCCTTTTTTCACCTTTGTCATTGTAGCCGCTATTGTTTCTCAAGTACCATGCACCATCTTGATATTAGCAGTTCCTAATTCAAGCCTTCTGCTGGGTTTGAAGGACGCATTTAATTGGAAATGAGAACACGTGCACAGGGTGGAAAGTGCGTGATCTGCCAGGAAACACTGAGGCGGCCCCGAGAAGGGCCTTTATTAAGGATGACAGCCGTTTTGTGCCTCTTCACTTGGCAGCGACGACACAGAGTGTGCGGTCCCCATGGTTTTGCCCCAGCTGTCGAATCAATCTTCGGACACGACCATGATCTTTGACATCTGATGTTTTTATTTAAAAAACAAAGGGACCAAAGTCGTGCTGTATGCAGTGCGATCGCCATGTGGTTTCATTGACGGCGAACAATCATCCACCTAGCCCGGCTCTTTGGACGGATTCAGGAAACGACTGAAAAGAACAAAAGTAACGAGCAAACAAAGGTGTGCTGCAAACAAGTTAGAACGCAAAGAAAAGAAGGCGCGCTGCGCTGGGCTAATGCTGTAGCGAGGTCTAATATGTAAATTTTCACGGCTGTCGTCAATTTCGAGAAAGCGCGAGAAGTCTCCAAGGAATTAAAAAAAAGCTGCACTGCACTGGGTGAATGCTGTATACCTAGGCCAAACGCGATTTCCACAATGCGCGAGTCGGAACTCTGGACTTACCGTTGAAGCTGATAGCTATCCTAAAGCACCGATTGTAGTGGCAGAATCATCGCGGCCACTTTTACCCTGCACTTGCCACTACAAAGGAACAAAGGCGCACTGCACTCTGCTAACACTGCAACAAGGCCTAGCGCGAGTTCTGATGCCTGGCGCCGATTTCGACAAAGAGAGGGAACATGGCCATGAAACGGGACGCCCGTGATCTGCCAGGAAACAATGAGGTGGCCCTAAAAAGGGCCGTTTGCCGGTCACTCATAATGGCAAAGCCTTTAGCGCAAAAAAAAAACGAGGACGTGAGAGGAAGACGGGACAGCGCTAACTTTCAACTGGCGTTTATTGAAATACAGAGGCATATATATAGCGAAGCAAGCTTGTAAATACACAAAGGATACAAAAGATCACACTCTACGCATGCGCCCACCACTGCAGTCTAGGAAAGCGATTTCCTTGTCAGAAAGATTAACAGAAGGCGTGTTAACACAGTCCGCTCCCCTTTTCCTAATCAACCGGGCTTCGATTATTTCACGTGTGCAGCGGTCTATACTTTTCGCCCCTACTGTGCATGCGCCGAACATGGGCGCGCATGTTTTGCTAGGACAGTGATGACAATGTTCACTGCCGGAGCACTTCAACGTCGACCTGCAGCGGCGTGGCGGCGCGGTGAGCACAGAATCAACTGAAAATTGGGGGAACTATAATTGAACCTGTTGGGAATTAAAGGCGATAAGCAGGGTATGCGTGAAAATAGGCTGTCATGGCCCCTTTAAACAGTTTCTTTTGGAAGCCTTTTTGTTGTCTTCCTGACTGCTTGAGTGTCGTCGCCACAACGTGACAGTTTGCATCAACATTTGAACATTGGAAAATTAAAAATAATAATATAAATTTTTTATGTAAATGAGCATTAAATAAATAAATAACAAAGTAGACTCGAAGTCTTGCCCGGCCCCACTCAAGAAAAAGTTCCGTAGTCACTGTCTGTTGCGCCTTGCGTTTCTTTGAAGTGGTATCCAAAGCACTTAGCGATCTCGTCCACGAACTTGTTCCACGCAGATAGCGTGACTTCGTGTTCTCGAACCACAATAGCACTGTGCCGGCCAAAAAGAAGTACTCGTTGGCGAAGTGGGCTGGCTGTCTGACACCGGTCCGTAATTTTCGGCTTTATTTTCTCACTTCAGAGGTTTTCCAGTCTTTTTGGCGTGTGTCCTCGGCGTGCGACGACCTGGGGGTCCCTGGCCGCCGGCAAAAGCACGTCAAGCGACCTCCTCGGCGCTGTGCGCCGTATCAACGCCGACACGGAACATCACCGCCAGCTGAACTCCATGCTGCACTGATGGCAGCAGCGCCAGCGGCGGGTCCAGCGGCCCCTGTAGTTGCGGCTACAGACCAGGCCCCGCCAAACAAGAGACTGCGCGACGACCAAGCCAGCAACGAGCCTCTGACCGACCATCCAGAGGACATGGACCAAGGATCATTTACAGTTGTATCGTACAAGAAAAAGAGAGCTACCGGTGTTCCTGTAGTTTTCAGGCCCACTGAGGAAGGAGGAAGCCTATGGAAAGCCAACCCCAACATTGTGGCTTCGGCGGTTGTAGCATCGGCTCAAGAAAAAGTCCTCAGCCATCGCATTCACAAGGATGGGAGCCTGATGGTTACAGTATCAACGCTGCCCGCCGCCAACCATCTGCTCACGGTAACTAAGCTGGCTGGAGTGGCTGTAGAGGCCAGAGTCCCATACTCTTACATGGCAAGCTATGGCAAAATACAAGATGTACCTGTCACCTACACAGACGAAGATCTGCAGGAATATCTACGCGACCAAGGTGTCCTCTCAGCAAGGAGGCTAATCGCCTACACTCCTGAGGATGGTGGAAAGATAAAAGCGGTACGCCGTCACACAGTTATATTGGAATTCGCAAAAGATGCGCCGCTACCAAAACGAGTAACGCTGGGGTTCTGTAGTTACCCTGTAACTGAATACGTCGGAGCAGCAAATCAGTGCTATAAATGTCAGAGGCATGGCCACATATCAAGACACTGTAACGGCCCCGTGCGCTGCAAAGTGTGTGCTGGCCCCCACTCGCACAAAGAATGCACTTCGAGAGCGCAACCTAAATGCGCTAACTGCGATGGCCCACACCCTGCTTCCTATGGAGGGTGTTATAAAAAGAAAGCAGCCACAGTTGCTCGCACGGCAGAGCAAACACAAGGGAAACCCCCTAAGCGCCATGAACCACCACCTAACCCCGACGTGGTTTTCACGACTACGGCAGCTCTTTCCGAGAATCGGTCAACACAGCGTGGCAGAGCAGCTGACAAGACCTACGCAGATGCGGTAAAAAAGAAGCGTGGGAAGTCCGTTGGTTCTTCTCCTTCATCAAAGCTACTGCAACGCACTACACAAGACCCGACAAACAGCGTCGCTTGCTCTGACCCTAGGGCGCCACAACATGACAAGAAAATCAGCGGCAGGCAGCAAACCGGAAGCTCTGAACAAGATGTCACATGCCTACTGATTCCGATGCTGTTTGCAGCCATCAAGGCTCTTATCCGTGCAAACCCCTCGTCAGGAAGACTCCCAGAAGTAGAAGCTGTCCTTGCAATGGAGCCGTTGGTGTCGGTCTCCTACGCTCCGCAGGGGCGTAATACCACACTTCAGTAATCATGGCTTCCACAGCGAGAACTTCACCGCAGCTGACAATCCACAACATCTTTCGTACATGCACCATTTTCCAAAGGAACGCTCGCGGGCTACGCTCTAAACTCTCAGATTTCCGACAGCTCGTGCGAGCGTACCGCTTCCCCTTCATAGTCATCTGTGAATCACACGTCGAGGAAACTTTCCGACTCAATGGATACTATTTCCATCATTCACAACGACCAGATGTCAGCAGATTGCTGATAGGCTTTCGCAAGGATATCCCGGCCTCACCGGTTGATGTCCCGCCTCACAGCGGCAATGAATACGTATGCGCTGTCACAGTTATTGCCGGACAACAGTACACTCTGATTGGAGTATATCTTGGGCCAGGTACGCCATTTGTTGCTTTGAGACTTGAAGACTTGATAGCAAGGACGCCCTCTCCGCATATTATTTGCGGAGACTTCAATGCTCATAATGAAATTTGGGGCAGCTCACATACATGTGCCCGAGGTGCCAAGCTTGCAAAACTTCTCTCCAAGCATTCAGTTCAGCCATTAAATGACGGCAGCATCACCTACCTCCGAGGCCCGACGACTACCAGCAGCATCGACGTGACATTTGTCACAAGTTCATTCGCCCACAACTTTGGCTGGTGCACTGATTTGGAGACACGTGGAAGCGACCATTACCCAATCCTCATATCGGCTTTCCATGCGCAGAGGAACCCAAAGAAATTCCTTATAAAATCTACAGACTGGGACGCATACAAGGACGCTGTAAGCAGAGGAGTTACTGCGCCAACTCGCAATGAGGAATTAGCATCGACAATTGCGTATTGCCTGAGGGCGAGTACACACCTTACAGCTAAAAATGATAACCTACCTTCAAATGATGACACATTCCACAGGCTTTGCGCTATACGCAGGCGAGCTGAAAGGAAAGCTCTGCGCACAAAAAGCTTCGATGACCTACGTGCATGCCGACGGGCACAACGTCACATTCGACGCTACATGGATAAACTCAGTCGGCAAAAGTGGCGTGACTTTTGTTCTACGCTGGATGTGCGCAAACCAGTGACCAATATTTGGCGGATAGTTAGAGGCATGCGCACGCCACTTCAACAACTCCACCTCTTCGCTGCACTCTCCCTTCACGAACAAAAATCTATAAGTCTCAGAAGAATGCTGCAAGCTGCTGTCGGCAGGGTCAGGGCATTCGACACTCTCCGCAGATGGTCAAACAGGCATCCCAAAGGCGGCAGTGCCAGCGTTAGACCTGCCTTTCACAATGAAAGAACTATCCACAGCTATCGCGGAGACAAACAGGCACACGTCTCCGGGTCATGATGAGGTGACCTATGACGCCATTGCAAAGCTACCCCACACCTCCCGTCTTCGACTCCTGGAGTATTACAATTCTTCCTGGATGGCTGGTGAGGTCCCCACGGAATGGAAGCTGGCGAAAATCGTGCCCGTTTTGAAACCCTGTAAGCAGCCAACAAGCTACGCATCATTCCGGCCCATTGCCCTACTGAGCTGCGTAGGTAAGCTCATGGAGCGCATGATCTGCAAGCGCATAACTTGGTTTCTAGAAAGCCGAAATGAGTTCCCCCAAGAAATGAACGGGTTCCGTCAAAACAGGTCTGCTACTGACAATATCATCGCCCTCGTCTCATCAATTGAGGAGTACCTTCATGCTGGGTACATCCCAACAGCCGTTTTCCTAGACATCGAGGCCGCTTTTGACTCAGTCTTTCACCATGCAATTCTAGCAGCCTTTGGCAGTCTTGGCCTTGGAGGAAGGCTATACAAGTGGATTGGGCATTATTTAAAAGAACGACAAATTTTTATTACCACTCCAAACGGTGCAACACGCTTTCACGCAGTGGAGAGGGGCGTACCACAGGGATCGGTGCTCAGCCCTCTCCTGTTCAATATTGTCCTTATTCACATAAGACACCTTCCGCGAGGGGTCCGCATAACAATTTATGCTGATGATATCTGCATCTGGACCGCGTCACGTTCGCGCTATATTACCCAGCAACGTCTTCAGAGAGCACTATTGCACATTTCGATGTACCTGGCTTCCAGAGGTCTTCGTCTCTCGCCAGAAAAGAGTGTTGCAATGGCGTTTACAAGAAAAACGATGACCCGATATCCGCTGCTCCTAGGCGGACGATCGCTGCCATATGTACGATCTCAGCGATTCCTGGGTGTTGTAATCGACTATAATCTGTCATGGTCACCTCAGATCAAAAAAACTCCGTGCGAGGATTACTGCAGCATCGCAAGTGTTCAGGTTCATGGCGGGAACAAGGTGGGGTAGCAACTGCCGATCAATGCTTCTGCTTGAAAAAGCCTACATTGAAGGAACCTTGCGCTACTGTCTACCAGTGCTTCAAAGATTGTCTACATCAAGCAATAAGACTCTCAATGCCGCACGGAACAACTGCCTGCGAATATGTCTTGGCCTCCCAAAGGGTTCCTCTGCATCAGGAACAGTAGCGGAGGCAGGATGTCTCCCACTAGAGGTAATTGCCGCCCAGGAAACTATGCGTACCCATCTCCGCCATGTCCTGCAAGGGAAGAAGCACTTCCTACACCGTGTCCACCTAACTCACAGCAACTCTAGCTTTGGCCAGGCAGTGCAGCTCATGCCCCTTCCTACTATTAATCAGCCTCAGAAACTACTACCTCTGGCCTTTCCTCCATGAACACTCTCTCCTCTAAAGGTGAAGAAGTCTGTTCCAGGTGTGAATGCAAAGAGCCGCATGCCACAGGCAGCACTTCTGCAAGCTACTCCTCTCGCCTACTTAATCGAAGAATATACGCAGCACACCCATATCTTCACCGATGGTTCAACTACTAAAGAAACTTCTTCTTGTGGCCTTTATGTGCCCTCAACAGGCCATGCCCTTTCTTACCGGCTGCAGCGGAGGACCTCCTCTACAACAGCTGAGCTTCACGGCATTAAGGAAGCTGTTTCTTACATCCTGCGCCGAACCGCCGGCCGTTGGGTTATCTTCACCGATTCAAAAGCATCTCTGCAGATCCTGGCCAACCTGCTGAAGAAAAAGAATCACCAGCCAGTTTCCCTGGACATTGGGTATATCCATCATTTAGCTATTGCCGCAGGCCACTGCATAACATTTCAGTGGGTACCCGCTCACTGTGGCATTATGGCTAATGAAAAAGCAGATGAAGCGGACCGTAAGGGCCATCAACATCAGAGATACATTCTAAGTTTTCTCACGAAATCTGATGCGTCCCAAATGGCTAAAAGTTTTGCGTACGAAGAAACGTATCGGCTTTGGAGTTTGCCGACACATCAGTACCATTTTCTTCACTCAATCGACCCACATCTTAGATCAAGACTCTCACCCAGAATTCCTCGACAACTCGAAACACTTTATCACCGACTTCGTCTGAATGCTGCATATACAAATGGCCTGCGATACCGTTTTGGACAAATGAACAGTCCGCATTGTGACAACTGTGCTTCGATAGAAACTGTGGAACTTATCCTGCTTGAGTGCCCTGCGTATGCTAACGAGCGTGCGTACTATGAACATTGCATGCAGAAGCTCTGCCCAGTGCCCCTAACAATGGACAAAGTTTTAGGCCCCTTAGCCTGCTTCAGGCAACAGAGACTTGCAATGAACTTTCTTTTTACATATTTAAAAGACATTGGACATCTCGATAAGCTCTAAATTCACTTGCAGGTTACCTTCATGCATTCTTCTTGCAGTGAACTTCGTCAGCCCATTCGTCGGACTATGCACTCCATCATTCCATAGGTTACATCAATACTCGCCACTGCATCCTTAGTACCCATTTCATGGCTGCATTTTATCTTCGTTTTTTTTTCCACCTCTTCAACGCTGCTCTCCTTCAGTCCTTATCTCCCAAATTCCCCTCCCTACGCAGAGTAGCATGCCAGCGATATTGAAACGCCGGCTAAATTCTCTGTTTCTTCATTAAAGAATCTCTCTCTCTCTCTCGTTGGCGAGCTGCATTGCCCAGTCCCAGCGATTATAGTTGCTGACTGTGTCAGCCAATCTACGACATCCTCATCGATGAGACCGGAGAACTCTTTGGGCTCAAGCTAGTGCGGCCAGGAACTGACCGGTGCCCGATGTTCGGGGCCTCGGTTGGGAGCCGCTCCAGTCGTGTGCGAAGAGTGTCCCTTGTTCCTCTGTCATGGCGATCGCCATGGCTGCTCAGTCAGGCAAGCGTCTGATCCGTCGGGGTTCTGCGAGGTCCAGGACTACCAAGCACGCCCCACCAAGTTGTTACGGGGCGGGTTTATTTACAAGATGAGCGGGAAAATGGGTAAAAATAGGGAACGGCCAGCAGGCCAACCACAGCCCGAGTTGATTGGCCTCAAATAAAGATGGCTCCTACCCACTACGGAGGAGTCGCCAATACAGGTGGTGAAATGCCAAAAACAGGGGCGTTCAGTGGGGAAAAGGAGTGCTAATAATACGGTATAGGCTGATAGATTGGACGACGCAACTACAGAAGATCGAAGACGGGACAATGGCTTTATGTGTAAATTCGAATACAATGCATGTAATGTTTCAATTTCAATCGCTTTGCCGTTTCAATTTCGCGCTGACTGAGAGCGGAGAGAATGGGAGTCGCTGCGTTTCTCTCGCGCTTCGACCACGTTCTCTTCTACCCTGCGCGCCGCGTAATAGCCGTAACACTATCTGCGTGCCTAAGGCCCAGACATTGCCAGACCACGTAACGTTCCAGCACGAGCAATTCCAAGATCCCGCTTCGACTCCATTGTTTGACAAGGCACTAAAGTCCGCACCTGCAACACCCTTCGTTATTCGGGATGGTCTGCTCTTCAATAAGAACTACTCAGCTGGTGGTGCCCGTCGGCTGCCTGTCGTCGCGGCTTCTCTCCGCGGCGCCATCCTGCATGCCACGCACACCTCAAGGCATCTCGGCTTTGCCCGCACTCTCCCCAGAGTTAGACAACGTTTTTATTGGCCCAGTTTACACACAACAAAGCGCTACGCCGCAAGTTGTGCCCCCCTGCCAACGCCTGAAGCGATGCACCACACCACCGGCTGGTCTTCTCCAAACGGTCAAGACTCGGACCTGCATCACCTTTTGAGAAAATTGGAATTGACTCGACTGGTCCTTTCCCGCAGTCGTCTCACGGCCACCGCTGGATTATCGTTTGTGGACTACATGACTCGACATGTTGAGCCGGCTGCGCTCGTTTGTGCCAAAGCAGCCGACGTGTCCCACTTCTTGCTGTAACGAATCGTTCCTCGCCACGGCGAGCCACGAGTGATCATCTGTGAGCCCTATCGACAGTTTACCGATGATGTAGTGAGGGAACTGCTCCGGCTCTGTGGCTCGGAATAGCGCCACTCTACTTCCTCCATCCGCAGACAAATGGGAAAATTGCCTTCTGAGGAAAGGATAATGACGCAGGATCTGACATATCTCGGTGGACACCCAAACCGTGCCGTAAGGGAAGGGATAAAAGAGGCAGTGAAAGAAGAAAGAAAGAGGTGCCGTAGTGGATAGCTCCGGAATAATTTCGACCACCTGGGGATCTTTAACGTGTGCTGGCATCGCACAGCACACGGGCGCCTTAGCGTTCCGCCATCGCGGCCGGGTGCGAACCCGGGAACTCCGGCTCAGTAGCCGAGCACCCCAACCACTGAGCCACCGCGGCGTGTCAAATGGTACAAAGCGCTTCGACCGGACACTCAACATGATGTTGATGTATGTAGCGCCTTAAGAACTGGAACGCCGTCTTGCCGTTTGTGACGTACGCCTGTAACACCGCTAAGCATAAGTAACCGAATATTCTTTCTTCCTTCTATACGCAAGCTTACCGCCAATCGCCCTGGGCGCCGCCCTTACTTTCTCCGTACACGATGACCCTTCCGTCTCGCAACATCTCTGCCTCGGTGATGAAGCCCGTCGTCCTGCTCGTCTGCGCACCATCGCAGCTCAATACAGTTCCAAGGTCCGATACGACGCAGCTCATGTCAGTGACAACCTGCGAACCGGGAGATCTCGTTTCGCTTTGGATGCCATTACGACGCCGAGGCTTGCATCAGTGGACCCTCAGTCATCTGAGCGACAAGCTGCCTACGGGAGACGCAGCTCGCTCACGTGGCTCGATGGAAGGTCTGACTCGCTCGAGGTGTGTCTGCCTGGGGACAAGTGTTACGCCGCTTGCATATGCTTCATGGTGCGCAGGGTAGAAGAGGGCGAGTATGAAGAGCCAGAACTCTGGTTGTGGTTAGCCTAACGCTGGCCGTTTCGTTTTCACCCTTTTCTCGCTCATCTTGTAAATAAACCCATCCCCGTAACAATATTATAAAAGATGAAATCAACAAATATGTAACGTTTGCTTATAATGAATCTGTTTTTACATTTTTGCGATCGAGAAGCCATAAATGATGAAATCCTAGGAATTAATCTTTAAACTGACGCTTTCTATGGGTGGAAATTAATGTTTTAAGATTAAGGAAAACGGCGGTGCCAGCGGGTGTGAGGACGTTTTCCTTCAGGTTGCACACTGGCACGTTGCCGGTTAAAACATGGATGGAGGAGAAGGGATTGTTTTTACCATCGGGTGCCGACTGCTTGTGTCACAAACCAGAGTCAATAGAACAAGTCTTTATTGACTGCTCTGATACGCTGCTCTTTTGGGACGTGCTCCAGCGGACAATAAAGACTTACCATTGACGCCGTATGGGATGCGATTCCTGGACGCTGAGCCGAATCTTTACAAATACTGACAGGCCACGAAGGGTCGTTGGTTCAAGCATGTTAGAGGGCACCAAGTGAACGCGTTGTGGTGCGTATGACAGTAACGTGCGTTTGGTATGTGTACTAATGTTATAGCCACTGAGCATATATACCGCGTGTTTGAGGAAAGGTGATCACTATTTTTTAAAAAATAGGGTTTCTGAGGTAAAGAGAAGCTTTTTGCGGCGTTGTAATGTAATACCAGCGTTGGCGGACGTCGGCAAAGCATGTTCACTATAGTAAAGTGATTAACTAAATTCTGATAGTTATCTTTTTAAATATTACCGATAGGCACCTGATTGCAATTATAGATCTATAGCCGCCAGTTAGTAATTGCGGACGGTTTTATAATTTCGTTTTTATATCGGTTTTTAGAATTTCGAAATCGCGATTACCTTCGCCGCTGTGGCTCGACAAAATTTGCCTACATCTTGCCAAAATACATGCAATTTCGAAAAGCATGCAGGCAAAGCAACCCCTCCAGTGCGCGTAACTATTCAAAATAGCCTAATTTTGTCGAGCCACAGCGCCGAGCCTGCTTCTGCTTCTTCTTGCCCACCTTCGCATTGAAGTCGCATTGAAGAAGCAGGCTGACGACCACGCGATAGGTGACTATGGGATAGGCTCTAGAAATAGCAGGGGAGAGTTATTAGTCGAATTCGCGGATAGAAATAATTTACGGATCATGAATACCTTCTTCCGCAAACGAGAAAACAGGAAGTGGACCTGGAAGAGACCCAATGGTGAGATTAAAAATGAAATCGACTTCATACTATGCGCTAAACCTGGCATCATTCAGGATGTGGCCGTCCTCGGAAGGGTGCGTTGCAGCGACCATAGAATGGTAATGTCTAGAATTGGCTTAGACTTGAAGAGGGAACGGAAAAAGCTAGCGAAGAAGAAGACCATTAACGAGTTAGCCGTAAGAGGGAAAGCACAGGAGTTTAGGATAGCGCTGCAAAACAGATATTCGGCTTTAACTGAGGAAGATGATCTTGATGTTCATTCAATGCACGATAACCTGACATCAATAATTACGGAGTGCGCAGTAGAAGTAGGCGGTAGGACAGTTCGAAAAGATACCGGGAAGCTATCTCAGGTGACGAAAGATCTGATTAAGAAGCGCCAAAACATGAAGGCATCTAACACTACCGATTGAATAGAACTAACGGAGCTATCAAAGTTAATAAATAAGCGCAAGGTAGCCGACATAAGGAAGTTTAATATGGAGAGAATCGAGCATGCTATAAAGAACGGAGGTAGCCTAAAAACAGTGAAGAGGAAACTAGGCATAGGTAAAAACCAGATGTATGCATTAAGAGACAAGCAGGGCAATGTCATTAGCAATATGGATAAGATAGTTAACGTAGCCGAAGAGTTCTACACAGACCTGTACAGTAGCCAATGTAATCAGAGCGCTAATGAGAAAGACAGCAGTGCACAGCAATGCGTCATCCCGCCAGTAACGAAAGGTGAAGTAAAGAAAGCCTTAGAAGCAATGAAAAGGGGAAAAGCAGCTGGGGAGGATCAGGTAACAGCAGATCTGTTGAAGGATGGAGGGGACATCGTGCTAGAAAAACTAGCCACCCTGTATACGCAATGCCTTATGACCTCGACTGTACCAGAAGCTTGGAAGAATGCAAACATTATCTTAATTCATAAGAAGGGAGACGCCAAGGACTTGAAAAATTACAGGCCGATCAGCTTACTATCCGTTGCCTACAAAGTATTTACTAAGGTAATCGCTAATAGAGTCAGGGCAACGTTAGACTCTAATCAACCAAATGATCAGGCAGGCTTTCGTAAAGGATATTCCACAATAGATCATATTCACACTATCAATCAGGTGATAGAGAAATGCGCAGAATATAACCAACCTCTATATATAGCTTTCATTGATCACGAGAAAGCATTCGACTCAGTGGAAACATCAGCAGTCATACAGGAATTGCGTAATCAGGTGGTAGAAGAGCCTTATGTCAAAATACTGGAAGATATATATAGCAACTGCACAGCTACTATAGTCCTCCATAAAGTCAGCAATAAAATTCCAGTAAGGAAGGGCGTCAGGCAAGGAGACACGATCTCGCCAATGCTGTTCACCGCATGTTTGTTTGCAGGAGGTATTTCGCGGCCTGAATTGGGAACAGTTGGGAATAAGAATAAATGGAGAATACCTAAATAATCTGCGATTTGCTGATGACATTGCCTTGCTGAGTCACTCAGGAGGTGAACTGCAAATCATGATCAACGAGTTAGACAGGCAGAGCAGATCGATGGAGCAGATCGATGGGTCTTAAAATTAACATGCAGAAAACCAAGGTAATGTTCAACAGCCTAGAAAGGGAACAACAGTTCACAATTGGCAGCGAGAGCCTAGAAATTGTGCCGGAATACGTCTACTTAGGGCAGGTAGTGACAGCTGATCCGGATCATGAGAGGGAGATAACTAGAAGGATAAGAATGGGGTGGAGCGCATATGGCAAATTCTCGCAGATCATGAGTGGCAGTTTACCAATTTCCCTCAAGAGGAAAGTGTACAACAGCATAATCTTACCGGTACTCACCCACGGGGCAGAAACGTGGAGGCTAACGAAAAGAGTTCAGCTTAAGTTAAGGACAACGCAGCGAGCCATGGAAAGAAAAATGATAGGTGTAACGTTAAGAGATCGGAAGCGGGCAGAGTGGGTGAGGGAACAAACACGGGTTAATGACATCCTAGTCGAAATCAAGAGAAAGAAATGGGCTTGGGCAGGGCATGTAATGCGAAGGCAAGATAACCGCTGGTCTTTAAGGGTAACAAAGTGGGTTCCAAGAGAAAGTAAGCGTAGCAGGGGGCGGCAGAAGGTTAGGTGGGCGGATGAGATTAAGAAGTTTGCAGGCAAAGGGTGGATGCAGCTGGCAAAGGATAGGGTTAATTGGAGAGACATGGGAGAGGCCTTTGCCCTGCAGTGGGTGTAGTAAGGCTGATGATGATGACAGCGCCGAGGAAAAAATGAAGTTTTTTTCTGGGGGGGGGGAGCGGAAATGGCGCAGTAATTGTCTCACATATCTCGGTGGACACCCGAACCGCGCCGTAAGGGGAGGAAGGTGGGAATTAAAGAGATGCCGTAGTGCAGGGCTCCGGAATAATTTCGGCCACATCAGGATCTTTAACGTGTACTGACATCGCACAGTACACGGACGCCTTAGGACGCATTCACACTTGTCGAAAAATTCGGCGAGCGAAGCGGATTCGCTCGCGGGGTAAACTAGGACCTGTTCTCATCTGTTGACGCCCGGGCGAGGCGGAACCGGCGCGCCGCTGCCGTTTCTCGCTTTTCCAGACACTTCCCGGCCACCACGACACCGCTCGCGGCGTATACAGATATGGCTAGAAAAGAGCATAAATCGATGCTGACTGTGTACCACAACCGTATGCACGCTTGCGTACGTAAACGCAAGCACATTCCCATTTTGAGTGCAGCGTATGCAGACTCACAAGGAAACGCCCAGCCTAGTGGCGCCATCTGCTTGTCAGAACGGGAACTAGTACTGTAAACAAAACCGGCGCTCCTCGTAGGCATAGTAGCGGCAGAATCGTCACTCAAAATAAAAAAAAATAAGGCAAATTTATCACATATATTTTGCTTATAGGTGAGGTGAGACGAAGCGATGTACCGGTGTCCGATTTATGGCCAGTGAACGCGCTGAAAAAGGCCGCAACAACGACGAATTCATTACGAGGCGAGGGGCCCTGCGTCGAAGGGCGCCACCATGTTTTTCGCCGCGGCGGCGAACGCGGAAAATTTGGGTCCAGCCCGATCGCCCTCGCCGCGCCGCTTTCCACCTCGCTCGGCGTCGAAAGCGGCCGAATCCGCTTCGCTCGCCGGATTTTTGGACAAGTCTAGACAGGCCCTCAGGGTTTCGCCTCCATCGAAACGCGGCCGCCGCGGTCGGGTTCGAACCCGGGTACTCCGGCCGACGGTAATCGCGTTTTCGAAATTCTAGAGGATTGATCTGGCTATTACTAACGGTGGCTACAAATCTCTAATTGCAGTCAGCTAGGTTACTATCAGTAAGTTAAAAATTAACGATTTTTAGTTAATCACGTAGTTAACATGATTTGCCCGTTTTCTGACGTCCGCCAACGCTGGCTGGCACTATGCCGCAAAAATATTCTCTTTACCTCAAACACCCTATTTTTAAAAATTAGTGATCACCTTCCCTGAAACACCTGGTACATATTAAATATGTTAACTAGGCATCAGAAACAGCGCGGAATATAAAGGCGGTGTCCTGGAGCTTCATTGCACTGAAACAAATTTGGTTATGAGTGCGTAGTGGCGTAGTATGTCGTGCAGTGTAACCTAGTGATTGGTAATCGGTAATGGGATCAGTAATTTTGATTGTAATCGATGACCGTGACAGGTAATATGATTGTGGATTGGCAAACGGTGAGAAATAAGAAAAGGAAAAAAAGGGGAAGGCGCTATCCTGTCTGCTCTTGAAATGATACCTGGACCAAATTTTCATGGGACATCCCCCCCCCCCCTCCTTGCGAAGACCCATTGTCAGCCCCAACTCACACGGCGGGACCCCCGCGATCTCTTGGTGCCCTATTGTGACACACGGCGGCGATTCCCAGCGGCAGTGGTTGGAAAAAGCGCGCCTCTTGCTTCCACCCAGTGAACCCTGAAGGTGCAGAGTTGGCACCGAAACGTCGGTTCTCCCATTAGAATTCGATGGAGTTTTCTCTAATTCCTCTCCTGACCAGGAAGATTTGTGCCGAAATGGTCACGTTGCAATCACTCCGTATATTTTGCTCTCGCAGTCCGCCCTGTGCATGTGGGACGGGACTTTACATGCGGGCTGCAGCCTGCGCCGTTCACTAACGAGGCGAAACCAGTGACGTCGGGTCACGTGGCTCCTGATTCGGTCCGTCGTGTGAACGGACCTTGACCGCTACCGCGCGCTGATTGGGCCCGACGCAGCAGGCCTGAGCACCCGCAGTTGCCTAGAATCTCCAGAACTCAAGCGCAACAAAGACAGCACACAGATCTATAGCAGAACGACGGGACATGCGCCAGACCCTATGCACCAACTTGGCCCGCCAAGTGTTTTACTTGTGGTGAACACAAATATGCCGCGGATAAGCCGCGGTGCTGCCAGCGCGGAACGTAGCCGACCGTAGCCAGCCGGCCGCCGAGAGAGGGCCGGCGCACAAAGAAAGAATAAAACTAGTTGGCACCGAGACTCCAAGCCCCACGCCTCGTCTCTGCTTTCCTCGCGCGTGCCAATAATTGGTGACCCGGACGTGATAGCCATGAACCAGCCAAGCGACGCCGGCAGTCCCACGGTAGCCGTACTTGACGTGAAGCTACCTCCGTTTTGGACTGGCGACCCGGAACTTTGGTTCGTGCAAGTTGAGTCGCAGTTCGCTGCACGCCGCATCACTGCTGACAGCACTAAATACCACCACGTGGTGGGCAGCCTTCCGCCTGCGACAGCCAGCGAGGTGCGGGACCTACTGCTAACACCACCCGCAGAGAACGCCTACCAGACGCTAAGAGAGACACTGATTCGCCGTGTCACACCTACAGAGCCGGAGCGTCTCCAGCAGCTACTGCGGGAGGCCGAACTTGGCGACCGCCGGCCCAGCCAGTTGCTACGCCACATGCAACAACTGGCCGGCGGCACGACAGCAAGCGACGGCCGTTTGGTGCGGGAACTGTTCCTGCAAAGGCTTCCCACAAGCGTACGGATAGGCCTCACGGCGTCGGGCGAGACAGACCTTGCCAAGATGGCCGAGCTCGCCGACAAACTCATGGCTGTCGCCGCGCCCACAGTCGCGTCGGTGCACGCAGACGCACCGTCCGCCAATTCCCTGCAAGAGATGCGAGAGGAAATTTCTCGCCTCGCAGACACCGTCGCAGCGCTGCACTCGAGCGGCAACCAGCGACCACGACAGCGTACCGCATCACAACCACAACAACGCAGGGTGTGCTGGTACCACGGCAAATTCGGCAACGCTGCACGGAACTGTGTGCCGCCCTGTGAAAATTCGGGAAACGCCCCGGGCCAGCGCTGAGGGTGACCAGTGCCCCCGCCCTGCCGGACAGTCGCCCATCGGTATTCTTCCTGACCGATCGCGAAAGAGGTGCTCGTTTCCTAGTCGACACAGGGGCGGAAGTTAGTGTCGTGCCAGCGTCGCCAGCCGATCGCAAACGACCGTGCGCAGCACCGTTGCAAGCTGTCAACAATACGACGATACCGACGTACGGGCAACGTTCTCCCTCGCTGGACCTGGGCCTCTAGAGGACATTTCGGTGGATTTTCGTCGTGGCTGACGTAAAATTTGCCATCCTGGGAGCGGACTTTTTGCGCAACTTCGGACTGCTTGTCGATGTCCGCAACCGGCGTTTACAGGACCCCCTGTCACACGCAGAAGTGCGCGGGAAGCCATCCAGGCATCCTCCCCTCAGCCCCACGCTCGTAGCACCGCCGGGCGCTACACGATTCACCGGCATCCTCGGCGAATTCCCCGAACTGACGCGGCCACCACAGGCCAGCGCGGCCGTCAAACACAATGTATGCCACCACATTGTCACCACAGGCCCACCAGTTTACGCACGCCCACGCCGCTTGTCCCCGCAAAAGCTGCAAGCAGCTCGACAGGAATTCGACCACATGCTCGAGCTCGGCATAATCCGCCCGTCCGCTAGCCCATGGGCGTCTCCACTGCACATGGTGCCGAAGTCAACACCAGGAGACTGGCGACCCTGCGGCGACTATCGAGCCCTCAATCGAGCAACCGTGCCAGACCGCTATCCGGTACCTCACATTCATGATGTGACGTCCAGCCTACATGGTGTGGCGATTTTCTCCAAGATCGACCTCGTGCGGGCGTACCATCAGATCCCCGTGGCTCCAGAGGACGTATCGAAGACTGCGATAACCACGCCCTTCGGCCTGTTCGAGTTTCTGCGCATGCCGTTCGGCCTGTGAAACTCCGGACAGACATTCCAGCGTTTTATCAACGGCGTTTTGCATGGCCTCGACTTCTGCCATGCATACCTCGACGACCTACTCATCGCAAGCACTTCACCGGACGAGCATGAGCTAGGCGCATCTGCGATCAGTGTTTCAGCGCCTGGCGGAGCATGGCATCCTGGTTAACACGGACAAGTGCGAGCTGGGTGCCGAGAAGGTGACTTTTCTTGGCCATGTTGTTTCAAGCTCTGGCATTCAACCTCATCCAGACAAGGTTAAAGCTGTCGAGAAGTTTCCACGACCCACCACTAAGCGCCAGCTGCGCGAGTTCCTTGGCCTTGTGAATTACTACCGACGTTACATACCTCGGTGCGCGGCCGTTCTGCACCCTCTCCACCTTCTGCTGTCGACACACGAAGGTGCTGCTAGGGAGCTGCTCTGGACGGACGACGCCGAAGCGGCTTTTCAAGAGATCAAGAGACACCTCGCCGACGCCACACTTCTCGCCTACCCGCAACCGGGAGTCCCACAGTGCGTCACGGTCGACGCCTCGGACGCAGCTGTGGGGGCTGTCCTTCAACTTAAAGGAGTATGGCAACCGATCGCTTTCTTTTCTCGGAAATTGACATCCACCGAGCAGCGTTACAGCACTTTCGTACGCGAGCTGTTGGCCGTCTACGCAGCAATCCGGCACTTTCGTCATTACTTAGAAAGGACGGAATTTTTTATAATGACTGATCACAAGCCTCTCACCTACGCCTTACGCTCCCTCAAATCTGATGGCGGCACGCACACAGCCCGCGAGCTGCGGCAGATGTCCTACATATCGGAATTCACCACGGACATTCGCCACATAAAGGGAGTCGACAACGCTGTCGCTGATGCTCTGTCGCGCAGCCCAGTAAATGCCCTCACTCACACGGGAATAGACCTCGCAAAAGTGGCGGCAGCTTAACGCGACGATGACGAACTGCGCCGTTTGCAGGAAACATCGACGTCACTCATCCTACAGTGGTTTTCTTTGCCCGGAGCAGGAGACATTTGTTGCCATACATCTACAAGTAGTCCTCGACCATACGTGCCTGCTTGCCTCCGTCGTGAGGTATACGCTTCGTTACACGAGCTTTCACACCCAGGAATCCGGGCGACCCAGAAGCTGCTCACGGCGCGTTTCGTATGGCCTGGCATCAACCGCGATTCCCGACAGTGGACTCGCGAGTGTCTTGCGTGTCAACGGTCCAAGGTTCAGCGTCACACGGTGACACCGTTGGAGACTTTCCCAGGACCAGATGCTCGATTCGACCACATCCATATGGACATAGTTGGACCATTGACACCTTGTCAGGGCCAAATGTACTTGCTCACTTTGGTCGACCGTTTCACGCGGTGGGCAGAAGCTATCCCGATTCCCGACATTACAGCCGAAACTGTTGCTCGCGCTTTTGTCAACCACTGGCTATGTCGTTTTGGTGCGCCTTCCTCCATTACAACGGACAGAGGAAGCCAGTTTGAGTCTGCGTTGTTCGCCAGCCTGACGAAACTCATCGGCGCCTCGCGCATCAGGACTACGGCCTACCACCCGATGAGCAATGGAATGGTCGAGAGATTTCACCGGCAGCTGAAAGCAGCACTCATGGCAAGTGAACACGACTCTTGGGTGGAAGCATTGCCTATCATGCTCTTGGGCATACGCACAGCGTGCAAGGCAGATATCGGCTGCAGCGCTGCGGAACTTGTCTACGGCACGACGCTACGTCTGCCTGGTGATTTCTTTGAATCTGACCAACAGCGAGCTCGCATTTCCGCCAGCGACTAGACATCTCGCCTTCGCGACATCATGAACAAGCTCCGAGCTACACCTCCGCGACAGCCCGCAGAGAGGAGGACACATGTGAGCAACGAGCTTGAGTCATGTAGTCACGTCTTTCTGCGGAACGACGCTGTACGACGACCACTACAAGCACCGTACGATGGGCCACTCAAGGTTCTCCGCCGTGGGCGGAAGACGTTCACTATCGAAATGCGGGGGCGGCGGGAAGTTGTCTCGTTGGACAGACTTAAACCTGCGTACATGGAAACGCAGTCCATGACACCCACCTCCATCCCGTCGCCTGGAACCCATACAAGAGTGCCTCGTCCCAGGGCAGCGGTTTCCACCAGGGAGGAAAATGCATCCACGCCTGATACTCGCACCTACCACACGCGCAGTGGCAGACGTCTAAATGCGCCAAGTCACCTCAACCTCTAATCGCACGAGTGTTTTCTCGTGTTGGTTCCGTTCGTGTTCTCACTAGGGGGGGAGTGCTGTGGTGAACACAAATATGCCGCGGTGCTGCCAGCGCGGAACGTAGCCGACCGTAGCCAGCCGGCCGCCGAGAGAGGGCCGGCGCACAAAGAAAGAATAAAACTAGTTGGTACCGAGACTCCAAGCCCCATGCCTCGTCTCTGCTTTCCTCGCGCGTGCCAATATACTGAACTGCCTAGAGTCACTGGAAAACTCCAGTTTGCCGGGCACGCGGGGCCATCGGGGCGATCTGCGCACGGTAGCTGTACATAAGCTCTTCTTATAGACTCTAATAGGAAATTCGAGAAAGCGCATATGAAGCAGGCACTTAGAATAACCAAGGAATAATCATGCTGGCACAGTACACAATAAATGGTGACGCACGTCGCAATAAAAGGAATTTCACCTCTGCCGAACGAAAACTCGACGGGCTGGCGGTTTCCCTGGACCGCAGATAATAATATTAATAATAATAATTGGCTTTTGGGGACAGTAAATGGCGCAGTATCTGTCTCGTATCTCGTTGGACACCTGAACCGCGCCGTAAGGGGAGTGAAAGAAGAAAGAGGTGCCGTAGTGGAGGGCTCCGGAATAATTTCGACCACCTGGGGATCTTTAACGTGCACTGCGCACAGCACACGGGCGCCTAGCGTTCTGCCTCCATAAAAACGCAGCCGCCGCGGTCGGGTTCGAACCCGGGAACTCCGGATCAGTAGCCGAGCGCCCTAACCACTGAGCCACCGCGGCGGGTCTGGACCGCAGATAGAATGATGAATCACCGCAGGCCTTTCCGCTACTGGAGCAAAGTGTCTACAGTCGAGACAAATTAATGACAGGCATTTTCTAACCTTTTTCCAGGCTGCCTCCCTGCCCGCCATCGATCGAGGCACACTACCGGACGGACGGATGGAAAGTAGGAGCGTCCCCTTTGAAACAGGGTGATGGCAGTTGCCACCATGCTCAGCTTTTTTTTCTTCATTTTTTCTTCAACTTTGGTGTTATTAAAATTTGCCATTTTCTTTAAATACGTCTTCTTACACTTTTAACCTTCTGTCGCCTCTCTATTTTTTCCCCACCAATCTTCCAATCGCTTCTTTCTCATTTCCACCGGTGACCATCGTTATCTCTAAACCCTAGAGCCTCAGGAAGAGTGATTGTGCCTGCATCGACATCGGGATGGATACCATCACATTTTGGTATGAGGTGTTCTATTCTTTCTACAGATTTACCACGCACAGCACATGTGTTATCTTCTTCGTTACATTTCCCTTTGTAGCTGTGCTTTCTCAGACATTCTGACCTAGCTTCAAAGAGGAGGGCACTGCCTATTGAGTTATTATAAACCGCTTCCTTTCTGATCTGCTGTTTCCAGTATCGATAAAGTTCTACACTATGAAGTTCTACACTATGCTTCTTTTCCATTGAATCTATCCAATTTTTACCTTCCGTGTTTTTAACCTGTCGTTTAATGCTCTTTCTCCATCCTCATGTCTGGTGAACTTACTAGTTAGGTTTCTAGTTCTTTTCCGCCACTGTGAGTCAACGCTCTTTCTGTATAGGTATTTAAATACCTTAGCTGCCCACCTGTTATCGTCCAATTTCCTCAGGCGTTCTTCGTATAGTATTTTACTCTGAGCTTCCCGTGCTTCGAACGATGCCCAGCCCATATCCCCCTGTACTGCCTCGTTTGTGGTTTTCCCGTGGGCACCTAGAGCTAATCTTCCAACAGCTCTCTGATTTACTTCTAATCTCGACTGAATTTCTGCTCTTGAGCACAGAACCGCATTCCCAAAAGTAAGCCCCGGCACCATCATTCCTTTCCAAATACCTCTCAGTACTTCATATCTGTTGTAACCCCGCAGTGCCCTGTTTCATTATCCCGGCATCTCTTCGTCCTTTGGCTATGAGAGACTGTTCGTGCTTTTCCATGTACATCTGCCTTTCGTTACCCGTACCCCGAGATATTTGTATTCGGCCACTCGGGGTATTTCATGTCCTTGTACTGTAAGCTCCTGATCAGTTATATCTTTGAAAATGATCACACTTGACTTAGATGCGCTAAAACTGAAACCTAGACTGTCTCCTTCATCTCCACAGCAATTAACCAGAGTTTGCAAATCTTCCTGGCTATCTGCTAACAGTACAATATCGTGCACATACTTTAAAACTGGTAGTCGTTGCTCAACAACCCTTCCGCCTAATCTGTACAACAGATTTTAACCTAGATTGCTTCCCTGTAGCCTTCTTTCCATACTTACCATAAAAAGCATGAACAGCAGCGGTGATAGAGGGCAACCGTGCCTTAATCCTTTGTGTACCTCGTCAGTTATCGTACTGTTAATTCCTTCCCATGTTATTTCAACTTTATTTTCTCGGTATATTTCCTGTAGAATAAATTATCTCATGACCGACACCTGCATCTTTTAATATGTTCCACAGGAGTTCCCTGTTCACGTTGTCGTATGCACCGCTTATGTCCAGGAAGGCTAAGTACAGTAGTCCCTTTTCTGCCTTAGCTATTTCTATGCAATGGGCAAGCACAAACAGGCTATCACCAAAGCACCTACCTCTTCTGACCTGATTTTGAAGTTCTCTGTGAATCTTATTACTTTCTATTCATGACTGCATTTTTAATATCACCCTCTGAAATGCCAGCCTGTATACATGTATAACATGATGATGATGATTATGGATTTTTATGGCGCAAGGGCAGCTATGGCCAAAGAGTGCCATGTCACAAGGTATTTTTTCTTTTTCTCAAGGTGGGGTCAAAGACCCATTTCCCAAGCATTTCACCCTAAATAAGCCGAGCACCAGACCAGGGGAAAGCTTGTACCCATTGTATCACCGGTGGGTACCCGGCGGCACCGGGGATCGAACCCCGCACCTCCCGCATACGAGGCGGATGCTCAACCACTTGGCCACCGCTGCGGTATAACAGATGTTATCGTAATCGGTAGGAAAGATTTATGTTCTTACTCCTTTCCCTTTGTAAATCACTCATTTTATTCTGTCTCCAGCTGTGCGGAATTTGATTATTTGTTATGACTACCTGCAATGCTTTTATGAGCATTCTACTGTTTCTACTGTGCTGTCCTGTGTTGCTCCCTCATTTGGGGAGATTACCCTATCATCGTTCCTAAATGACTCAGCTATAACTGATGTAATATAGTTCACAGCGTCATCTCGTTATAAATATTTTCCCTCGGCATCTTGAATCTATTACTGCTTTCTTTGATTCGCTTTACCCAGCCAGCTTATATGGTTCTAGAATTTTCTTGGCCCCCCTTTAGTTGCATTGCGAACTTCAGCCAGTCAGCGATCAGAGGACTGCTTTATTTTAGCCTGTACAAGGACCTGCACTACCTTTTCCCAGTTGTGCACCCCTCTAGCGGCCACCAGTCACAATTACAAATTTGCACTTTGGAAAAGGACTGCAATGGGGACTGGTCATTATACTTTTGGGAATAGGAGCAATTCTGACTTCGCCTAGCCAGGATTGGTGTGCGTGACCAATGTGAGGACACGCCAGGAGGGCAGACGCTTGAAGACCAGTCCGCTTGTTCTCGCTTGAGGCAGGTGCGTACGAGGACCACATGCACATCTGGGCGGCATATAAAGTGCTACCACTGCACCGAATTAGTCTCACAGTCCAACGCTTCACTGATCGACGAACGCTGTTTGTGGAAGAATGCATGCGCAGAGAACTCGTACACCATTTCACAAAGCATGCAGAATGTTGGATGAGGGGGTTATGCTCATATGTGCAGCACGCTACTGAATAAAGGCCCATTAACCTAATGTTAAAAGTAATATTGATATCTCGTGATTAGGCCGAGCAATGTTTTGCCAGAAGAGGCAAAACGCTGGTGCTTGGCGAGAGATGACACATGGAAACATGGAAATCTGGCAATGCCAGCCTCAGCGCCGCTGCCGGAAATGCCTCTCCAGGAAGGGACAAACCGTGCGTTTGCGGCTGTCATTCGCCACTTTTCTTCCAGCCAGCTCCCGTCTACTCCCGAGGTAACACGGTCTGTCGCGCACTCGCTGTTCCGTCCGGTGTGGCGACTGCCGAGTCGAGCACCGATGGCTTGGAAGTGAAGACCTCCGCCACACCTGCCGCCCCATGGTGAGCCGCAGTTCGAGGAGACCCGAAGTGCCAGAACCAAAGAGGTCCTGCGAAGGTCACGTCTTGCCGCCCGGTCATCAGCAGCCACTGAAAAGCGAACAGCGATGTGCGAGGGTGTCCACGCCCATCGCCCCATCTCGCAGTTTGCTGGCAGCGAAGCGGTAGCTAGCGCGTGCAAATTGGAGGGCCGAACTGCAGGAGCATCTCGTGCACGGAAGAACGGTTTGTGAGCACCCAGCTGTCCCCTCCCTAGCTGTGATACGGATCGTTCTTACGTGTGTAAGATTCCTGAAGAGCTCGGGCACCGATTCGCTGGCGCGAGTGCCTGCTTCAGTGCATACAAACTGCGACGCAAAGTATGGTTCTCGTTGGTCGCCATCTTCTTGCGCCGTTCTCTGATGTACCCTGGAAAGAAAAAGAGCGAATAAAGCCTGTGCCTACTGTAGCTGGAGCATACGCAGAGCAGCGGATGCATGTTGGGCTGGTCTTGGTCACTGCAATATAAATTAATTACGCACCCAGTAAAAACCAAAAAACAAAAGAAAACATCACAGGGTCCAATTGAGCACTCCAAATGGATCCAATCAGAATCAAATAAACCCAATATGCCAGCCAATTGGACTCATGAATACAAATGGGTGGTCCAATTGGTTCTATTCCAAATGGACAGATCATCCAACTGATTACAGGTGCTCCAAATGGTTTCCTAACTGGACAGTCCCATGGGTTTCTTCACAGTGCCAATTGGACCTTGCCAGTAAACACACCTTCAAAGGTTCATGGAAGGCGACTCCAATGAAAAATAATTTTTTTTGCATCCAAGACATACTGCTCGAGATTTAATGATCCACCCTGCAATTTGCACTACGATAATTAGGCTACATATATCTACTCTGGGATGCATGGAAAGACAGCAATAAAATAAATGTTTTCCGCAACATTGCCTTCTATTTGTTTTGACTACGAGTGTAGATTCTGTAAGGTTGGCAGCCATGTGCTAAGCTTTCTTAAGGGTTGAGCACTTAGAAAAGGTGCCACCCTGTGTTATACAACATTCACCCAGTTGTTTTCAAATAGACAATCAGATGTCTGGCATGCCACTTTTCAGTGGGAAGCCATGGTTTCTTTTAAATCAGCATAATCATTCCCATAAGAAGTCACAACTGGACCTTCACATTGCAATACCCAAAAGGAAGCCAATGATTCCGTTGACTGAATATTGCTCTTTACAAACACAGAACAGTGAAGTAATATAGTTTTTTTTAGAAATTAGCAGCTTAATCTGCTGAATTCTTTTGATCATTTTCATAATTAAGGTGGCCATATGACTGAATGAAATAACTTTGCTCAACAAACAAGCACCAATGCCTCCAGCAGGAGGGTCTCATATGGGCCATATAAGCCCACAAAAAAGCTCGTTTCATGGACATATGCTAATCACTTTGATGTTATGTCACCTCTTCTGATTTGTGGTTTTCCTGTTGTCTGTGTGTCATGCACGCTTGCCTGTGGCCCACTCAGAGCTGCCAGTTCAACCACATCAGTTGGGAGCCAACAGTGAATCTTTTTACGTTATGTTTCCAATTGATCACTGGAACATCCAAATGGGATCTTGAGGTATTTGAACTGACACTCCCAAATGTTTCCAAATACACAAGCGGGATTCTTCTAACTGGAAGCCAATACAAAATAAATGCCCTCTCTCTCCTCTTGGATGACAGACTTCTCGACCTTGGACTGAATATCCTGTGCTAAACGCAACGTTCAGGCATGCTGTGTCACAAGCTTCGCAAGTTCAGTTGGCAGCTGATGCAGTCCGCAGCGCTCGCTTAGGCGCTCCAACAACGACAGCACCGGATGTGGCATTCCAAATACACATTCCTTTCGTTCATTCAGCCGGTACAAGGAGTGCTCATGCAGTAGAAGCCCCAATTTCAGCTGAAGCCTCTTTCTGTCGACAACAAAATGCCATTACTGTTGCTGTGGGAGGATGGACCATGCATCTTGTTAACCCTTATATCACTATCCCTGAGCTGTACTCATCATGGGAGATTGTACACCAGTATCACCAATGACGAGTCGCACTCATTCGGCCCGATGTTGTGTTGCTCTCATTGCCAAAGACGAGTTACGGTCAGCAATTATGTTGGTAACAATTTTCGACACTAGAGGGCAGTAGTTGTCCATGAAATGCACCGGATGTAGAAGCAAAGTAGAAAGTGTAGCAATGAAGGCTCACGCCAATAAAATGGCCACTAAGAGGTCCAGGAAGAAAACTACAAAAAAGAAATTTAACACTAGGATCAGGTACATAAACATGCAAGGCGGTAGAAAGAGAGCGAAGTGGTTAGAGATAGAACAGCAGTTGAAGGACGAAGAAGTAGGTGTATACGCGCTATGTGAGACACATCTCAGGGATCTAGAAGACCCACCATTTATTGATGGCTACGTCTGGGAAGGGAGCAACAGAACAACAACGGAGAGGAAGGGAGGAGGAGTAGGTATGCTGATACATCAAGGAACAAATTGGCAAAGAATAAAGTCAACTTGCAAAGAACATGTCTGGGTATCGGGTACAACTGCCGGTAAAAGGACATGGCTAGGAGTAGTTTATTTAGGGACAGGGGACAAATGCAGGCAAGAGAACACGGATCTAGTTAAGTGTCTCAATGACGATATAAAGCAGTTTGGAGAAGGCGCCAATATTATTCTGTTGGGGGACATGAACGGCCACATCGAGGATCTGGATGGATACACAGATTATAACGGGAAGTTGATGCTAGACTTCTGTGAGCGACACAACCTAGTTATTGTAAATAGAGAAACTAAGTGTGAGGGACAAATCACGTGGGAGTCCCGTAACAGGCAAATAACCATTGACTACTGCTTAATCTCGCAGGGAATGTATAGCAAGCTCGCAATGATGGAAATAGACGAAGAGGCGAAGTACAGCCTCGGTAGTGATCATAAGCGTATTAGTCTACAGTTTGGAGCCCTGCTCAAAAGAGAAATGAAGGGGAGTCAAAAAGAGTGCGGAAAATTAAATGAACAAATAGCGGCATGCATAAAGGAAGCAATAGAGACACATCCCATGGAAAAGTGGGATTATAATAACTTAGAACTCCTCATTAGTACAAAAATAAAACAAGTAAAAGGAACAAACCGCTGGAGAGGAAAAAGGAAGCCACGAAGTTGGTGGAATAAGGAAATTAGGGAGGCCATCGAACAACGACGGTTGGCATCATGGGAACACAGAGAAGCAAAGAGGGCGCAGTTATCTGAAGAGGAAATAGGCCGAAAATGGGAATCTTATCGACAAAAGAAACAGCAAGTGCAGGTCCTCGTCCAGGCTAAAATAAAGCAGTCCTCTGATCGCTGGCTGGCTAAAGTTCGCGATGCAACTAAAGGGGGGCCAAGAAAATTCTGGAACCATATAAGCTGGCTGGGCAAAGCAAATCACAGAAAGCAGGAACAGATTCACGATGCCGAAGGAAAATGTTTAGAGGGAGATGACGCTGTGAACTACATTTCATCAGTTAGAGCTGAGTCATTTAAGAAAGACGACAGAGTAATCACCCCAAATGAGGGAGCAACACAGGAACGCACAATAGAAAACAGCGTGGAACTGACGAATCTTAACTGGAAAAAGGCGGAAGCAAATATTCCAAGATGTACGTCAGCAGGGATTGACGAAATTCCAATCAAGCTAATTAATGAACTTGGCCCAAGAGGCAAGGAAACGCTGATAAAAGTATTGGAGGCAGTCACAACGAATCAGCAAATTCCGCACAGCTGGAAACAGAGTAAAATGAATTTGATTTATAAAGGAACAGGCAATAAGACGAACATAAAATCCTTCCGACCGATTACGATAACATCAGTTACATACAGGCTGGCGATGCAGGTGGTGAAAATAAAAATGCAGTCATGGGTAGAAAGTAATAGAATACTCGGAGAACTTCAGAACGGGTTCAGAAGTAGTAGGCACTTAGATGATTGCCTGTTCGTGCTTAGAAATAGAAATAGCTAAGGCGGAAAACAGACCTCTGTATTTAGCCTTCTTGGACATAAACGGTGCATACGACAACGTGAACAGGGAACTCCTGTGGAACATATTAAAAGGTGAAGGTGTCAGTCATGAGGTAATTAATTTTCTACAGGAAGTATATCGAGAAAATGAAGTTGAAATAACTTGGGAAGGAATTAAGAGTACAACAACTACCCAGATACACAAAGGATTAAGGCAAGGTTGTCCTCTATCACCGCTGCTGTTCATGCTTTATATGATAAGTATGGAAAGAAGGCTACAAGGAAGCAATCTAGGTTATGATCTGTCATACACGTTAGGCGGAAAGGTTGTTGAGCAACGATTACCGGGTTTAATGTATGCGGACGATATTGTGCTGTTAGCAGAAAGCCAGAAAGATTTGCAAACTTTGGTGAATTGCTGTGGAGACGAAGGAGACAGTCTAGGTTTCAGTTTTAGCGCAACTAAGTCAGGTGTGATGGTTTTCAACGGCACAACTGATCAGGAGCTTACAATACAAGGCCATGAGATACCACGAGTGGCCAAATACAAATATCTCGGGGTATAGGTAAACAACGGGCATATGTACACGGAAAAGCACGAACAGTCTCTCATAGCAAAAGGGCGAAGAGATGCCGGGATAATGAAACATAGGGCATTGTGGGGGTACAACAGGTATGAAGTCCTCAGAGGTATTTGGAAAGGAATAATAGTGCCGGGGCTTACTTTCGGGAATGCGGTTATGTGCTTAAGGGCTGCAGTTCAGTCGCGATTAGAAGTAAATCAGAGAACTGTCGGAAGATTAGCACTAGGTGCCCACGGGAAAACCACAAACGAGGCAGTACAGGGGGATATGGGCTGGGCAACGTTCGAAGCACGGGAAGCTCAGAGTAAAGTTCTATACGAAGAACGCCTGAGGAAATTGGATGATAACAGGTGGGCAGCTAAGGTATTTAGATACCTGTACAGAAACAGCGTTGACACACAGTGGCAGAAACGAACTAGAAAGCTGGCCAGTAAGTTTGCCAGAGACGAGGAAGGAGAAAGAAATAGAATTAAACGACAGGTTAAAAACGTCGCAGGTAAAAACTGGATAGATTCAATGGAAAAGAAGCATAGTGTAGAACTATATCGATGCTGGAAAAGGCAGATCAGGAAGGAAACGTTCTATGATAACTCAAGAGGCAGTGCCCTCCTCTTTGAAGCTAGGTCAGGGTGTCTTAGAACGCGCAGCTACAAAAAGAAATTTAACGAAGAAGATGACACATGTGCTGTGTGTGGTAAATCTGAAGAAACAATAGAACACCTCATCCTAAAATGCGATGGTATCCGTGCCGATATCGATGCAGGCACAGTCACTCTTCCTGAGGCCTTAGGGTTTAGAGATAACAATAGTCATGTAAATAAATCTGCGGTGGAAATTAGCAAAAAGCAATTGGAGGATTGGTGGCACAAAAGCAGAGAGGTGACATAAGTTTTAAAGTGTAGGAAGACGTTTTTTTAAAGGAAATGGCGAATTGTATTAATAACTTACAGCAGAGTAAACAAAAATAACGGAAAAAAAACTGAGCATAGTGGCAACAACCACTGCCCCGTTTCAAAGGGGACGTTCCTACCGTCCATCCATCCATCCATCCATGCATTTTGCACCTTTTTAAAAGTGCATGTTTTAAGCCTGACAATAAGCCCTTTCACCAAAAATTGTCAAAAAAATTGGCAATTTTGGCATGTTTTTCGGTAATTCATTCGGTGGATTTCAACTGCAGACCTGCTCACATCTTAACCAGGTGCACCGATATGCAACCAAGTGAAACAGTGTACCCTCTTGTTTCAGATGACATTTCCACATGAACTGCCAACACTCCTTCTCTGCTACTTACAAGTATAGTGCACTGCCTAGAATACACTGACAAGTGTTCTGTCCGTAGGCGGCCAGCTAGCATTACAAGCGATGAATGCCACCAGCTGCCAAGTGGGGCATTGTCACAGTAGAGGGTACCATGAGGCTGTGGATTCGCTGTGGCAGTGTATTTTCTCTACAGCCTCTACAGATTTGGTGCTCATTGCTACTGTCACAAAAACTGGCCTTTGCCAATAAGCATGCAAATTACTCTCGGAGCCTTGTAAAGACATGCACCGATCCGATGATGCCTAAAATTAAGGCTGTGTATCATGAGCAAGGATCGCTTGGTAATGAACACTGCTGCCTCACGTTCGAGATCACCAGGAGGGAATATCAGAGCACAATAAAGTAGCAGTGATGCATTTTGAAAAACCTCGGCACTTCTCTCTCCTGCTCGTGTACATGAAAAGGCAATAATGTGCAATCAATAGCTATAACTTTTCTAACGCTGGTAATGTTGTTTTGAATTTGTGGCACACTACTTGAGGCAGAACCAATGCCAGCAGATAGCATGAAAAATAAACAAATATCGTGTTATAATTTCCTTTTGCTATAAAAATCCATGAGAGAACCTCTTGTTTACAGCATTGCTAAGCAGCCTCTGACTTGGGATTTAAAACCACCGTTGTAAACATAATGTGAAGAAAGTAGTGTCAACCTTCAGATTCATATCCACATAGACAGCCCACACATTCGAAGCAGGAGTTTGCACTAAGCAATGGCCTTCCTTGCAATACTGTCCATAGTACAGTTATCCACACATCTGTCAAATGCACTGGAATGGTGCAGGGAAGTACACTTGTGTCATTTATGAGAGACGTAGGCTCGAAACAAGACCTTACCGCACACGCACTTTAACATGGATCGTGTTTAACTCCAGGTGTCTTTAAAGGGGCTCTGAAAGGGGCTCTAATAAAGTTGCAGTATGCCTGGGATGTTAAAGCACACCGCTTCATGAACATTGTCCAGGAAGAATTTTTTAATGCACTTTGTAGAAACAGAGTTATCTGTAGCCAAAATTTGAATTTCAGTGTCCTCGCGCCTTTTCCTCTCCTCTTGTCACTTTTTGCACATTGGAAGGTCTGCACTCCTCTCTGCCAGCCCCACCTCCGGGGGTGAGCTTCCTGGCCCGCCGGAGCTACGCGGTCTATTGACCGCGGCCTTGGTAGCTGCCCGACGTCTGAAAGAATGTAACCGATAGCTATCTCTCACCATGTATACGTATATGCGAGCAACGGAGGAGGGTGCGAGCATGAAAAAGTCGTCGGGAAGTGCTCGCCAACTTTCGCGTATGATTGTGGGTTCTCTGCTACTTGTAGAAGTCTATTATTTGGCTGAGGTGTTCACGACAACACAATGCAGTGATTGAGCAAGTTGATGTTCTCTCCTCGGTTAGTGTTTCAGAACCCCTTTAAAAGCTGTACCGGGCTTGCCAGGCAGTGCCAATCGCCATAAATGCACAACAGAGCATGCCTTTCGAGCGCTCTAGACAAGTTTGTGGACAGCTGTACAACATACCTAAGCATGTTGTTTTTCTCCTCAGTGCTCACTGTGTCATCATAATTGATGAAAAGGGCTTTAATGATGTCCTCATTTCCTTGCTAATTTGACAGTTTTAAAACCAGCATACAATGTAAAAAAAAAGTTATTTAACACAGTGCGGTCATTACGCAGTAATCCTTAGCCTCATCTGAACTTCCCGTCTTTCATTTGTAATGCCAGGTCATAAAATAAAATAACTTGGCACTCACAAAGAATTATGAATAGGTTGGATAGCATGACAAATTTGAGAATACATAAAGCAAAGGAGGTATTTTGATTGCCTTGGTTGAGTGGAATGTTAATTACAAGGTATCCAAAGCATATTTAAATATTGACAGAATAAGTCACAGGTGCTCTCGAGTCTACCTTTTTCCCTTTGCTTCCCTACTAAAAATTACTTCTACCTGGCTTTGCACATAGTTCCCTCTTCTTAAAAGGTGTGAGGATAGGTGTGAACATTTGCAACATCAGACATAAGCACTTTCTTGCTTGCTTTTGTTGCCATCATCACACAAACAAGAAAAACAATTTTTGCAATATATTTCTCCGACTTTCATGAAATAAAACTGAGTGCCTTTACTGCTGAAGATCTTAAAATATGTTGGCAAATTTTTTCAAAATGTGTGGCTTAACATGCGTAGTGGCAGAAATGGAGTGCCGCTTGCACAAGAAAGTGAATCCTGACATAAAATGTTAAACCTGCCTGTTTACTGTGCCATGTCCACTCTGAGAGGTGTGACCAAAATGTGCAAAGAGAATGAAGTGCTAATGATGGCAGTTTTCTTGTGGTGGCTACCTTATACGAGGGCCTTACCATATTGGCTTGCACTTTTGCATCTCCCTCCCCTGTATCGTTCACTGCGCCTGTCACTAGTAGTGGTGATTTCGTTCCACCACCAGACGACAGCAGGAGTCTGAGGCATCCATCTTATGGTTGCCAGTGCACGCACTTTCTGTGCCTGTAAGCCGCAAGGGCAGCGCGGGATGACATGGTTCTTGTGGAAGGAGAGCCTGACCACTCTGGAGATTCACCGGTGACTTGTGGCACTGTGTGGTGAGGAGGCAGCATTCCAAAGAACCATATTCTACTGTGTGGAAGGCTGGAAAATGGCCGAACGTCAGCAGAGAAGGGTCCTCTGCAGTCGCCAACTGTAACAACACCCACTAACATTGCATGGATGAAAGCCAGGGCTGTCAGCCTTCTACCCAGTAGAAGACGGTTCTTTGGGATGCTGACTGTCATAAGTTGCCAACAATTCTCAACAGAGCTCACACGTTCCTTTTACAAGAACCATGTCGCCCAGCGCTGCCCTTTTAAGTCACAATCCACGCCGTCCGCTCGGCTACTGACATGCATAGGAAGAAAATGAGCTGGAAACCACGAAATGGATGCCTCCAACTCGTGCTGCCATCTGATGGTGGAATACAGTCCCCATTACTAATGACAGATGCAACAAACAGTATGGCAGCCCATGAGGTGTCAGAGATACAAAAGTGCAAATCAATATTGCCACAGTACGAACCCCTCCAGTGGCGCCGTACCACGGCCAAACTTATTACCTGGCACTTGGCAAGCCTTGGGCATTCTAGGGGCTAGAGGTTTTGAAGTGTTCCTCTCTCGAGATCCCTGCTGTCTTGCAGGCCCCAGCTCGTCTAAGTAAATCTGTCCTGTGTACGTCAACAGTTTGTCAGTGACATCTTTGATAGAGGTGCTGGGTAGAGTCCCATGTACGCTGATTTTGAGGATACCCTCAATGCCTGTTCTCAACGTGTGGGCTCAACACACGTCCACAAGGCGAGCCGCCATCTGCAAGGCCTACAACCGGAGTTCGGCCAACTGACAATGCCGGTAAGGGCCATGACGTCTACCACGGCTAGCCAGACAAGTCAGCATTCCGGGAGTGCCCCGCCGTTTGTCCTTCACACACCTCGGTCGCCACCACTGTTCCACAGTGACAAGTTCGAGGACATTGAGGCGAGCTAACCCAGTGGCAGGCTTCAATGAGTGGGACAGCGAGCGGAAATTGCGCAACGTCTACTCTGCGCTGCAGGACTCGACCAAGACGTGGTTCAAGAACCATGAAGCTTCCTTCACCAAGTGGGAGGTTTTCCGCCGAGAGCTGCTAGTGATATTTACTACCAGCGAAAGAAAGAAGGAGGGATACTGCCCTCTTAGTTGATCATGCAAATCATGACCAATGAGTTAGACAGGCAGAGCAGAATGCTGGGTCTAAAAATTAACATGCAGAAAACCAAACAAATGTTCAACAGTCTAGCAAGGGAACAGCAGTTCACAATTGGCAGCGAGGGGCTGGAAGTGATAAAGGTACTTAGGGCAGGTAGTGACAGCTGATCCGGATCATGAGAGGGAAATAACTGGGAGGATAAGAATGGGGTGGAGTGCATATAGCAGGTTCTCTCAGATCATGAATAGCAGGTTACCAATATCCCTCGAGAGAAAAGTGTACAACAGCTGTATCTTACCGGTACTCACCTACGGGGCAGAAACGTGGAGGCTAACGAAAAGGGTTCAGGTTAAGTTAAGGACAACGCAGCGAGCCATGGAAAGAAAAATGATGGGTGTAACGTTAAGAGATCGGAAGTGGGCAAAGTGGATGAGGGAACAAACTCGAATTAATGACATCCTAGTCGAAATCAAGAGGAAGAAATGGGCTTGGGCAGGGCATGTAATGCGAAGGCAAGACAACCGCTGGTCCCTAAGGGTAACGGAGTGGATTCCAAGAGGAGGCAAGCGTAGCAGGGTTGGCAGAAAGTTAGGTGGGCGGATGAGATTAAGAAGTTTGTGGTGATACAGTGGCCGCAGCTGGCGAAGAACAGGGTTAATTGGAGAGACAGGGGAGAGGCCTTTGCCCTGCAGGCTGATGATGATGATGCACCCTCCTTGCTAAGCACACTGAACATGAACCATTTTGAAGATAAAAGGATGACGTGTGTTGCTTCAGTTTGGCGTTTTCTGTACACCTTGAGCAGCAACTTGTTGGAAGGCAGCCTTTCGTGGCAATGAAGGGAAGAGTACAGGAGCGGAGCGTCCCTACCTGTGTCATTCTATCAAGAAGACCGGCAGCACATTGGTGCACCTGCTCGCCAGGTGTATTGCTGGTACCATCTACGGAAGCTTCTTGCAATTAGACATGCTTAGCAAACTCGCTGCAACGAAGAAAACTGTTTTGCCTTGACTTCCAGCATTCAAACTTAGCAGTTGTGTTAGAAACATGCCTTGATTAGTGAATACCGACAATATTGTGAAGATGAAGCTGACATTGGCTAGGGATGGAGCACTCATGCTAGGCCTGCGGCCATTAAGTTTATCTCTTGTCCATCGTTCACCGCTCCTCATTCATCGGTTGGCCGCTGTGTAACATTTGGTGGAGTTTTCGGGATACCACCCAACTCTCATCCTCCTGGTCATCGTTCTTCAGAGCCCTGTGCCTACACCCTTCCTTCAGCTGTGGGTTCCTGGTCTGTGTTGTCTGGCTGTGCCCCAGCCTGCTAGACACAAACCATCCTCGCCATTGCTCCCTCGCCCTGTCCCCAGCCCCGTTCTTAGACCCGACCACCCGACACGACAAATTGAAACCGATGCGATGGCCCGACCTACCGACCCCACCTACCCAAGACGCTGCTCACATGACAAGACCCTGCCCATGCCGTTTGGTGCATCCAAAGGCCTCAGCCATCGGCTCCTGGCAACCTGCAGCCCGAAAGCTTCATGTACCAGGACTCATTCACTCATCACTTCCATCGTGGTGGCCAGCACTTCAACGCCTTGCAATTTTCTGTTGTACCGTCCTCACAAGCCCATCACCATTACGTGTGCCTATTCACCAGTGTCTTTCATTCATGATCGGGACGATCACTCGGTGGCCCCGGCTAGTGTGACGAAGAAAACGAAGCCGGCAGTGGTGCGAGATGGAGCACTCACACTAGGCCAGCGGCCATTAAAATCATCTCGTCCATCGTTCATCAAGCTTCATTCTTCGGCTGGCCACCATGTAACAATATATTATTTTTTAAGAGAAAATTTATATTGCAAGCAGGGACTATATTCTACTATGTATGAAGCGAGAATGCGTTTTGTCTCTAGCTTTTGCTCCACTGAAGTTGTCATGGAGTGCAGTACTTGCCCCTTTCTGTGGGAAAGGATGGCAAAATAGTGAAAGTTGATATGAGTGCACTTCTTGTATAGTAAATCCAATCCAATTTGCCCTGTTTCCACCTTACTGCTACACCACAACACACAACCAACTAGCCAAACCTTGCAGCCTCAGAAAAGATAGCTCCGAACAGTGTCCTTGCTTTTGGTTTTGTGTCCCATTTCAGCAAATACACAGCACATTCATTAAAACGTTATACAACAGCAAAATCCCGCATGTATATAATAGCTTCTTGCTTACGCAAATTCCTCAACTTCAGTCTTTGGTGCCTGTCTAAAAGCAAAACGTTACTAGTAAATAGCGTGTATGGCTTTTAATTCCTATACTTGCATTCACTGCTATTTATACTCGATACAACCTCCCTATAGACATTTTTCACAAATTCACAGTTGCTGATAGCCTTCTGCCACCCCCTTAAATGTTTATCTTTTTTTTTTTTACATTCTAACACATGCAGCTCAGATGGTCTTCATTTTCATGATAACCACTTCTACTTGGCGACACAAAGCAAGACTTGTTTCAGTGCCTTTTTAATCTCTATATTTTCTTCTGCCTGCATCTTGAATTACTCTCGCAACAAAATTTATGAATGTTGGAAAGCCAAGAAACAAAGCATATGCGTTCTCACTAGAAGTGTGCAAACACATGTAGGTCAAAAAGAAAAATCTGGAAGAGACGTGCCTGCTTGTATGCATCACTGGCTTGATGTTGTCTGCTGTGGCATTATGCTCTGCTGTGGCAGCATCCTCCGTTGTGACCCCCATGGGGGCTGTGCCCTCTGCCAGCTACGACGGGCACTCAGCGCAAGCAATGCTATGTCTTTCCTTCGATGGGAGCCAGCCCACTAACCAGAATATTCTAGCCACTGTGCTTACAGTGCAGTACAGTTTTACAATAGGCCAGTGCTGCATGCACACTGCGGCACATTTGTGCCTTATATGATGCAAGATTGCTTCTCTGTGGTGTCAAGGTGTGCTGCTGAGCTTATCTTAGATTTTTAGTGCGGTAGCACCACTAGGTGCATTTTCCGATTTCAGGCATACATATGCATGTATGTCCCTTAAGGTCCACCTGCCCACCAGGCTGTGGGCAACCTGCCAGGTATGCCTGGAAGGCCTTTACTTGGGTGGAGGCCTGTATGAAGGGTACATCTGTGTGAAGGACTTCAAAGTAAAGGCCTTTAGGGTGAAGACCTTCATGGTAAATGCCACCCAGGTAAAGACCTTTAAGCCAAAGGCCTTTATTGTAAAGGCTTTTACGTGAAATGCTTTCAGCACACAAGGACCTTAATTGCCCACCCCAACTAATGCTATTGCATGATTTCCGTGCTTAGTCATGCTATACCACGTACTGATTTCTTTTTTTGCCCTCCCGCACCCCAAGATTCAGCAAAGTTGCAGTTGTGTGCTGCTAACTTCGAACACTTCTAGCTCCTTTACAGTAACAAACACACATTTTTTGACCTCATGTTTAGTGCATGAAAGTCTCTGCTGCTTATGCACCATAAAACCCAATACAAAAACAACAATCACAAGCCATCGGCTACAACTGGGTGTTGCACTTGCCTCAAAGGTCATGATGCAGCTATGATCAGTCATTTAAGTTCTGACATTGCTCTCCAACATTGGTACTTGTGCGTCTGTAACTGTGTAAGGGCAGAAGACAATCACTGCCAGTACATTCTGATGAAATGAGCGTAGAGTTCAACTGCCTTCTGTTTTTTTTTTTTTGCTTTCTGATGAAATGAGTGTAGAGTTCAACTGCCCTCTGTTTTTTTTTTTTTGCTTCTTCTTCACTGTGTAAAATCTCTGCAAGTGACATATTATGCACAACCTATTTTCACATAAAATACTCGTCTTGTCTATGAAGGGGTTGTCAGAAACTGTGTTGCTATCTCCTGGTGCATAACAGATGTGGCCGCACACCTTGCATGCACCTACTGTGTGGTAACCCACCAGCACCAGACTTCACCATCGCCTCCAGGACAACGGCAGACCACAATGTGTCCATGGGAGCCCAGCAACTGGAGTGCCTATAGCTAGAGTGATAAAAATCAACATGCTATGCCAGCTCCTAGAGTGGCTGCTGTAGTGTGATGCAATTGGGTATTGTGCTATGTTTGCATGCAAGTTGATTCCAGCTAAAATCAGTCGATACCAGAAGGAATCAAATGCAAATTATTCCTTAAACCAGTTTGACCAATTGGGATATTTTCACCTGGGTAATACTGGTTCTTACACTCATATAACTGACTGAACAATACTGGATTAAAGCTGCAAATGGGACTACTGTAGTTGGTTTTACAGCAACAGCTGTTAGGCGCCCATTCCTGGGTTTTGCGCAGTAGTAGTAGTAATAGTAGTAGTAGTAGTCATTGGCATAACCGGTAGGTGCATTGCCATGGGAACCGTTCAGAGGGTGGTTAAATTTAGTAGAAGTTGGAAAGTATGACGTGACTGTAGGAATCTGTAAGTGAGTGGTTACTGCCAGCACAATCCAGAGGGTGGTTACAGTGGAAGGAAGAGAGGAATGGCGAGATGTATAAAGTTGTAACTGGTGAGTGGTGCAGAAATGTGTAACAGGAGGGTGGTTATCATGGAAGGAGGAGGGAAAGTATGGCGAGGACGGAGGAATGTAGCACAGTCAATCTGCAGCAGCTTCTGCAAAACGCGTCACACGAGAAGACAGTCATCGGTGAACCATGTGCCTAGAGCGGCGAACTGGAGAGGAGAGCTAGTCGAAAAGCGAGTATGTGGGTGGAGAAAATTGAAAACAGCGCTCTATAACTACACAGATATGTGGTCGCTATCATATTTTTTACCTCAGCATATAGTAAAATATTGCAACGGATAGAAGAAGAGATGAATGAAGACTCTTGGAGGCGCGCGTGCTCTGGGATTCGGTGCTCTGTGCCTGGTGCTCTGTGCGGGCCGCCTTGTGCTCTTGACCTGTGTGCTGTGCCCGGGCGCTCTCGCGTCGTTCCCGCCTGGACCACGTAACATCTTTGGTGGAGGTGCGGATTTTACGCTGCGCACACCACGCAGCTTCGTAGTACTCGTCAGGCCGGGACTACCACCATGGCTCCACCCGGCCGGTCAAGGAGCCCCCCTACCCCTCCTTTCGTCATCATGGCTCCACCTCGCGACCCCGGCACGTTTTCCGGCACAGATGGCTCCGACGTCGAAGACTGGATTAACCTTTACGAGCGTGTCAGCAGCTACAACAGGTGGGACCCTACGCTAATGCTCGCGAACGTCATCTTTTACCTCAATGGCACGGCGCGCGTATGGTACGAGACCCACGAGGAAGAGCTAACAAGTTGGGACACCTTTAAGGAAAAGTTGAAGACGCTATTCGGTAGACCTGATGACCGCCAGCTCGCCGCCAAGAAACAGCTGGCTACTCGAGCACAGTCTTCTACCGAGAGCTACGTGGCCTACATTCAGGACATCTTGGCGCTTTGTCACAAGGTCGACGCCGCAATGAGTGAGACCGATAAAGTGGGCCACGTGCTCAAAGGCATTGCCGACGATGCGTTCCACTTGCTTGTTTGCAAAGACTGTACCTCAATTGACTCCATCATAAACGAGTGCCGTCGATTTGAGCAAGTCAAAGGCCGCCGCATTTCGCCGTCGTTTTCTCGCCTTCCCAACACGGCCGCGACATCTTCCTGTGAGGACCACCGATCACCATCCCGCACGCCCTCGGACGCCCCTGCCGGCACCGATTCAGTCACCCGGATCGTCCGACGTGAACTGGAGGCCCTCGCACCTGTGATATCCCCGCCCTCCGTCCCTGATACAACCCTGCCCGCTGTGTCGCTGATTCAGGCCGTCGTGCGGCAGGAACTCGCTCATCTGAACCTCGCTCCAGCAGTGTGCGCCATCAGAAGCCCGGACACCCCCCAGCCCCCTCCCTGTGCTTTTCGTCGCACCTATTATTCTCTGCCCCGTTCCCGCAATCCCAATGACTGGCGCACGGCGGACGACCGTCCCATTTGCTTCCGGTGCTCTCGCATTGGCCACATCGCCCGTCATTGCCGTAGTCCATGGTCTTCAACGCCCCGCAATGTCTTCCCCTCCTTCTACAGTCCCGCCTCATCCCACAACTTCTCGACCCGTGCCCCGTCCGAACCGTCTGCACCAGCCGCACCCCCTCCACGCCGATTCTCCCGCTCTCCGTCCCCGCAGGGCCGCCGCTCTCGTTCCCCCCAGTCGCCTTCTCGCAGCCGCTCCCAATTGGAAAACTAAGTGATGCAGCTCCCGGAGGTGACGCTGCATCAACGACCCGGACTACAAATCCTCTCTCAACCACTCGACCTAATCTTCTGAACGTCACTATCGACCGTGTTCCTGTGCGCGCCCTGATTGACACCGGTGCTCATGTATCAGTGATGAGTGCTGCCCTCCGCCGTCGCCTCCGCAAAGTCCTAACGCCTGCAACGTCCCGTGTGTGTGTCGCGGATGGTGGCACGCCTGCTGTGGACGGTATGTGTACCGCGCGCGTTACTATTGCCGGCCAGAGTATACCAGTTCAGTTCACCGTGCTGACCACCTGTGCCCATGACCTTATCCTCGGCTTAGATTTTTTGACTGACCATTCCGCCCTCATTGACTGCTCGGAGGGTGTTCTACACCTCGCCCTTCCAATGCTGGATTCAGACCCACTTGATGTATCACTGCGACTATTCAGTACCGCATATGCTCGCCTGTCATCCCGAACCGCCTCTTTTGTTCCATTGACCCCATCTCACCCAGTTCCGGATGGCGACTATCTCGTTACTCCCAATCTTGACCTCCTCCTGACCCGTAACGTTGCCCTACCTCATACCATTGCCACCGTCCAAGCCAACGCCCTTTCTCTGCCTTTCCTCAACTTCGGCCTCACTTCTCAAGTGCTACCGTCCGGCATATGCGTCGCTACGCTATCCCCTCTCGCTCCTTGCCACGTGGCTACGTTGCCCGCTACCCCAGTTCCAGAAACCGCCGCACCGCGCCGGCAGTCTCTTCTGTCGACCGACACCTTCAAAACCATGATGGCTACCGACCTCCATCCCGATCAAACTGCCAAGCTTCGTGCCCTTCTCGAATCTTTTTCGGATATTTTTGACGTGAACAACACTGCGCTGGGTCAAACTCTCACCGTCAGGCACCGCATTGAAACAGGCGATGCCCCTCCCATCCGCCGCCGCCCTTACCGGGTCTCTCACGCCGAGCGTCAAGTAATCAATGCGGAAGTTACTAAAATGCTAGAAAAAAACATTATCGAACCCTCACACAGTCCCTGGGCCTCACCCGTCGTCCTTGTCAGGAAAAAGGATGGCTCATGGCGTTTTTGCATTGATTATCGCCACCTGAATAAGATCACTAAAAAGGACGTGTACCCCCTGCCGCGTATCGATGACGCGCTTGACTGCCTCCATGGTGCCAAATTCTTCTCGTCCATAGATCTTCGCTCCGGCTACTGGCAAATTGCTGTAGATGAACAGGACAGTGAGAAAACCGCTTTTGTGACTCCTGATGGCCTTTATCAATTCAAAGTTATGCCTTTCGGATTATGCAACGCACCAGCCACATTTGAACGCATGATGGATGCTCTTTTGCATGGCTTTAAGTGGTCCACCTGCCTGTGCTATCTCGATGACGTCATTGTCTTTTCGCCCTCGTTTTCCTCTCACCTCACTAACCTTTCTCAGATCCTTTCCCTCTTTCGTCATGCTGGCCTGCAGCTCAACTCGTCTAAGTGCCGTTTCGCGCGCCGTCAACTCGCCATCTTGGGTCATGTCGTCGACGACACGGGGGTGCACCCTGACCCTGATAAGATCCGAGCCATTAAAGACTTTCCTCAGCCACGTTCCTGTAACGACGTCCGCAGCTTCTTAGGGCTGTGCTGCTACTTTCGTCGATTTGTTGAAGGCTTCGCCGACATCGCCCGCCCCCTCACCGACCTCCTGAAAAAGGAAGCCACCTTCATCTGGGGACCCGACCAAGCACACGCGTTTTCCACCTTGATATTGAAGCTTACTACCACGCCAGTTCTGGCCCACTTCGATGTGACAGCTCCCACTGAAGTCCGCACAGACGCCAGCGGCTATGGCATCGGCGCTATTCTCTCTCAGAGGCAATCCGAACAGCACCGTGTCATCGCCTACGCCAGCCGCCTCCTCTCCGCCCCGGAGCGCAATTACTCAATTACCGAACGTCAGTGCTTAGCCCTTGTCTGGGCGGTTGGGAAATTCCGCCCATATTTGTACGGCCGCCCTTTTACGGTTGTCACCGACCACCATGCGCTCTGCTGGCTCTCATCACTGAAAGATCCTACTGGTCGCCTAGGTCGCTGGGCTTTACACCTCCAAGACTACGACTATACCGTGGTATATAAGTCCGGTAGGCTACACACTGATGCTGACTGCCTCTCCCGATATCCCGTTGACTCGTCTGATCATTCTGGCAGTGACACCGCCGCTGACCTCTTCTCGCTCTCTGCTTTTACTCACCTTGGCGATGAGCAGCGACGAGATATCGAGCTACGCTCTATTATTTCCCGCCTCAGAACCTCTCCATCTGACCCTGCCCTGCGCCGGTTTGTACTTCATCATGACACACTGTACCGCAGAAGCCTAAACCTGGCCGGCCCAGACCTACTGCTCGTTGTCCCGAAGCATCTGCGCAACGACGTCCTCCACGAGCTCCATGACCTCCCCACTGCTGGACATCTGGGTGTCTCGCGTACTTACGCCCGCGTGCGTCGTTGCTTCTTTTGGCCCCGTCTCTACCAGTCCGTCCGCCGCTATGTTCGTGCCTGCGACCAGTGCCAGCGCCGGAAACGTCCCGCCACGCTCTCCGCGGGTTTGCTCCAGCCTGTTGATGTGCCCCCTGAACCATTCTATCGTGTTGGCTTGGATCTTTTGGGCCCGTTTCCGGAGTCCACCTCTGGAAACAAATGGATTGCCGTTGCGACAGATTATGCTACTCGCTATGCCATCACGCGGGCCCTCCCCACCAGTACTGCTACCGACGTGGCCGATTTTTTCCTCTACGACCTCATCCTCCGTCATGGTGCACCCCGCCAACTTCTCACCGACCGCGGCCGTTGCTTTCTCTCTAAAGTTGTCGACGACATTCTCCGTTCCTGCTCAACAAAAAATAAGCTGACCACCGCCTATCATCCCCAAACCAACGGTCTTACAGAGCGCCTCAACCGCACTCTCACGAATATGCTCGCCATGTACGTTTCCCCGGACCATCGAGACTGGGACATTGCCCTTCCATAAGTGACCTTCGCTTACAATTCTTCTCGCCATGACACTGCCGGTTACTCCCCGTTCTATCTGTTGTACGGTCGTGAACCCCAATTACCTTTGGACACGCTGCTTCCGACATCTCCTTCCCCGCCTTCTGAATATGCCCACGACGCTATTGCCCGCGCCGACCACGCCCGCCAGCTGGCTCGCTCCCGCCTACAAGCCTCGCAGGTTTCACAGCAGGACTACTACGACCGCCGCCACCGCATGGTAACTTTTTCCCCTGGAGCCCTCGTCTTGCTTTGGTCGTCCACACGCCGTGTCGGGCTTTGCGAAAAACTAATGTCCCGCTATGTTGGCCCATACCGTGTGCTCCACCAGGTCACCGCCGTCACCTACGAGATTGCCCCGGCCTTTCCGGAGACCACCTCCGGTGCATCTCAGAGTGACGTAGTCCACGTCTCTCGCCTCAAGCCCTACGTGTCGCAATCCCTTGCCCCGCCCTAATTTCCACCGAGACGGTGTTTTTTTTTGCGACCGGGGGCCATGCAACGGATAGAAGAAGAGATGAATGAAGACTCTTGGAGGCGCGCGTGCTCTGGGATTCGGTGCTCTGTGCCTGGTGCTCTGTGCGGGCCGCCTTGTGCTCTTGACCTGTGTGCTGTGCCCGGGCGCTCTCGCGTCGTTCCCGCCTGGACCACGTAACAATATAAATACCTTACCAGATGTGGCTGAATCTCGTGTTACACAGTGTTAACCGTCCTGTCAAATTTTTTTTCATGCTTTAGTTCCCGAGTGAACTAGTCTGGTTACGACACCAACCAGGAACAAAAAAAAAAACTACTCATAGCCAGAGTAGTGCAGTGAGGAAGTTAACACTGGGTTGTAGCTGAAGGCATCAACAGAGCCGCTGGGTTTGGGAGCAATGCATGTGGCACAGGCATCTACCGTGTCCGCATGCAGCTAACATGTAGTGGTGTCTTTTCGTGCCCTTCCAAGTGTCTCATGGCACGATTTTGTAAACTGAGAAGGATGTAAGCCCCTGAAATAAGCTAGTATTATTCATTAACATCCACTGAAGTGCAGGCATACAGCTATAAAGGAAAGCTTCCAGAGAAACTTTGTACCTGCTGAAAAACTTGTACTGCTCAGGGGGTGGATTTCTCCAAACATGCTCAATGCAAGCTCCTGTTCCTCAGCATCAGAAGTTCCGTGTCACTTGTGGTGCTTGTGTGCTTACATGCACCCACTGCATTGGTGTGCTTCATCTGTGGTTTGACGTTTTATATGTCGATAGTGAAGTGATTATTAGCGCACACAGTGATTATTAGCAGGTGCTGTCGTTCCTGTGAGTTCAGCCATGAATAGAATGTTTAATGATGAAAGCGAAACGCAAAAGGCGCCTGTGTGCTGTGCGATGCCACTGCACGTTAAAGAGCCTGCGGTGATCGAAATTATTCCGGAGGCCCGCAATATTCTCTTTTATCTTTCATTCGCACCTTCCGCCCTTCTCTAATGAAACAGTTGAGGTTTCCAGCCAGAAGAGATACAGTTAATGCGACATTTCCATTCTTCAAAAACTACTAAAACCGCTGATAAACTGCTGTAATTTATTTCTAAAGCGCTCGAAAGTCCTGACTGCTGCGCTGAGCTTGACATTCGTGACTACCACAAAAGAAATAACAAGCTAGCGAACATGAAGCAACAAGAGCTTACACCTGTCATGGTACAAAAGAAAATGGTGAAGAAAGAAGGTTGTGCAAAAAGACAATACTACATGCTATTATCCTCTGCCAGTCACTGTGGATACCTGCACCTTAAGCATCACTGTGTGGTCTGGCACTTAGGGAGCCGCATGCTCGGCAAAAACCCTGATAACAAAAGCAGCATTTGACAACATGCAGCCATGTGCACAAGGCTGAACACAAGCACGGCACCCATTTGCACCAAACGACCAGAGCAGCTGAACTGAGCAGCTGCCTTTTCATATTGTAATGCTAGTGGTTATTTTCCACTCTCACTCGATTACAGAGGTGCAAGCACCAGTATTTGAGAACTATGCCCAGAGTTCCCTAACCACCAGAGATCCAGGCCAGCAAAATTTGCAGCAGACGACAGCAGCTTTGCCAGGCTTAAAAATGAAGCACCCGCCGCGGTAGCTCAGTGATTAGGGTGCTCAGCTACTCATCTGGAGTTTTCGGGTTCAAACCCGACCACGGCGGCTGCGTTTTTATGGAGACAAAACGCTAAGGCGCCCGTGTGCTGTGCGATGTCAGTGCACGTTAAAGATCCCCAGGTGGTCGAAATTATTCCGGAGCCCTCCACTACGGCACCTTTTTTTTCCTTCACTCCCCCCTTTATCCCTTCACTTACTGCACAGTTCAGGTGTCTAACCATATATGAGAAAGATACTGCACCATTTCCTTTCCCCAAAAACCAATTATTATTATTACTATTATTAAAAAAAATAAGGGAAGGGGGGAAGAAAGTCAAAGCCACAACTTGACATCATAGAAAGGAGCCCCCCTCCATCAATGCAGCATGTCACACACAACCACTGCATGGCCATTTGCTGTTCAAGTGCATTATTTTGTGCCTTCAGCATTTTTATTTGCAATAGCCAAGGGCTACGAGGCAAGTCATAGAGCAGGGATGCACATTGATTTTAACTACTCAGAGTCCTTTTGCATGCATTGAAAGCTTAGTGCACAATCGCTTTTTACTTTTCCCCTCACCAAACTGAGGCCTCTTACTTGGCACCTGCATGCCAGGGCCAATGCAGTGAGTTCTGGTCCACTTTTGCAGTGACCCACATCTCACAGAGGTGTCTCACCTGTTGCGCCATTGCCACAATCCTAGCATAGGAACAAACTTAGTTGACGGCCCCGCTGTGGGAACATGTGATGACCTGTTAAAACCTTGCATTGTGCTGCCACGGTGATTTCTGTGCATGCGGCTGCACCCTAAAAAGCTCAAGCAGCCACAGATACCCGTGAGACACCTGCCACAAATCCAAGTGGATAGCCATGGTAGACGCCCAGTCGATGATGGCTCAGAGCGGAACTGGAAATGGATGTTGGGGCCACTAACCATCTCATCAAACCTATTTCCTGCCCACTCTAATTATGCAAGCAAACTATGTAAAATGATATGGGCATGTTCAGATAAGAACGGTAATCGAGGTCCCATGACCATTTTTTGTTTTCAATTATATTTTTATATGTGATGGGTAAATGTGTCCACACAAAGGAATGAACCTTAGTTTTGCAAGGAACTTTGTAGTTTTCTCGGAAAAAAATCGTATGTCACAAGAGGTGGAGAATGTCGTTTTTGCCACTTCTCAAAGTTGCAAGTTTGGAGCATCACTGCATGCACAATAAGTTGTTTTCGCGCATAATTATTTTTTCAGTACTTTATTACAACTTGTACTATACGAAGAAATAAAAAAACGTTTTCTTTCTCTGTCAATCTTCTGAATAAAAAATCGCAAATTTCGCTTCCGGAGCTGTGCGGTGCCAAAAAGGCACTTTTCAGGGCAGCCTTAGGGCAAGATGCGTAAAGATCTCCCGGCTGAATCTTTTTCTCTGTATTTTTCAGCTACTTTTAATCACTTCAGGCAAGTTTTGTAGCTCTACACTTGACCTATGTTTTTCAATATGGCCTCAAAATTGGCAGAAGTTCAAAAACGTCAAAAAAGTGACAACTTTGACTTGAATTTAAAAAAAAACATCATCATCGAATTTTATTAAAATTTGCCCTAATAATACTGAACATTTCATAATTCTAAGGCTTTAAAAAAGTATTGCATTATATTGTTTTAAAGTATGGAAATAAATACAAAACGGACTTTATGATTTCAATCCCTACGACTGCTCAGTATTCCCTCTTAGAATGCGCAATCGTCAGAAGCTGGTTTTAGTATTGGTATTTTGCAAGTAAATTTTAAACGCTACAGTTGCTGAGTTCATAAGTGTAATTTGTAAGCATTTTTTTCTATTACAATCAAAGGTCTAAAGCTCCTATTCGCTTTCGTACTGTTCTAACGGTGGGACCTAAATTACTGTAAGCATATTCCAACACGTTATTTTGGAGTGACGTGTGTGTAGGAGTAGTTTATGCAAACAATTAATGCACCCGTCGCACTTTCAAGGTGACTTTAACTGCTACCCGCCGCTCCAGGGATGAACCGCGCTTTGCAGCCGCTCCTATAGCTATATAACGCCCGGCGCGACCCTGAAATTCACAGCATCATGTGTGCCGCCGCCGCACCGAGGCTTTAGCCGCCGCTATCATCTTTTCATCGCAACGCACCGAACGCCTAGCAGTTATGCCTCAGCCTTCGACCTTCGACCGAGATAACCCTTGTGAGCGGATGTTGTTCGGATCTCGAATTTTGTGTGTCGTTTTCCAGGCCTGGTAGACCCGGTGGGGTCGTTTTCTGTACTCACGTGTTTTCTCTGCGCTGGAGCGCTCCCTCGACAAGCATACTTGGTATATCAGTCTCAGCTCGTACGCCAGACCGAAAGAACATCAGTGTCGATGGTGGGCAGCCTGTGTTAAAAATGCATTCATCTGTCCATCTCCTCTTTTTGGAAAAGCAGCTCTGGGCCCTGCATCCGTCACCTGCTCTTCTGTCTCGCGATAATCTCCGGAAGCGGTGAGCTTTTGCATTCATGAAGAGATTTCCGCGGCGAACGTTTTGTGCCGACTACTCAAAAAGGCACAAACAGAGAATTGAAAAAGGACGTAATTTTCGCAGTGTAAAGACACTCAATGTCGCTGCTCTCAAAAAAGTCCTACTTCCCGAAGAAGCTCTCCGAGTACGAGAAAGTGACTTCATCTGTCAGAATTGTTACCGTCGGTTCAAGGAAGACATAGATAATATGCAGGCAGAGTCAACCGAAACATTAGAAGAATTCCGCCCTGGGGAAGAAATCGTAGAAAATTTAAATTCAAGTGTCAGCCTTACCTCTGAAATCTCGCCCCTAAAGCCACCGAGCGCTCTAAAAAAACGCCTCAGACTTTCCTATGCAAAGCGAAAGCAGGAAGAGGTGGCAAGAGCTATGGTGACGAAAATACGATCGGGGATACAGGCAGCATATAATGTCCCAGAGACTTCGCGTGCGTCAGAAGAAAAGTGTGCGCAATGCAGCAGTTGGGAGGACAACCTACATGCTGCCTACAATAGGTGCACGTCCTTTCAAGAGCGTTGCCAGCTGCTGACACTGCTACCACGCAACCTAACCGTGAAATATGTGTAGGAAGTTATTCCAGAGGCAACGAGGTACGTTATCCAAAAATCGAAGAAGATGGTGGATGAGGAAGGCGTATGGTCAACACAGGAGAGATATACAAGATGTAAACTACAACAGGAAGACATTACCACCGTTTTAGAATATTACACCATGGATGAACTCGATTGCTCTAGACAGACTCCGAACAAAAAGGATGTTGTGAGAATCGAGAAGGAAGGAGAGAAAGAATGGATACCTAAACGCTTCATGACGCGGTCCTTGCGAGAAGCATTCCGCCTCTACAAGCAAGCTCACCCTGCCTCCCAGGTTGGCCTCACAAAATTCATATCCTTGCGTCCTAAGTGGGTGAAATGCTCGCCACAGTGGCAAGTGTGTGTTTGTGTGTGCTGTGCAAACTTTCAGTTGTGCCTCGTGGGACTGCAGAACGCGACCGGAAGGTCGCTTTCTCCCGAAGATATGCAGAGCCTCTGCGTATGCCAGGAACCTACTGCGTCGTGTTTCCTTAGGAATTGTGAGCACTGTCCACAAGATGGCATTTTCACTTCGGAAAATTTTGAAATGAGCAGCGAGGACGAGGTGTTGATTGCTTCATGGGAATACGGTGAGCTCGTTAAAAAGACTCTGACCGCTTCATCATTTATGAGAGAATGTCTAAGAATGACCATGAAATGGATTCCCCACAACTATATTAGATCTGTGCAAGCAAGAGCAATACATGAAGAAAAACACAGCTGCAAGAGAGGTGCAATTGTTTTGCATTTTGATTTTGCCGAAAACTGGACAGTTGTGCTTCCAGACGCAGTACAAGCTTACCATTGGCAGAAAAAGCAGGTGACCGTGTTTACCTGCGTTGTCACGTCAAGAAAATCGACTCGGAACTACGCCGTAATTTCCGACGATATGTCTCATGATTCAGCTCATGCATGCTTGGCTCTGTCAAAAATCAAAGCACACCTCGAAGACAACGCGCCAATCTACACCAAGATAACATATGTGAGCGACGGGGCTCCCGCTCACTTCAAGAATAAATATCAGTTTCATGAGCTACAACGCAGTGAATGTCGAGAGACGAAATGGATGTTTTCGGCCACTGGACACGGCAAAAATGCTTGCGACGGCGTTGGTGGGCTTGTCAAACATCGAGCATCACACCACAACTTGCGGAAGCCTGCAAGTGAGTCCATACAAACAGCCAGCGGCTTCGTAGACGCAATTAAAGGAACGCTAAAGAACATCACCATTCTGGAGCTCCCACAGAGGGAGCTTGCAGACTTTCGCAAAACGAAGAAGGAAGAATGGAAAATGGCAAAGAAAGTGCCTGGAGTTCAGACGCTCCATATGTGGAAGTACGTTCAAACAAATGAAGGCAGTGCATCCTACGTGGCCTCCACCGCTGCTTCGGAATGGAAGAGACTGTGATCTGGTTTGTGCTTCGTGCTGGACAATATACTGTGCGCATACCGACTTCAACTGCTGCCGTTAATTTCTTGTTACGATTTTCTGAATTGCAATCTGCATATAAAGTGGCATCCCATTTGTAAATTGCGTTCCTATTAAAACTCCTCCTGATTAAAAATCTCGCAGATAAATTGTTCCTCTCAGAAGACGACGTTCTGTCTCCTGACATTGCCCTGTAGAACCTTTGAACACAGAGGTAAACAGATGCAGGTACGGAAACGTCGGCTTCAGAAATACATTAATATAAATTTTTATATATAAAATTTTTTCTAGGAACCCACAAATTATCTAATATTTTAAAAAAATCGATTACATACCAATGTACCTTACGATGATAAATTAGAGAATACAAAAAAAAACGTTTGACCGCCAGCAGTCAGTTCATCAGGTGAAATAGCGAATTTATTCCCATTTTGACGCATTAAGAACGCCGCTAACAAGCGAGTAGAAGCTGTACAAACATTCAGGATGGTTCGCATATTGTGGTAATTGAAATGTAACCACGTTCAGTGAGTGCTAAATCAAATTTCTGACAGTTACTATTTCTAAGAGGCAGTAATAAGCAATTCTAGGTAACAAAAACATGAACTCAGTTTTGCATTTATTTTTATACTTTAAAACAAAATAATGCAACACTTTTTTGGTGTTTTAAAATTATCGAGTATTGAGTATTATTAGGGCATTTTTTAATAAAATTTGATGATGTTTTTTTTTAAATTCAAGTCAAAGTTGTCACTTTTTTGAAGTTTTTGAACTTCTACCAATTTTGAGGCCATATTGAAAAATATCGGTCAAGTGTACAGCTACAAAACTTGCCTGAAGTGATTAAAAGTAGCTGAAAAATACAGAGAAAAAGATTCAGTCGGGAGATCTTTACGCATCTTGCCCTAAGGCTGCCCTGAAAAGTGTCTTTTTGGCACCGCACAGCTCCGGAAGCGAAGTTTGCGATTTTTTACTCAGAAGACTGACACAGCAAGAAAACGTTTTTTATATTAATCGTATAGTGCAAGTTGTAATAAAGTGCTGAAAAAATACTTATGCGCGAAAACAACTTATTGTGAATGCAGTGATGCTCCAAACTTGCAACTTTGCGAAGTGGCAAAAACGACATACTCCACCTCTTGTGACATACAATTTTTTTCCGAGAAAACCATGAAGTTCCTTGCAAAACTAAGGTTCATTCCTTTGTGTGGACACATTTACCCATCACATATAAAAATTTAATTGAAAACAAAAAATGGTCATGGGACCTCGATTACCGTTCTTATCTGAACATGCCCATATACTCCTGTGCTGGTATCATACCACAGATTGCAAAACAATTATTTTATGTATGGATGGACTTGACTCCAAGAATTGGCAGCTAACTGTTAGAACGAATTAACCTCGGTACATACACCATACCTGTACTAATATAATGGCAAACAGGTGCTTCTTTATCGAAATTATGATAGTTTGGTGTTGACATGAGATATGAAAAATTCATCACACTAACCTCAAACGACATACTATTCATTATATAGCAGTATCTCATATCTCAATGATGTTTGTGTTTCCCTTTTTTTTCTCAATGTTTCTTTGATAAGCTCTTCTTTTTTAGCCTGTATGTGTGGATCTTGTAAGTATATTCATGTTTTATTGAAGAGTACCGGTAACTAAAAATGTGCAGAAAGCCTTACATTAAACTCAAACTACTCTTGTATATATTCCTCTTCTTAGCTTTGCACATTTTAAATGCCCATAAACATTGTGTTTGCTTTGAATAGTGAATTGATATTGCACTGGATGTCACCTCCCATCATGACCATGGGATTCTTGAAGGAATCATCTAAATTCCTGCGGATGTTTGCAATAATACAACACTGCGGAAAAAAAAAAAAGAAATGACCGATAACTAGTCGTTTTTAAAATACTGACATCAGCAGCACAATATTTTCAGTGCAGGCAACATACACTTTTTTCTCTAGCCAAACTTCATGGCAGTTCTCTTATTTCTGTTTGAGCAATTGGTTGTAATGGAGCGCTCAAATAATCCTGTTACCTGTTTAGCTGTAAATCAATTTCATCAGCCATAAACAGATCTGTGCAATTGCATTCCCCATGCATCTGCATACAAATTCTGCTCGTTTTGGATGGTACAAATATTTTTCACGACCCTGTCAGATTTGTATCATTGAGATCATACTATGCTGCATACAGAGCCACATATTCTGAACACATTCTGTACAGGAAGGATATGTTCTCCATGTCATCCTGCTGAGCTTGGAATAACAGGAGGAACCACTAGTAGACGAACAGGAAGAAAACAGCCTCGAAGAATATGAGTTTCTATTATCAGCTCCCTCAAAAGAGGTGCATCAAAAGGAATGAGAAAGATACCCTATTTTGCAAAGATATGCCTGAGACAATCGGGTTGTACAGCCAGAGTTTGCAGGTTGTTCTGAAAGCAGGCACCAACTATACTCTTTACACATTTATAGACCACCCTCGCTTTTGTACAAATGGGTAGCGAACATTCAGATATATCCCATGGATTTGCAGAGTATCCACAGGGGTTGTTTGCCAGGTGTCCAATGGATATTATTGGTTGACAAGGGGTGGCTCAATGATCTAGTGGCTACTGGCTGGCAATTTTGAAAGCACAAGACAGGAAAAGTCGTCCAAGTCAAGTCGTCTCTTTTCTCTGGTAATTCCTTGCATTCAAACAAGAGTGGCTACTTTGGAGGACTGCACTCTCCGAAGACGTCTGTATGAAAAAGCTGTCCTCTTGTGCACTCCCTTTTATGTGCTAGAAGAGTGTGTGAGTATGCCTACATTTCATGATGTGTGCTGCAAGCTAACACCAGCTGCCTCTGCTTATTGAAATTAAATTGCGAAGTTTAACATCCCAAAGTGACTCAGGCTATGAGGGACACGGCAGTGGAGAACTCCAGATAAATTTAGACTATCTTTAACGTGTGCTGACAATGCAATGCACATGGACATTTTTGCATTTTGCCTCCACTGAAATACAGCCACCGTGGCCGGGATCGAGCTCACATCCTTGGGATCAGCAGCCGAACGCCAAAGCTACTCAGCCAGCAGGGCGGGAATTGTGATCGGTAGTAGAAAAGAGAAGTAGCCCAGATGACAGGGAGTTCCAACTAACTTGAGCACCCGGACAAAAGCCCTCAAGTTTAAAAAAATCCTGGTGAACATTGAACCCACGCTTAGCAGGAGAATGATCTAATGCACATTTACTCCTTAATGCCCAGGCATTGTGGGATAAAAGTAAAGCACACGTAACATATTAATACTTGTGGTCCCTGGCTCCAACTCAGAAATGTAAAAAAAACTGGGTCATTAATAAAGAAAACAAAAACGATCAAAGCATAATTAAAGTTGGCTATTTTTGACCATTTATGAATGTCTAAGGGTGATAAGGCAACTCACAAATATGCAGGTGCATGCAGTGAATCAAGAGCGAAATTCAAAACTGCTTCATCGCTTGCCACTGCAGCATTACGACCAGAGAAAGTTTAGGTAATCTTCCTGTTAGGGTTAGCTTTTGCGTGAATTCATCTTTCGACAGCTGCCATTTTGACGTTGCTTTGATTGATCTTAAGTTAAAACTGGCTGTTTCTGCAATTATGTTGGCAACTGATATAGTTTTGTGAGCACAACTGAAAATTGCTCATGCACTGCATTATAAGTGATATGTAGGGCGTCACATGGTTAGTGTACAGTTTCCCCTGTAGACCTTAGGAGCATGAACAGGGGCCCGTGCTCCTTGTTATGCCATCCTCCGTGTTCTCCTCTTCTGCATCTTTGTAGCGTACAAAAGTGCTGTGCGTACTTTTCCTTCCACGTGCCATAACACCAAAAGCCGATTCAGAAGCAGGCTACCGTTGTGCTACCAAGATTACAGGTTGCGGACATTGAGCATGCATAAGAAGTGAAAGCACAGATTTATTGGCATGCTAAGTGCCCACAGATAGCCCTGCACTCAGGGATGTGACAAAAGTTCATCTGTTGCACTAGCACAGCCCACCAGAGCAGGAAAGGACACACAGAGGTTCTCAATATGCTGGCCACCAAACGAGGTGCTGGAAGTTGGTCAGCCTTCCAACACCTTGCTGGGCACTTCAAAGCACTGCTTGCCAGCACCAACAATTTCAACACTCTCAGCATTCTTGCAAGAGCCAAGAAGTTGGAATTGAAGGATCATTCCAACATTTTGATCGGAAGACATCAAACACATTTTAAAAAATTATGTACACAGGAACCAATATGTTGGGACTTGCAAAAGTCTCAACACCTTGGCTGTGCCTCATTTCATTCGTCGCGACCGAGGTCTTGGAAGCCCCTTCCAACACCTCGGTTAGGACAACGCGCCATTGCAGCTTATTGCTCGCGAGCAACCCAAGGCAGCAGATCGACCAACGTTCCACCACCTTGAAGTCGCTCCCACAGACCCACATTCCAAGAGCGGGGCAGCCACGACGAGCGGTAGGTCCGTGAGGTGGCGGGCAGTGCCGTCCATTTTATTCGCTCGTTGCCGTCTTGACCCAAGGGCAGCGGGAAACGCACGTGCATGGTGGTGTTCGTAGTGCACGGGGCCCAAGTGGGGTCGGCGGTGTCCCATCGCGGCAGAACAACTGCTTGGCGGCTGGCCAGCATGGTGAGAGCCAGCTCCTGTGCCCAGGGGCTCAGTCCTGGGACACGACTCTCATCAGGCCGCAGTCCTTGCGGCGAGCTTTGCGAGCCTGCACACACTGTAGTCCCCCCAACCGCCGCCCCGGGACACCCTGTCACACACTGGGAGAGCATGACACTGCCCTTCCACTGCATACTGCAAAATACAAATCAACACGCATCTAAAAACAGCTACATATCACATTGGCAGTTGCTCAATCACTGCGTATTTGAGTCACCACTGACTGCTCTCCATCTAGCCTATGCGCTTATCCTCATCCGTTCTTTTGCAGCGAGAGCTGTTAATTTGCAGCACTGGTGTAACACAGACAGACAGAGAAAAGAGGAGTGACTCTGTGTGCATCAGTGCCAACTTATGCTTGTCCTGTGAACAGTGAACTTACCTCTGCAAACAGCTGTTGCTCAATGTTGCGTTACACAGCAGTAACCAGAACGCCACTTTTTTCCAGTCACATCTTTACCAAGACTAACCTTAGCGCAAGCTGCTGACAACTCCTGGTATAAATTTGGCATTCGCAAAAAACAAGTTTACAGTACTTACACTCCGTTTCACACATCAGGTGCAGCGTTGCCAAAGCTAGCACTCTCGTTTGCACTGTCGACATGCACAATTAAAAATGGACAGAGAATGCTTACTACATTCGAACCAGTGCAAAAGCATGGATTTGTGCAACGTAGAAGACGACGATGAGTGGGCAGTGCTGTGGAATGGAGCACTCACGCTTCTTGGACATGCAATCGGCAGGAGACGATTTTGCTAGGCTCTGAACCTCCGGATTGGTGCCTTTGCACTAAATGTGGTGCATCCCTCGAGGTGAGCGAAAAATAATACATGCTTTGCCTGCAGTTGAAAAAGTCCGGGATTTTTCATTGCATCCAGGTTTTCGTTACATGCAGTTTTTGCAAGACCCAAAAGGACGATGCAGAACAGAAACCAAAATAAATAAATGTAGGTGAAACCACCTTGAACATGGTTACATGACGATTATGGATTTTTATGGCGCAAAGGCATCTCTGGCCAAAGAGCGCCATTGCACAAGGTTTTTTCTTACACTCAAGGTAGGGTCAAAGACCCGTTTCCAAAGCATTTCACCGTAAAGAATCCGCGCACCAGGCTTGTACCCATTGTATCACCGGTGGGTACCCGGCGGCACTGGGGATCGAACCCCGCACCTCCCGCATGCGATGAAAATGTTTACAGAAAACCCCAATACTCGAAGTCATAAATATGGAGAAAAGCTCCGCGATCACGCTGACAGCACAACTGCCACAGCAGCCGCCACCACCACCTCCGCCGCGGCTTGCGCAACGCCGCTACGAGTGCGGTGAGGAGAGTGGGAGAGGCGGGGGCACTAGTCAAGCTAGAGGAGAGCGCGCGTGGTCGCGCCGCCACTATAGAGCGGCCACAGAGGCACATGCTTTTTCCCGCATGTTCCCTCTCTCGATCTGCACACCGCTGTTGCCCCAGAAAACAGACTCTCCACCTTGTGTCAGTGACGCTCTCCGCCATCCCCGCTCCAGAGTCCCGACGCACGAAAGCTATCGTCGCTGGAATCACGCGAGCAAAGTACCGCGTAGCGGCAATGGGCAAGCACTGCTCGGGCCATTTCGTTTTTGCTATGCCCTATGATTTTTCACTGCTTTTGAGCATGAACTGTTGCAGTGCCACGTGGTGTGGCGTTCCAAAAGCGAAAGCAACGAAGATGCACTGGCGGCGCTGGAGCAAGACGCGCTGAATCAACTGCGGCTGCTCGTTGTGATCGTTGGCTTTCCTGTCGTGTCAGTTCGTGCTTTATCGTTGTTAAAATTTTGTACCAAATTTCATAACTCAGCACAAGCTAACAGATGGTCGGCTTAGCGAGTTTGTTATATCAAGGTCAACCGCCGCTGCGCATTCGTTACATGGAGGTCTCAAATACACGCCCTTCAATGGGGGCGGCGTAGAGGAATTAAAAAACTTCGTTACATCAGGGAATTCACTATATGGAGGTTTGTTACATACAGGTTTAACTGTATTGCATTTGTAATAAGCCTGCAGACTTATTGCATTTGTCATGAGCTTGATTAAATGCGATCTTATTCCTGATGTTACACTGTCGCTTTCTCTTGCCCTAGACCACTTGGCCATAAAAGAAGCGTCGAGTAGCACGCCTACCTTTATTTTTTCATGCGGACTACTTCCGTGCCTTTCAGTGTTGCACCTGATGTATGAAACGGAGAGTAGGTGTGAAAAAATTCTGAACGTGCTCGTTTTCAGCGCATGTACAATATGTGTTATACTTAGAGGGAACATGAGAAATGGTTCAACTGGCTCTTAAAGTGGAGAAAAGTAGGTTTCACCATGAACCAGCTGACCGCAACTTCAGGCTCACCCTCCTCTCAAGCTCTATGCATTTTTTTTCGGTCCGCGGTCGTCTACTGTTCTCAAGTTGAGAGCCGGGTTAGCTATGTCTCGTGTTTCCTCTACGTATTACACATACTCTACATGTGTGTTGTGAAGTTTGCACAAAAACACTAAATGAGAGTAAGGTGAATTACACACACAGTCAGATTTTCCAAGTCTCTTACCCCGCCTGCTTCCCAGGATCTTTGCCAATGCGTGGCATCCCCAGTGGCCACAGGTGTAAACTGCACCATCACACACTTCCCACTGTACCATACGTGTCATACTTAGAGGGAACATGAGAAATGGTTAAGCCAGCTCTTAAAGCGGTGGTCATTCGTACAAGAGATCAAGCGGCCGAGACACTGGCAATGAACTCCTCCTGCACGGGAAGCAAAGTTACCGCTACCAACTGAAACTACCGTAAAAACCAGACTATAGATCGGACCGGAATATAGGTCGACACCCCATTTAACCAATTTTAAAAATAAAAAAAAAATCTTTTTTATTGGAAAAAGTACCGAAAGACACCATTACCTTGAAACAAATGCGACTCAACAGGTTGCACAATGGTGACAGTATTTATTTTCATTTAAATGCTGCTCGTACAACCTTTGTCCGTAAAATTTCGAGACTGATTTATTTTCGTCTCTAGAAATGATTCCCCAAAACAAATATTGGTGCGCATGTGTAGCGCCATCTTTTCCGGCTAACCTGAGCTATTTATGCTAACTGCTGTGGCAGCCGCTAGATGGCACGACGTGTAGAAAAATACGTTCTCACTAGTCGTCAGCGCATTCCATTGTGAGTGAATGTGGAGAGATGTACGTCCACCTTGAACAGCGTGTAAACATAAAATTCTGTGTGAAGCTTGGCAAGACAGCCACACAGATGTATGAGGTCCTTCGTGACGCTTACGGCAACGAGACATTATCACGGGTGCGAGTTTTCGAGTGGCACAATAGGTTCGTTTCGGAGAGAACATCGGTGGAAGACGACGCAAGGCAGGGGCACTCTTCAACCTCACGGAATGAAAACAGTGTGGCTCGGATCAGGGAAACCGTACAACAAGACCGCACCATTACAGTCTGCATGCTATGAGATGCTCTCGACAGTAGTAAGACAACATGCCATCAAAATTTGCGTGAGAACTTGGGGAGACGAAAGCTGAATGCCAGACTTGTGCCGCGCTCCCTCACATAGGACCAGAAGGACACGTGAGCATCAGTGAGCGCTGACTTGCGCTCCGAGGCAGAGAAGGATGCTGCATTCGTTGACAGCATCGTTGATGAAGACGAAACATGGTGTTTTCAATACGGTCCTCAAACAAAAAGGCAGAGCGCCGAATGGCGGTCCACAAGCTCTCCAGTGTCGAGAAAGGTGCGGCGACAGAAGACCAAAACAAAGTTGATGCTAATAGTTTTTTTCGACGCCACAGGTGTCATACACGACGAGTTCTTCCCACAAGGGTAGATGGTGAGTCAGGAGTTTTTTATCCGCGTGTTCCAACGCATGCGTGATGCACTGTGACGCCATCGCCCTGACTTATGGGCATCTGGACAATGGAGTCTTCTCCATGATAACGCAAGGCCGCACACTGCTCTCAGCGCGACAAAATTTCTCGCCAAGCATAGCATTACTGTACTTCCCCATCCACCATACTCGCCTAACTTCTCCCCATGCGATTTTTTCCTGTTTCCTCGCGTGAAGAGAGCCCTAGAAGGTCGCTGGATCTGGAGTGTGGAGGCCATTCAAGACGCCACGACAAAGGAGCTGACAACCCTGCCAAAAGAAGCGTTTTCCAACTGTTTCCAAGACCTCAAGAAGCGTTGGAAGCTGTGTATAGACTGCAAGGGAGACTATTTCGAAGGAGTGCTGCACAATTGATTTCAATGTTGATCGCATTTTTTTTAACTGACTCAGTCTCGGAACTTTACAGACAAAGGCTGTATGTACACCCGGCCAACTTTTTAACAGTATCGCATGCCCATCGACCCGCGTGTTTGTTTTTGGCACACAGAAGTATGGCGCCGTAGAGCAAAGCCCTTCCTCTTCATGAACTGCCGCACCCAGGATGGCGAGCCCTTGAATTGCGCCCTCGTGAGTCTAGAGGCATGCGCGATCTCTACCGCATTCACGCGAATGCATTCGGCAGTCACAGGCAGTCACCTTGCACGCAGTGCAACCTTTCCTTCCAATTCTGGATACGCTGCGGTCCGCCCAAGAAATGAAGTTTTCTTCTGGTTGCTGCAAGTTATAATACGCAGCCTCTGGCTCTGCCAGTACTGAAAGCTCTTTTTGGATACTTCAAATTCGCGCCTTGCCGCCAGGTTGCTGTGAGCTTCCACGTACTCAATCGCGTTTTTCTTGAAGGTGATGGTGAATTGCCGTCGGCTTCCACTCATTTTGAAACAAAATGGGAAAAAGCAACCTTTTAACAAAACAGCTTTGCAACGACGGAAACGCAAAATGGCGGTGCGGCAACGTCGCCACGCCGCGCTGCTGCTGATGGTGATGGAGGCTATGGTTGGAAGACTTCCGTAGTTTTTCCGCCAATGACCAGTATACAAGACGGGGGTCAACTTTTCGCCATGGCTTTTTTAAAAAAAGTTCGACCTATATTTTTACAGTATGTTGTGATGGACGTCCGCCATTTCTCACGGATTCTGACAATTGCTTCCACGAGCACCCACAGTGGCCTTGCTTGTGGAGTGAACAAAGCAAAGTGGGCGGTAACCTAGTGGTTTGGGCATACCCCCCTCAGGTGAGAAATGCTGGGTTCGATCCCAAGTGTTGCCCAGCACCAACTGGTCCTACAATGGTCACAAACTTTCCCTTGGCCTGGTGCTTGGTTTCCCCTGGGGTGAAATGGTTGGAAAAAGGGTCCCTCACCACACCCTGTGTAGATAAAAAAAAATACCTGATGCCATGGCGCTTTTTGACCACAGCTACCCTACCAACCACTCAGCCTTGCAAGAGCTGCCCTTGTGCCACACTGAAATTCATAATGATCATCATCAAAGTGCAGTCGCCACAAATCATCTCAGAATTACATATAGAAAAGGTGCCTGTGTGTCCACTGTACTCATGCAGGATATGGAGACAAACCAAAGTTGGCCAGTGTTGCCACATTCTAGTGGCTACTCTCACTGAAGCCTAGCTTTTATAAGCTAACAAAGGGTAACAAATTGAAATACAGGCAACTGCTGCAAGCAAACTGGGATGACAGTTTTCTGCACACCAATTTCTTCATCATTCACTCCACACTGGTCTTGATGTTATGAGTTTGAATAGTGTGACCGAGAAAAAAAAAGTTCCAATTTCTTAAGCCAAATTTTTTTAGCAATAAATGTGTCTTCTGATGCTGTCTCTTTAAGAGGTGATGTGACTTTCCTAAAAAAATTTTTATTTCTAGCTGTACTTACACGAAATGTTTTGAGCATAATCGAAATAATTTTATAACTACTGTCCCAAAACTTCAATTATATCTCCAGAAACTTGTTTGCTAATACATATTTTTTCTCTAAATCTAGTGAAAAGGCTGCAAAGTTAACAAAATGTGGCAGACGGTTGGTTCAACATTAATTGCATTCCTTCAGGTCAAGACATTCTTAGAATTTTTTTTTTTTTTTTGCAGAGCACAAACTGATTTTGAATTCTTGCAATGCAGTGTACGTTTACGTGTCTAGAATGAGAAGAAAATTTCATACAATTTAGAATTCACCAATCAACAAAGAATGCCCTGACCTGCCCTATGGCCCTAGAAACAACCAGGGTTAAAACAGACAAAACAGTCGTGAAAAAACCTGGTCCACAAGGTGAGTATCTACACTCCATTTCAGACATCAGGTGCAAAGCTGTGAAAGGCACGGAAGTAGTCGGCATGAAAAAATAAAGGAAGGCATGTTGCTCCACGCTTGTTTTAGTGCTGAGTGGTCTAAGACATGTGAGAGCAACAGCGTGTTGTCAGCAATAAGAGCTCCTTTAATCAAGCTAATCAGAAATGTTTGGTTTATGGTTTATGGGGGTTTAACGTCCCAAAGCGACTCAGGCTATGAGAGACGCCGTAGTGAAGGGCTCCGGAAATTTCGACCACCTGGGGTTCTTTAACGTGCACTGACAACGCACAGTACACGGGCCTCTAGAATTTCGCCTCCATCAAAATTCGACCGCCGCGGCCGGGATCGAACCCGCGTCTTTCGGGCCGGCAGCCGAGCGCCGTAACCACTCAGCCACCGCGGCGGCACTAATCAGAAATGTATAATGTATCAAGTGTGCAAGCAAAGCATTTAGTATTTTTCACTCACCACAGGGAAAACATTACTTTTTTGATCGTGGATGTAGGCAGCGCTAGCAAGAGTACTAGCTTTGACAGCATTGTACCTGATGTGTAAAACGAAGTATAGGTAGAAAATTGCAAGGAAGAAAAACACCCAATCTTGGAGCGTTTCCTTGTAATGCAGAGCCATTGCGTTTCACTAAACAACTTTTTTTTTTAAATACTTCCCGGTTGATTTCAGCAATGAAACTTTTGGACAGCCTAACAAAAAAACAAGGTGTACAAGTGGTTACAATTATAAAAAAAAAATTTATTTCAATTGCACATCCCTCCCTTGATGCACTGAGGATGCACTGAGATTAAGCACCAGCGCTGCACAGAGCACAGCTCCCAACGGGAAGCATATAGGTAGCACACGTCCCCACAGGTAAGTACTCACATTGGTTTTTCAGACAGCCACTACCTCCAGTGCCCACTGTTTAACTTGCGTTGTTTAGCACGGGACCGGTCCACTGTTCTGGCCTGCTCCCACTGCCGTGAGCGGAGCCACGGGACAGAGAACTCCCTGCACCATCAGCCAAGCAGCACTGAGTGGCCGCACAGTGATTGTCCTTGACGAACACACAAATCGCGACTCGTCGTAAAAGCTCCCAAGGCACATTGTGCCATTCTTCACTTGGGTGCGCAAGTTTCTGAAAGAATTTCTCACTCAACGCAGCACTTTTCTAAAGCTGGCAGATAAATGAACCCACACTCCCATATACATTTTTTTTCTTACTATGCTACCAACAATGCCTTACCAGCAAAGCCACAGCTTCACCATACCAGAAAGTGGCTTTTTTTCTTTTCCTGTGAGCACCTGGAAAGTTTTCTTTCATTTTACTTGTAATTTCTGCTGCACTGGTTACCGTATGTGGTAATTTTTGTGGGCTCAAAAGTACGTAGTTACTCGCTTAATGAACCCACTCACATAATGAATGACCACCTCGCATTTTTGCCACTGAGAATTTACTGGTTTTTTTCCTTTTCCGGGCACATTCCTCAGTTTCATATCGACCGCTGCGCATACCTTGGCAGTGCACCAAGATGTTGTGCGCTGTTGACACCGCAGCGTCTTTTTTTTTTTTGACAGGAGCTCCTGTGGGAAGGCACGCTCGCGGAACTTGGCAGAGCGCCAAGATGCTGTGCGCCCTTGGCAGGAGTGCCGGCTGCCAACCAATTCCACGTGCGGACATCTTAGCACCACGTCCAGCGAAGAGCAGCAGCAGTAGCTCACAAGATGGCGATGACCGTGACTGTGTCCTTCTCACAAGCGACGACGAGCCACGAGAGCTACCTTGTGCACAAATGTTTCTTTGCATGACTATCTCTGAAACAGAATTCGCGCTAGTTGCGATTTTGCCCCGCGGCGGTTAAGCCCGGCGACGGGGCTCCATCCTAAACATCCGCGCCTGCACCCCCCCCCCCCCCCCCCCCCTCTTCTGTCTGGTCTCCGACCGGGAGAAAGCAGTTGTTTGGCCGATGACCTCTTGTACATTCGTCGCAGCCTCTGATTCGTCGGTCCCGGGCCCCGGGCTGTCCGGGGACTGTGAGAGAGGGAGATGGGGACGCTGCGGGGGGGACTGTAGAATGCGGCGGAGGGTAGTCGGAGTGGAGATTTTGGATGTGGCGGGGTGCTGGCTAACCGTGCGTGTGTGTGAAGTGTCAGCCGAGAGGTGGTTGGCTCGTCGCGAAGTGTCTGGCCAGCGAGTAGCGACTCCGGGGACCCGGCAGCGACAGCCCGACGCCATCTCGGACCGGACCTCAACCACCCGAACAGCTAAGCCCCGCCACTCCCGCCTTTACGAACTCTATCCTTAATTCTGTCCTTAAAAAGTGCTTTGTATACTTGTATTTCTTCTCATCTGTCATCTTAGACTTTGTGTGCAGAATCTAAAACTTGTTCTGTCTGTTCAGTTCCCATGTTTTGTTGTAATTGATGACATGATAAGTGTTGTTCCGCTTTGCTAATTAAATTCCTGCACCCTTATTACCGACTCCTGTGTCGTGCCTCCGGTCAGCCGCTGGTCAGGCGTGGACCTATCGCCGGTTAGCCACTCGGTCCTGCTTAAGGTCTGGCACCTGGGTGGAGGTGTTTGTCTCTCCTCCCCTAGAATTGGTATCAGAGAGTGTGGAGCCCATTGTATGCGTGCTCCCACTCCGTGACAAACTGCAGCCCATTGTATGCGTGCTCCCACTCCGTGACAAACTGGCGTCCGCGACAGGACCCTGTGCTAACCCTGACTGGCTCTGACCGCGAGACAACGATACAGACGCATACGTTTTTTTTTTTTTGACTGCTGGTGTGAACACGATGGCAGAAACAGAACGCTTAGTCGCACTCGGTAAGGAGTTGGGTCTGGAGGGAGCAGAGCTGCGCGAGTTCCTGAGGGAAGAGAGAGCGGCGGAACGCGAGCGCCGCAGGCTGGAAGACGAGCGAGAGAAAGAGCGTGATGCGCGGGAGAAGGAGCGCTCTGATCGAAAACTCCAGGAAATTGATAAGGAGATGGCACTCCTTCAGTTAAGGGCGAATTCCAACATTAGTGGCAGTTCGGTCAGCGAACCGAGCTCGTCGACGATGCCAACCCGAGCGCTTGGAGTTCGTCCACACAAGTTGATGGCCCCATTTAACGAAAAGGGTGATGACCTAGACGCGTATCTGACGCGGTTTGAGCGGGTGGTGGAAGCCCAACAGTGGCCATGGGAGCAGTGGGCCACTGCGCTTAGCACTTGCCTCACAGGAGAAGCATTGAATGTGTTTGGCCGAATGCCGGCTCCTGACTCGAATGACTACGATAAAGTGAAGCTTGCGCTGCTCCTCAGATTTCGGTTGACAGAAGAGGGATTCCGCCAGAAGTTTCGGAACAAAACGCCCAACGACCACGAGACTCCCTCGCAGTTCGTGTCTCGACTGGGGAACTACTCGGGAAGATGGATAGAACTGTCGAAAACAGACAAGACACACGAGGGGGTGAAAGGGCTAATTTTAGCCGAGCAATTGTTGGAAAACTGTGCGCCTGCACTGGTGACGTTTATAAGAGAAAAGCGGAGCACGGACCTGAAGGAATTGGTTCAACGAGCAGATGAATATGTGATGGCACGAGGGACCATCAACTTTGGCCGAAGAGGCTCCAAGACGGATAGCCTGGTCGCTGGCCAGATGACCGAACAGCCGCGTGGCCCGGGGACACGTTCACGGTGCTACATCTGCTCGCGACCAGGGCACATTGCGGCACAGTGCAGGGCGAACCGTGGCCCTCCAGTGCAAAAGAATCGGACACCATCTACCTCCGGGAACGTGTCTACATGTATTGAGGATGGCTATTTAGAATTGAAGGGTGGACAACGTGTCCCGGTCGTCAGTATGACTGCGTTGTCAGGGGCGCCTGACTTGCCGGTCGTAGAGGGCTTGATCAGTGGAAGGAAGGGTCGAGTGCTCAGGGATACAGGTTGTAACATGGTGATCGTCAACCGCAGCTTCGTGAAGGACGAAGAAATGACCGGTGACTACCGGATCGTGTACTTGGTAGACCGCTCTGCTAAGTTCTTGCCTGAGGCCCGCATTCATATCGACACCCCATACTACCGAGGGGAAGTTACAGCGGGGTGCATGGAGGAGCCCCTCTTCGACCTTGTCCTCGGAAACATTGAAGGGGTACGACGTCCAGGAGCACCAGATACTGAGTGGAAACCGCAGAATTCGGAAGAGACAGAAGCTCCTCCAAGGGAGCACCATGATTCATGTGACAAGTGCCCCGACCAGGTTACCATGTCCACGGCGGCGGTCACGACCCGCCAGCAAGCGGCCCGACAACCCCAAGGGGGATTCCGTAAGCTACGGGCGCCTGCTACTCTCCCTGATGTCAGCCCTGACCAGATGAGGCAAGACCAACGGGAGGACAGTAGCCTCCTAGTTTGCTTTGAGGCAGACAAGCAGAGAAAGAGGACGAGGTGCAAGGGAGGCAGTTCGTTCACATTCGGTCTCCGGGATGGCCTGCTGTACCGAGAGTACGTTCCAGGCACCGGAGCGAAGACGACACAGCTCGTGGTGCCCCAGAAGCATCGCGAGAAGGTTCTCCAGTTGGCACATGGGGGGCTGATGGCAGGGCATCTCGGCAGAAAAAAGACAACAGACCGCATTCTCGCGAAATTCTTTTGGCCGGGTTTACAGGGAGATGTGAGCAGGTTTGTCGCATCGTGCGACATATGCCAGAAAACCGAGGCGCAGTGCGGAAGGTTCCCTTAGAGCGGGTGCCTCTCGTTGACACCCCCTTCAGCAAAGTCGCTGTGGATATAGTGGGACCCCTCAAGCCTACCACACGCCGAGGCAACCGCTATATTCTGACGTTGATAGATTACGCCACCCGATTTCCAGAGGCAGTAGCCCTGCCAAGTATCGAGACAGAGAGGGTCGCCGAGGCACTTCTGCATATATTTGCACGGGTAGGAGTACCGGAAGAGATGCTCAGCGATCGAGGATCAAACTTTACTTCCGAACTTATGGCTGAGGTGGGGCGCCTTTTATCTCTGCGGCTGAAAACGACGACTCCCTACCACCCCATGGCGAATGGTCTGGTGGAGAAAATGAATGGCACCTTGAAGAAGATGTTGCGTCGGATGTGTGCTGAACAGCCCAAGGACTGGGATAGATTCATCGAACCTCTTCTTTTCGCTTACCGGGAGGTAGCCCAGGCGAGCACGGGTTTCTCACCATTTGAGCTCCTTTACGGACGCAATGTGCGGGGACCGCTTGCCATCTTACGAGAACTGTGGACGGGCAGTAGGATTGAGGAAGAGGTGACGACAGCTTACGAGTATGTCATTGACCTTAAAGAAAGATTGGAGACGACGTGCCAAATTGCTCACGAAGCACTGACCCAAGCAGGAGAGCGGTACAAGGCATACTATGACAATCGAGCCCGGCCACGATAGCTGCAAGAGGGGGACCAAGTGCTTCTTTTATTGCCCACTGAGCATAACAAACTCACCATGAAATGGAAGGGACCCTATCCAGTCGTGGGAAGAAAAGGCGAAGTGGATTACGTTGTTGACGTCGAGGGCACTACGAGAATGTTTCATATCAACATGTTAAAGAAATATAATGCCCGCGAGACGCGACCGGAACTCCCGGTGCAGACTGTTGCTACAGTAGCAGCGGACGAGGCGTGCACCGAGCTGATGTGGCCATTGGATGAGCAGGTGGGCCCCCAAGACATCGCCATAGCGGGCCAACTGACACCGCAACAGGTGAAGGAACTGCGGGGACTGGCGTTAACCTATCAGGACGTTTTCACGGAACAACCAGGCTTCACGACATGGGCTGAGTGCTCTTTACCTACGACGACGAATAAGCCCATCTATGTGAAGCAATATCCACTACCTCAGGCAGTCCAGCAAGCAGTCGAGAAAGAGGTGTCCAGCATGCTACAGATGGGAGTGATTGAGAAATCATGCTCCCCGCACAACGCCCCGGTCGTTTTGGTTAAGAAACCGGACGGTTGCTACCGGTTTTGCGTGGATTTCCGGAAACTCAATGATGTGCTGGTAACAGATGCGGAACCTATTCCTCGCGCGGACTGCCTAATCGCCGAAGTCGGGGCAAGAAGGTACTTCTCTAAAATGGATCTTGCAAAGGGATATTGGCAAGTGCCTCTGGAGGAAGAGTCAAAAGAAAAGACCGCCTTTTCAACTCCCAGCGGACATTACCAGTTCAAAAACATGCCATTCGGCATAAAAACGGCACCGGCAGTATTCGCAAAGCTAATGAGGAGAGTGCTCGAAGGAATTGACAACGTCTACCACTATTATGACGATGTTTTGGTAGCGACAGAAAGCTGGCAGGACCACATGAAAGCACTCCGCCTCGCTCTCGCACGGATACGGGCAGCCGGACTGACGATCCATCCAAAGAAGTGTCACTTGGGTTTTGAGGTACTCTCTTTCCTCGGGCACACCATTGGAAGGGGCAGCCTAGGCCCAATGAAAGCCATTTTGGGCAAGATCCGCGATTCTCCGAGACCGAAGACCAAGCGCCAAGTTCGGGCATTCTTGGGACTGTCGGGTTACTACCGGGAGTTCATACCAAACTACGCCAGTGTTGCAGCTCCCCTGACGGACCTGACTAAGAAGCTGATGCCCAACACCGTTAAGTGGGGGGACCGGGAGCAACACGCCTTCACAGAACTGAAGCGGCTGCTCTCAGAGCCACCCATCCTACAGGTGGCTGATTTCAAAAAAGATTTCGTCCTTCGCACAGACGCCTCCGACCAGGGTCTTGGGGCGGTGCTCCTCCAGGGAAAAGAGGGGGTGCTGCACCCCGTCGCCTACGCAAGTAGGAAGCTACTACAAAGAGAGCGAGCCTACTCAGCAGTCGAGAAGGAAGGCCTCGCAATCGTTTGGGCCATCAAACGATTTAATTTTTTTTTCTACGGGCGAAAGTTCACCCTCCAGACCAATCACCAACCACTCAAATACATCCGCGAGGCGCAGTTCATGAACACGCGACTGCTCCGTTGGGCCCTCCAACTCCAGGAGTATGATTTCACGGTCGAAAACATACGTGGGAAAGACAATGTCGGGGCTGATTACCTCAGCCGGGTTTGGGAGCCCGTTGCCCGACGAGTTGATGATCTCTAGAGATCAAGAATTTTTCGCTTGAATTTGTGTAACGAGTTCGTTCTTCAGCGTGTGTCTATTAAATGCTTGTGCACGCCTGTATTCCGCAGTAATATGTCAGTGGGTTTTGCCTGTATTTCGCAGTATTATCTGGATGTGTCTGTGCTATGTATTCAGTACAATATGCATGCCGCACACAGCGAAGCGCGCGCGACTTCTGTTTTTGATATGGTAATGTTATCAGGGATAACATTCTTGACGCGGGGGTGGTGAAACAGAATTCGCGCTAGTTGCGATTTTGCCCCGCGGCGGTTAAGCCCGGCGACGGGGCTCCATCCTAAACATCCGCGCCTGCACCCCCCCCCCCCCCCCCTTTTCTGTCTGGTCTCCGACCGGGAGAAAGCAGTTGTTTGGCCGATGACCTCTTGTACGTTCGTCGCAGCCTCTGATTCGTCGGTCCCGGGCCCCGGGCTGTCCGGGGACTGTGAGAGAGGGCGATGGGGACGCTGCGGGGGGGACTGTAGAATGCGGCGGAGGGTAGTTGGAGTGGAGATTTTGGATGTGGCGGGGTGCTGGCTAACCGTGCGTGTGTGTGAAGTGTCAGCCGAGAGGTGGTTGGCTCGTCGCGAAGTGTCTGGCCAGCGAGTAGCGACTCCGGGGACCCGGCAGCGACAGCCCGACGCCATCTCGGACCGGACCTCAACCACCCGAACAGCTAAGCCCCGCCACTCCCGCCTTTACGAACTCTATCTTTAATTCTGTCCTTAAAAAGTGCTTTGTATACTTGTATTTCTTCTCATCTGTCATCTTAGACTTTGTGTGCAGAATCTAAAACTTGTTCTGTCTGTTCAGTTCCCATGTTTTGTTGTAATTGATGACATGATAAGTGTTGTTCCGCTTTGCTAATTAAATTCCTGCACCCTTATTACCGACTCCTGTGTCGTGCCTCCGGTCAGCCGCTGGTCAGGCGTGGACCTATCGCCGGTTAGCCACTCGGTCCTGCTTAAGGTCTGGCACCTGGGTGGAGGTGTTTGTCTCTCCTCCCCTAGAATTGGTATCAGAGAGTGTGGAGCCCATTGTATGCGTGCTCCCACTCCGTGACAAACTGGAGCCCATTGTATGCGTGCTCCCACTCCGTGACAATCTCCTTATTGGGGAACTCGGGCCACAGGGTGATGCAGTGTACGCTTATATGTGGAGTCAAATTTCTCTTTGCCCAGAGGGGGTTGTGATGTCATCACCACCATGTGACAAGTGGACTAATCATAGGACGTTGTCAAAATTGAAAATCTGAGGACTTTCAAAACTTGTAAATTGGCCCACTCCAGAAAATTCCCAAAATTTTAAAGTAGGCCCACCTCGGAAAAAGAGATTAAGGTGAATTAGTGATTTAGATTACTGAAATCCCATATAATCCAATGGAAGGCACTTGAACATTCTACAAGGTGATGACACATGCATACCATATAATGTCAATGGAACTGGTTCCATCCGGAATTTTGGCATGAAAACTCCAAAAACAACAATAGACACTCATTGTAGGCATCATAGCTTTGCCTGTGAAAGCATTCTTCTAACTCAAAAAGCCTACTTTTAATAATTGTGTAAAGTCTCAGGTGAGACACCCTGTATACAAGTGTGTACAAAGTGAGCTCACAACTTATTCGGAGAGCGGGCTGCACCTAGCAGTATTTCTTTGTTTAGGTGAATTCTTCATCTCATAAATAAGCTGGCTTTTTATGTCACATAGTGAAAGCAGCAAATAAAATTTAGCAAAACAGTGTGCAGGGTTGCATGTTGTCTGCCATTTTTATGTCTGCGTATTTTACCACCAGTAGTAACATCATTGTTTTCCCATTTTAAAGCTTAATTCCTACCTTCAAAATAGAAACTATTTCTATGATCATTTCGGTGTTTACTTGATAAGTTGCAGCATTTTAATGTTGCTATTTTCAACATCCGAGCAAAAAAAAAAAAAACAATTGCTAGTATTTTGCAATGAAAAGCTAACAAACTGGCTTTCTTAAGGCCTGAATATACTATTTCAGGGGAAAAATATTTCATATCAATAAAAACAAAAATGGCATGTCAAAGGGTTAAGAAAAACGCTAAGGCGCCCTTGTGCTGTGCGATGTCAGATCCCCAGGTGGTCGAAATTATATTCCGGAGCCCTCCATTACGGGACCTCATTCTTCCTTTCTTCTTTCACTCCCTCCTTTATCCCTTCCCTTACGGCATGCGATATACGAAACAGATACTGCGCCATTTTCCTTTCCCCAAAAAACCGATTATTAAAGGGTTAAGAATGTGATCAAGAAAGCCCAAGTTTTCTTTTTTTTTTTTGCAGCTTCCCACTGATTTCTAGCACTACAATGTGGAGCCTAGTTTTGTTGCTTCACCTACAAATTCTGTCAAGGTGGTCTTGCATAACTACACACAGCTTCCCTTAGTCTCATCATCCCACCGAAGGAAAGTAAGGAAAATTAGCAAACAGCGGGACCACCAGGTGAAGAAGACCCTAGAAGTGCCTTCTGATTTGCCCAGGGCCCAAAATGCACTGCCCTGAACCGGACACAGAGGAACACTCACTCCGGCTCCAGGTCTGGAAGGGGCTGTCCAAAGGCAACCACCGGCAGCGCCTCAACAACTTCGATTCGATGCACTGCAGGGAATGGCACTTGGTCATACAACCACTTGGTCACACAACATCTGCGTGCTCTGCAAAGCAGTCACTCATCAATAGACAAGGAACCAAGACAAGGCGTTCGCAGACACAGCACTTACTTCTAATAATTGCACTGGTAAAAATAAATACGAATGTAATCCGCTCTTTGATAAGTGCTTTTAAATGAAAAGAGCAAACCCAGACAGACACGTGAGATCAATAGCTAGTTTAGTGGGCGCTCTTGCAGGTAGTGCCGACCTAAAATGACTGCTGAAAGAAACAGTATGAGCTTGTGGGGGACACACTGTCAGGTGACGCAATTGTCTGAAGGTAAAGAATGAAAAAAATTATTGACAAGGTAAAGGTGCACTACCTTACGGCAAGAAGCAGGGGTGGGATAAATTTAGCCGAGCTTGTAATGCTAGAATGCTTGAATCGTAGAAATAATTAGAAATAATCTTTTAGCATGATTATTAATCAACCCGAGGGCACTAGCTAGGTTAGCTTTATATCGGTAAACAATAGCATTAATGCACTCAAGCTTTGGTTGCACAAACTTTTGGAAACAAAGTTGTCTGAGGAGGAGTTAGGGCGAGATTACAGCGTATGCAACCCAAAACATGGTTAGCATGTGTTAATATGCTGTTAAAATGACATCAGTCACAATGCTGCAGAGCAGCACAGTCTCTTTGAGTACAGCCTGAGGATCCGGCCAACATGGTGTCTGCAAGGTGTAAAGCAGCACAATATGCTGCACGCAAGGCGAGACAGATTTAGAACTGAGCCACAAACTAGCCACAAAGCAGCACAAAAGCAAGATCACAGCAAGAGGAAGAAGACTAGACAAACAGATAGGTATCGGCAGCCTTCATCACAAACTTCCAGGTGAGGATGTGCCAGAGACAAGCTGTGATAGGGCGCTGCGTGCATTCATGTAGCCGCACTAAGATAGTGGGCCTTTCCATTGCCACAAATGCCCTCTTTTATTAAGAAGCGGCTACGCTCATGCACTGAAGATGCAGGCACGAAAAGCAGTAAACTGCGAGCTTTCCATGTCGAGGACTACATTGGTACAAAAGGATGCGGGAGCCTTCCTTCTACGTGCCTCAAGGATTGGAAATTCACTTTTTAAGAGAGAGCTATGAGTAGCATACGCAATTAGAGGAGACATAAAGGCACAGTAGGCAACTTGAAATATGCAATAAAATTTTAAGAAATAAATATTACACTGCTAGTACGACAATTGTCAAGCATGCTTTTTGTCGGGTTTCATGTAAAAACAGCTGGCATGCACAAGCTCAGGGATAAAGAACAGAGAGGAGGATAAGGGGGTGGTGGAAAGGTTTATGTCCCTTCTTTGCCCAGTCCTCTGCACAAGTTCTGTGCAACTACTGCTGAGACGGTATGTCCTATCTGCCAGCGCTTGTCCACAATAGCCGAGTGTCTGTATACAGTGGCCAAGCAATACCAGCCCAATCCTCGCACCCCACCTTTCACTGTCACTTTCAATGGGGTCTGCAATGCATGTGCACCATCCATGAACAGAACAGAGAGAGCAACATGGTGCAAGCTGGTACCTCAATCAGCGAACTCACCTCAGAACTGACAGGCCAATGGCTGGACTGCTGCCTCAAGCAGGGATGCACGTATTTCCTTCCTTCAATACCTCGCAGTTCTGACAAATCATGCATGTTCGCTCATAAATATTACAGCAATGCCATGCAGCGACTGCTCCTGTGAATCCCTTCTCTCCCCTGCTGCAGCTCTGAGCACACAGACCCTGCGGCCAGAGAATGGTGTGAGACCCACCGTTCCGTAGGTGCCCACAGAAGGAGCGAGGACAGGCGGGAGGTCGCTCTTCGGGCTGTGAGCGGAGCTGCTTGCGTCGCAGGCGCTCCATCTGTTGCTCCTCCCGCATTCGCTGCATGTCCCACCTGCAACCGCATCATCATCATCAGCAGGACATATGCCTCTTTGGTTCATCTCCAATTAACACTGTCCGGAGCCAGCTGCAACTGCCTTGACCCTGCAAACTTCCTGATCTCTTCCTGTGTGCCTGACACCACCTGCTCCGCTTGCCTTCTCTCGGAATCCAGTTGGCTACCCTGAGAGCCCATCGCTTAAGATTAGAGGTGTGCAAATATTCAAAATCCGGAATTATTATTATTACCTGTGGCGCTAAATGTGCCCCATGGCATAAAACGTGATGTCAGTAATGAACGTTATAATATGTTACAAAAAAGCATGAAGTCTGGTTATGTATAAAAAGAATCTTCGTGCATATATGTTTTTCGTTACCCACAAGTGGAAATTGGAGTCATTGTTTGAAGACAGGCCTGCCTCTTGAAGAACATGAGCGCGCACCAGCGAAGTTCCCGGGCAGGTCCACAGTAGGTGGTGGAAAGTGGTGTTGGAGGCGGGTGCTTCGCAGTGAGAGCATTTTTCCGGCGTAGGAATCTTCTCACTTTGTCACTGGTTGCGGACTACAGGCGCAAGGGCCACTCTGACCCGCAGCCACCTCAGAGAGACCTCCTCTACCCGTGACAGGTTGGGGGAAAGGGGTAGGTACACGGCGGAATAAGAGCATGTGTACGCTGCCTGAGGGAGGCTGAAGATGTGAAATGTGTCAGAAGTGGATCTGGTGGCAAAGAGGCAGGGGAAGTTTTTGAGACGTCGGTAAAACAAGATACCATGTCAGGTGCGATGATGATATGGACATCTGTGCGAGCTTGAGCACAGTGGATAAGTATAGGCACCGGGTGAGATTGACAAGCAGCAGTTGATCCCCCCGTTGGAGTTATGGCAACATCTGTGTAAAGGATACAGCCATCATGTAGCGTAGAAAAAGCTGGTGGTAACAGCGAAGAGAACTCCGACTTCTTATGACGAGCAGGCTTGTTTGACGTAATGTGACAGTAGTCCCATGGAGGTGGTTGAGGCTCGAACATCAGACGAAGAGAAACTTTTTGTGCTCTATTGGTTTGTCGCTGGGTAATTAAATCTTCCAGTGTGTTGAGCTGCGCATACTCCTGCAGCAGACAAAGAGGAGTTGCTCGGTGTAGGCCAGTAATGACTCGCATGGCTTCGTGGTTGAGTGCTTCAAGTGTAGAGCACTGTCGTTTCATGAGTTATTGGAACTGAGCCTGGTATAGGAGCCGAGGTTGAAAGACAGCACGAACAAGTCGGCGAGCTGTATCTGAGCGGGCACCTCCAGAGTGAGGCCAAGTGTATTTATTGCACTCTTGCGCATAGCTGGCAACCAAGCCATGCCTTTGCCTGAAGCATGAACGTGCAGGCCCAAAACATTGGTATGTTCCACTTCAGGAAGTCATGCATTGTCAATAGTGAGCACGAACGGAATGGCTTTGAAAATACGGCGGCCAGCTTTATTGCCCACATGGACATAGCAGAATTTGGAGAGGTTGAGGGAGAGGCCAGTGTTGGCAAGAAAGTTGTGAAGAAGACTGAGGGCATTTTGCAGGGAGCCTTGCTGCACCTGAGCTGAGTGGTTTGTGAACCAGAGAGTGATGTCGTCTGCATATGCTAGAACTTGAACATTAGGAAGGGTGAAGAGACTGTGTATCAGAGGAATGAATAAGATGTTAAACAGAGTTGGGGCTACAACTGAGCCCTGCAGTACTCCGCGATTAGAAATGAAGCGTCCTATGGGTCTACCATTAACGCGGACAGCAAATGTCTATAGCGAAAGAAAAGCATAAATTGCTCGACATTGCTGGAAGGGCATGCCATGCAATGACGTAGTGTTGAGAATGGGTTCGTGGAGAATTTTGTTGTAGGCCTTCGTGATATCTGTTGCTAGGACTGTGCGAACGAGACGGCTGTGAGGTGAGCAATGTATCACGTCGTTGGCAAAGCGGTCAAGACCATCCTCAGCTACGCATCCTGGTCGGAAACCAATTTGGGAAGATGAATATTTCAGATGATGGTCTAGCCACCAGGAGAGTCGAGTGGCAAGCAGTTTTTCATACAGCTTACAAATACCGCATTTACAGGATTGTAAGTACTACTCCAATGTAAGTCGACTCGAATGTAAGTCGACCCCCCAAATCACATTTCCGAAAAAAAAATAAAAACTCTTGAGGTTGTTTAAGCTTGGCCTTGAATAGTTAACGCGACAGCATTATCCAGCGGCCACCGTTTATCGCCAGCCGCTATCGGCTGCCGCGCGGGGGTGTGCCCGTGGGCACATTCAAAACGAAAATGTATTAGTCACTGAACTACTCCTCTACACTTGCGCCATCGTCCACACTAGCGCTGTTGTCGTGATAGCTACTGCGGTCCCACAGCACGTCTAATATCACCGTGCAGCGAAACCCCGTACTTCGCAAACAGCCACAACACGACATCGCATGGAACAGCTAAAAATTTTCCTCGCTGCTGCTGCCACACCTGTATCACCCATTGCGAACATCGAACTTGCGGCCCGGCGCGCGGCTGTTCGTTTCTTCGGTGTAAAAAATGCCAGCTATCTTGAATGTAGCCTTGAACGAGCGTCAGTCGCTTGCCGGACCTGGAGCACAAAATGATGACCGACGAAGCGCTACATTAAATACTTGTGAAACGTGGCCGGCAGTAGTCAAATGCGTCAGAGCCAAAGAGAAACTACGCGTGAATGGCGTCAGCTCTTCTGTCGGCTACCGACACTCCCCGGCACTGTTGCCGTTCCGTGTGGGGGTGCCGTCTCGATTGGAACAGCGGCCCTTCCATCAACTATCAATGCTCCCTTGAGCGCCGAGCCTGCATTTGAAAGTAAAAATAAAACTTGTTGGACGCTTGAGCTTCCCTTAGAACGCGACTGCGTTATCGGGCTGCCGCCGCTTATCAGCAACCCCAGTCAGCAGCCACATGTGGGGTGCCAGTTTGCTGTTTATCGATAGGCGCCATCGGCCGCCACCCGCGCAAGGGGAGGAATATGCTAGTTCTGCACATTGACATAGCAGCTGCTGCAGGCCAGCACCAAGAGCAATGCAACGGAGCCACGCAGCAAAAATGCACCCGCACTGTAGCATGCCCGATATCTCGTTTGTATCGCCTTTACTTATAGTGCGATGTCTTCGTTTCGATTGTAAGTCGACCCCCTCACTTCGGATTTTCAACTTTTAAAGATAGGTTGACTTACAATCATGTAAATACCGTAGTTGGGGTAAGAGAAATCGGTCGTAGGCCCCAAGAGCTGTGGGTGATTTTCCGGGCTTTGGTATCAGAACTACCACTGAATGTTTCCAATCGTGTGGCATTTCACTGGATTTCTAGATTTCGTTAAAAATTCTAAGTGAAGTCAATGCTTCACCATCTGGATTCCGGAATAGGGCATAAGGTACACCATCATGACCAGGTGCAGTGTTAGGGCGTATGTCTTCAATGGCAGCTATAAGCTCGGCCATGTGATCTTATCCTCTGGCTCATGTTTGGGGCTGACTGGAACAGGTGCAAGTGAGCTGTCATAATTCAGAAAGAACTGAAGGGTAGCTTGCGAAGCGAATTTATCTGGAGAAAGACGAAGGGCAAGGTGAATACTCTCGGCGTAGTCTTTGACGGATGGCTTGCGTTCCAGGGAATGAAATACATGCCACAAGTGGCGGTTGCCGACAGGAGTATTGAGTTGAGAACACCACTCTGTCCAGCGCTTGTGCACAAGACGTTTAGGATATCGACGGGTTTTAGCGTTGACTCTATGAGGTTCCGTTCGTGCATTCTGATCTGACGGATGCTGAGTGACGTATACGTACAGCTGCTTGCGCCTTGCCCAGAGATTAAGGAGGTGAAAGTCAGGATTTGGTTGGTCTTCGTTGACAGTTCGTGATGTGCACACGAAATCGTCGCGGAACTTTTGAACGCGGTGCGTCGACAGTGGTGCGTCAGACAGCGCAGCGCTGCGCGTGCCAGCCCATCGTTGTGCGCGTGCGCATGCGAATGGTGCATGCAAGGCGAAGGCGCCGAAGAGCGAGGCGGGCATGAAGAGCGGAGAGCTGATGGGTCAGAAAACTGAGATGTGAAGGGAGACAGCGCAGCAGAGATCATGCCATTCAAGCGTGGAGGTGGTAGCCGTCGGACGTTGGGCCCGTGCTGCCAAGGACCTCCCTTGAATCACCGACGCAAGCCTCCTGCGTTCCATTCAAGCGTGGAGGTGGCAGCCGTCGGACGTCAGGTAGGTGCTGCCGGAGACCTCCCTTGAATCACCAACGCAAGCCTCCTGTGTTCCTTTCAAGTTTGGAGGTGGCAGCCGATGGATTGAGGGCCTGTGCTGCCGAGAGGCTCCCTTGGTTAGCCTGTAATAAGCCTACTGTGTTTCGGGACACCGTCAACGAGTCCTAGCAATGCTTCTCCTGCTGCTGCCAAGTTCTTCGGGCTGTTGACGGGAGACCACCGGCGTCTTCCTGTGGTCCTCTCTGTTCCTACTACCAAACCACCTGGCCCTTTTCTGCCGCTTCCTTCGACGCAACGCCAGCGACGCCTCGCAGTTCATCAACCCGTGTCCGTCGTGTGTGCAAGGCATCCCCACTTCACCTGGGACACTCAATATCTGGTGCTCTTTTCTTTAATCTGTAGTGTTGTATGCCTGTTGAGTGTGTGTTTTTTATTGGTGTTTTCATTTCTTATTGGCTATTTTCCTTTAAATTATAAATACAGCTTCATTTTGTTTCGTTTGATCTGTTTTTTCTCTTGTTCGAACCTGCATGCAACAGCGTTCCCCTCCCTTCGGAAAGTCGGGGACGCATTACCAATTCACGATACAGTAGAAGAAATTGTGTTCTGAGTTAAAACAAGCACAAATGTAGAAAGGCCATCCGTGCGAAGACTGTCCCAAGAAGTGAGATAAATCTTGCAGCGAATTTTATGTAATGTGCTTGAGGCAAATTCAATTAGAATGGGTGGAGTGATCACTGCCCCAGGCACCTGCTTCACAAGACCAATGAGGACTGCTAGGACATAGCCACCACATAAGGTCCAGAGTTGATGGAGGAGCACGTGGGAGGGTATAACTAGAGGAGTTGTTGAGAAGTGGAAACGACTGGTCGGAAAACGTGTTGTAAATCTGATCTCCACGTTTAGAATTATGAGTGTATCCCCAGGCTGTATGTGGACCATTAAAATCTGCTCCAACTGGTATGGGTACACCTGGGTAAGAGGTGCTCAGATGTGTAAGCCATCCAAAGTTGAGTACAGAGGTTTGGGACCGACCATAAAAAGAGACCAATAATACTGGAGAATAATGATACCGAACATTAAACATATTCGATTTGAATTCAGAAAAAAGAGACGAAATTCTGGATATGAATCAAATATGTTTAATGTTCGGTGCACTTTTCTACTCGAATTACAGAATATTCGAAAATTTTCAAATACTCGCCAGCGATCGTATACAATGCAGACTTTCACAAATTCGGCCATGGCAAAACCACAACATCTGAGTAAGTAATCCGATGATCAGTTTAAAGTTCCAGGAAAACAAAAAATGCATGCTCTTCACTTTCTTTTCCAGCGTTGATCGTGTGAACCAATCGCATTCGGACGCTGCTAGGCTTGACTTGGTGTGAAACTTTACAAGTGGGCTTTCCCACATATAACACCCAATGTTAACAAGATGGCCGACCACCCACTTTGAACAATCGCACTGACAATGCATGTGGTTTTTTCTTTGATCCTACCATAATGTGTTGCACACTTAACTCCCACACCCATGGCATTTGTCCCATTACCTTCATAATTCTCCTAGCGTGAGCTCCGCCATCTCGTTTTGGTCAACTATGACATGTGGGAAAGCCCACCTGCTGAACATTTCATGAGGCTTCCAAAGGGGCGAGCCAGGTTGTCACAGCAGGGCAAACGATTGCGCAAAAGTCCCATGTCTATATTGCATGGTGCACTGTAACCCACACACCTCTTAAATGCACTTAATGGCAGGCATGATGACGGTAAGAGGGCCCCTTTCACCATGTAAAAAAAAAAAAAAAGGCTGGTTGAGTGGTTTCGGTTTCTGAGCTTCACTGCTAGCTCACGGCAACAGCAGCTGTCGGTCCATGCATTCGACGGTCACCTAAACCCAGCTCCGCACTGCTTTCAGATGGCAACTGGTGTGCCGCTGGTCTTTTTTCTTGGTCAAATGTTAAGGGGAATCCCCCACGGTGGAGTAGATTTGTAATGACGGAGTAATTACTCATTGGCATCCAACCAAGCGCAGCCATACGGCTACAAAGGAAAGCTATACAGCTTTCCAGGATTTCTCAGAAACTTTGCAGTTAAAGAAAAATTCGTCCCTGATCAATAACTCAAAGTGGGAACAGTGTTAGTCAAATGTTTAGGGGAATCCCTCAAGGTGGAGTAGATTTGTAATAAGGGAGAAATTACTGATTGGCATCCACCAAGCGCAGCCGTATGGCTACAAAAGAAAAGCTATACAGCTTTCTCACAAAATTTGCAGTTAAAGAAAAATTCATCCTGGTCCGGGGTTCGAAACCGGGAATACCGCTTCACCGAAGCAGTCACTCTACCAACTGAGCTAACCGCTTTTTCCTTTTTAAAATCAGCCTCGCCATTCCACGACGCCAATGTGCCTTTCCCTCGCTTACGTCCAAGTTGTTGTTCTAGCACGCTAAAATTGCACGCTTATTGCAGGCTTTTTGGTGTTTATGTGATGGAGCCTCCTCATAAGACTTCATGCCATTTTCGCATTTTCGGCATTTGTTTGAGGGGGGAGCATGGGGCATTTTATTAGCCGGCCTTCGGGTCACCGTGGTGGCTGAGTGGTTGGCGTTCGGCTGCTGGCCCGAAAGACGCGGGTTCGATCCCGGCCGCGGTGGCCGAATCTCGATGGAGGCGAAATTTTCGAGGCCTGTGCGATGTCAGTGCACGTTAAAGAACCCCAGGTGGTCGAAATGTCCGGAACCCTTCACTACGGCGTCTCTCATAGCCTGCATCGCTTTGGGACATTAAACCCCCATAAACCATTAGCCAGCCTTTGGATGATCCCGGCATTTTTTCCGGTCCCTTGAAACCATAATTAATAAGCGATTTACTAGACGTCATGTTATTTTCAGTTGCCAGTCTTGTGTCAACAAGCAAGATAAACAAGCATTTGCTTGTTTATCTTTTTCTAAATTATTTTTGTCTTCGTGAACAGATATTTGATTCAATGTTCAAAGCCATCCTTTTTTCCTATTCGTAACTGATTCGTATTAAAAAATTTCAGCATTCATATGTCCCTACTTATCGCATCTTCGCATTACATGCCCTGCTTGTCTCCACTTCTCCCTCATCTTGATTTTTAGTAAAGAATATCATTAACTCACATTTGTTGCCTGATCCACTCTGCTCGCTTCCTGTCTCACAACATTACACCATTCATTTATCTTTACACAGCAACTTAAAGGGGCTGTGAAGGGGCTCTAATAAAGTTGCGCCATGCATGGGATATTGAAGCACGCCGCTTCACGAATAGCGCCCAGCAAGAATTTTTTAAATGCGCTTGGTAGAAGCTGAGTTATCTGTAGTTAAAATTGAATTTCAGCGTCTTCGCGCCTTTCCCTCTCCTCTCGTCACTTTTTGCACACTGGAAGGTAGGCACTCCTTCACCGACCCCCCTCTGGGAGCGGAGCTTCCCGACCCGCCGGAGCTAAGCGGCTAATTGGCCGAGGCCATGGTAGCTGCCCGACGTCTGAAAGAATCTAACCAATGGCCACCTCTCACCTTGTCTACAGAGATGCGGGGGACGGAGGAGGGCGCGAGCATGAAAAAGTCGCGGGGAAGGGCTCGCCAACATTGACGCATCTGCTGCGTGTAGAAGAGTCTTGTTTGGCTCTGGTTTTCATGGCAAAACAGTGCAGTGATTAAGAGAGTTAATGTGCAGTGATTAAGAGAGTTAATGTGCTCTCCTCGGAAGGTGTTTCAGAGCCCCTTTAGGTTCAACCCTATTCTTAGGCTCAAAATTTCTGCTCCACAGGTCAGAGTCAAAAGTAAAGAATTAAGGAGGTTTGCTTCTAAGCTGTACACAGTTGAACCCCTTCATAACAGATATGCTCCAGGGAGCAGTTTTTGTTTCTCATATTACAGGTCTCTTATAAGAAAAGGGTCTGTGTTTTCGTATTTTATCGTTCTGCCCCCACTTTGATCTTCTCACTTCATGACTAAGACTTTCACAAAAAAGGGCTATAAGCATGCTGCACCAATTTGTTAGACGCTAAAGCAGTTTTAATTTTTCCTGCTTGACATAACATGTTGGCAAGATTTTTGCACAGATTCACTGCAGAAAATTGAATTTAGTCCTGGGTAGTTTTTGAAGCCGCAAGAATGGTGAAATATTTCGAAGAATGGAGCTCCAATATAAGCGAAGTACCAAAATTTCCAGTGTACTTGTTACTACTGATTGTGAATTGTAAAAACTTATGCCTTCTTTTTAGTGTTACTATGCACAGCGAACTCCATTACAGAAACTGCAAGTAACTATAAGGTGTCTTCGATTTGGCTGCACTTGCTGCACCAGTTCAAGGAATGCAGCACTTTCGCCTTCGTTTTCACAGTGCAGCATGAGCTTGCTGCACTTCTGTCTTCGTTTTGCAAAAGTACCAGCCTAGTGCAGCACGAGTTCTTGGCTGGCTTGCACTCTCGAAATTGAAAGTACAGCTGTAGTGCAGCAATATGGCAGCCCCCATATGTACCATAAAATTCCGAACAAACGCCCCCACCCATGCAATGGCCCCCCCTAATTTCACTGTTAATTCCACATTTCTGCGCCGTTCCAGGAAAGCGACCCCCCCCCCCCCCCCCCCCCGCCCCCCACCCCCCCACTGCTTTGCCAATAATTTTGACTTGCAGGGTGGGGTGGCGCTTGCTCGGAATTTTACGGTAGGTCGGAGAAGAATTTGACCATAGTGTAAATGAAATGATGACTGTTGGTTCTTGAAAGGAGGAGGTAAGTAACTTGATGGCATCCTAATTGTAAACCTAAGCAATCAAGCCGAGCCCCACGAGCAACATTTCAGCGCATATTCCTAAATCATCTGTGTATATACATGCAACGACTCTTTTTCTATATGTAAAAGAACGAGTTGCTCGAGCTGGTTCGTGGCAACACTGATTGTGATTTGCCACTTGAAAATTCTTCACCTGGTTGGAGATTTTGGCGGCCATTGATGTTGGCAGCACACAGCTGGCTGTAATTTGGTGGTGACACCAATGCTTTTGGCAGCAGCCAGTGCAAAGCTGCACTTGAACTGATGCTGCATGCTCAGGGCACAGAACTTGACGGCAGCCAAATCAAAGAGACCTAGAATAAAGGAGCACCATGCAGCAGCACGGCTTTACACCAAATACGGCCTCATGCGATGAGCCAGCTACAGATATCCAAAGCGAAGGAGGAAGGGCTACGTATCACTTCCTTAGGTTTGCCTTGGGAAACAGATCTGCTTCACATACGAAGCCGCAAGGGAAGGTGCGGTGCTTTGTCTGTCAGTGCAGTGCCAAAGCATGCGTGAGCAGCAGCGAGGGTGGTGCACTAGTGGAAGCTTGCTTGTTGGTTGCTGCGTGACTCGCAGGCCGTGCAAACCGCTGGCTAACAGCCCTTTTACCAAGTTTCGTGCTTCTTAGTAATAGAAGCGGCGTGAGCAGGACAGCCCACTGCGCGCCACCTGCCATTCTTGTGCGGGCACACGTCCGCACCCTCTGGCAGTAGATTGCAAGCCCTTCTACGCAGCAGTCATAATTAAGGTGCCCCTTGTCAATGTTTTCCAGACAGCTGGACAACTTCGTAATAACCGCGTAAGTGATTGCACCTTGCAGTCTCCCTCGACCATGAATGCTGCCACGGTTTACAAGTGATGGCCGTCTGGGCAACCAGTGCGACCCGATCGCCTGGCCACCCAGACAGCTACGGCAAATGGCTCCACCCTCCAACCTATGCTCATAAGTTTTTTCTCTCTCTCGCTGAGACTGCATCTGCAGAGTTGTGGTCAACTTCGACAAGCAAAGTTAGAATGCTTTTTATAGGCAGGATTCTTGATTAAAATTCAATGATAACTTGTCCTTTATTACCAGGTGTCTTCTACACACGACTGATTGACTGATGTAAGCTTTATTCTACACCCAATGTCTTTTAAAGAAAAGAGGTCCATTTAATGGGGGAGCCAGGGCAGCTAACCAGGTGAGTGAAAAATGTCTCTTATTCCCAATGATCCATTACATCTGTGCCTCTTTATAACGGCGTTCAACTGTAATAAAGTTCTCGTAGTGTCCACGCAATCCCAACTCTCGGAGGGGAAAGAACGAGAGATTTGGGACGCCAGTAAGGTATAGCAAGCCACAGAGTAAAGCCCAGGTGCAAACCCCTGGGCTGTAAACTTTTGACGAAGGCTGCACCTCTTACTTCAGGCATGCCTTTACAGTAACGACATCTGGTGATGTTTTCTTTTTCAACTTACAGTGGAACGAAACTGAACATGCAAAAAACCTCTAAGCCTAGTGCACAATAAGCTCTTAACGCGGCTGCCATACATCAACTCAGCGCACTGGCTTGAACTACACTATTCCCCCTACATTTTATCTACGGCTGAAAGTAGTTTGAAAGTTTCTCAAAATAACACATTTTAGTACATGGGATAAGCATGCTATCTAAAACAAGGTTTGGTTTCAATTTTACTTTTGTTTTATATACAGTGTCATCTACTTGCAACTGTTCACCAGTAGCATCACCATGCCCACCAGCCTGTGCAGGCCTTAGGTGTCGTTGTTCTCCCCTACACCCTGCACTGCAGCCAGAGAGGCACCTTTAGGAGCACAGTAAATGATGGCAGTGAAACATGAACTATCCAGCCAGCAACAACCGGCGACAGCTGCCAGGCACTTGGCATACTGGCTGCACTCAAATACCAACTTGCTTATCTGTTCTCACATGCAAGAAGGCAATGCCAATCACACCCCCAACAGATACCGTAGTTACTCGGTGCTCACACACATCATTTTCCCGGAAAAACTCGCCTGAAAGTAGCATGCACATTAGAGTCTAAAATGAAACGACACAAGCAACACCCTGCTGTCATAGGCGTCACAAAATGGTGTCTTGGTACCTCGTGTGCATCAATACAGTAAAAGCTCGTTAATTTGACGCCCATTAAATCGAAAATCCAAATGATTGAAACAGCTGGCGCAATTCTCGGCCGGCATCCGTGTAAGTCTATGGCATTAGATGCTCGCTAATTCGGATGCTAGGCATCTTGCATTGGTTAGGTACGACTGGCACAGCAAGCGATCGTCAAAATAGCCCTACTCAAACCTCAATTGCACGTTGCAGGATCACCCGCACATCTTTGGTGTACGTGCAACAGAAGGCGTGATGAAAAACGGATGGCTTCCGGGCATTGTCTGACAGCTTAGTTTTGATTTTTCTTTCCTGAGCTTCACGCCAGCCCTCGGCAACGATGGTCATCAGCCGCACATCAGTCAGCCAACTGAACACAGTTGCACACCATTTAGGATGCCGATTGGCGCCTCTGTGCATTTCTCTACCTTACATCCAGGTGGTTTTTCCAGTGCGCCAGAACTGCACGCTCGTCACACGCCGTTCGCTCTTTATGCAGGAAGCATGAAAGTCTGGTGCATGCTACAACCAAAAACACTGCACTATTTTTTTCTCTGAGCGTGAACAACGGGTGCATGTTACAATCGAGGGTGCATCAGAATCTAGCAAATACAGTATACTCGCAGCCCGTCAACTGTATGGCCACAATCTTCTCACACCAAAGCTCCTAGGTGATTTTCATCTTTTGCAGCAGCACAGCACTTTAGACAAGACCACACTGCCTGTGATGCTACACAGCACTTCCACTGGCATTCCAGAGAGAGGAGGCCTCACCATGCAGCTCTACAACAGTCCCAGTGCCATATGGGCCACAACCTTTTGACACGGGCTGTAGAAACCAGTCTGCAATTCCCACTCCCGCCTTTCCAATACTGGCAGGGACAGCCCCAACATGTCACGGGGCAGACACAAGAACACCCAATCAAAGCTGCAACACACCTTCCCAGGTAAGGTGCAAGAAGCCTCGGTACAAAACTCACTTTTTTCGCCTCCGCTCGTCTCGCTCCGGTTTCTCGTGCCTTTTTAAGAACACTTCGTCGTCGAGATCCTGAGGGGGATGAAGGGAGAGAAAGACACACAGAGAACAGCTATGCAAGTGATTTGGGCCCTATGGTGGCTCATGTGGCATGCGCCACAGTTGTGGGGCCCACAAGTGAGATCCTACTGCACAGTGGCAGCCTACAACTGCACATTGCAGGGCGCCAGCTCCTTAAAGGGACCATGAAATGATATTTACTGAATTTAGACAAAGCACATGATTACACCACTGGTAGCCCATGCCATCCGGGTATGCCCATAGAGAAGACTGCTCACTGACATCATCGGGGTAGGATATGCGCGTATGATGTCACCGATCGGTTGTGAGCTACTGCAAGCAGCGATTTCAAAAAATTATTTCTAAATTAAGGGTCCACATAGAGCTTTCAAATTTGAGTCGAATACCCAAAAAGACCACCTCTACAGATCTGTTGACCTAGATTATAACTATCAAAATCATTTCAGGGTCCCTTTAACTTTCTTTGCCAGCCCCAGGAAACGTCTGAAATGAGGCGGCCATGAATACCCTTGTCCCTGTGTCTACAGATGTGCGCCTAACAATGAACAAACAGCTACACTCAATCAAACAAGTCAGACACAACAAGTTTCACTATGTGGAAACAAGAATGAGAGTGGCACACACACAACTCCGGCCAGGTGCAAAAGCTTCCCTCTTGGGAGCACATATTCATCAGTCAGCACTGCTACAGACCGAGTTTCAGTGGATGTGCCAATGCTGATGTCATGCTGAAGTGCCGGTTATAAAACAGGGACTCCTTTCTTGCCCTTTCGAGGAAGGAGAGGGTAATGTGTGCATGTGCAAACTTGAAGACAATGCATGCCTACACAGGGAATGATGCTGCTAGCACAAAAATCAACCATGTACACCACTCTGAGTTTTATCCTTAACAACAGGCCAATGAAGTGAGGAACAACAATGTTCCTCACAACTAAAGCACTCGCACCTGCAGTGAAAAACAAATGAGCCCAGCTACACAAGGCAACCCAGACAGGTCGCCTTGTCGTGGCCTCCCAATGGTGAAGTTGCAGCAGTGAGAGCACACACTGCCCACTGAAGCCACAGAATTCCACTTGCTAAGAACGCCATTAACATTGAAACTGACCACACGCCCATTGGCACCCACTCGGTGGATAAAAAAAGAAGGAACACTATGACTGCTCTACACCCAAGTCTGAACACCAATCGTAAGATAACCATTTTAAGAGTGTTGGCCTGCAAGTTATATCTGACGCACTGCTTGGTGCCAGCCAGTTCATTCGACATGACATCTCTTGCACTGCACAACGCTGAGAGTTGGAAGTCATCTCAGTTCCACGCCAACGTACCGACTGCAGCTGCTGTTTCAACTTTTAACTTCCAAAATAATTCTATAAAAAACATACTAAAATCGCGAAATTTTTTGGCGATTTTCAGCAAGAATGACTACTGTCAGGCTTAAAACATGTTCCAAAGACGCAAAACACTTTTTGTGGACAACTACCGCCCTCTATTGCTCAAAATTGCAACCAACACAATCGCTGACCCTTACTCGTCTTTGACGGTAGGAACAACGTAACATTGGGCCGGACAAGCGTGACTTTTCATTGACAATATTCGTACAATTCGGGGTGGTGGTTCAAGGGTTAAAACGAGCTAACATGGTCACTCCACACAGGAAAATGGAGCCCACAGTGTGACCCACCTCTGTGCCTTCCATGGTGTAGGCTGTGGCCACTGTTCTCACCCTCCAAGTTGGCACTGCAAAAGCACACAAAGCACTCAGTTACACAACAATCACAGCCGCCTTCTCACGATAGCCCTGCTTTTGGGGTCAAGCAAATAAATGCTTTCCATGCACTCCATTATCAAAGGGCAAAGCTTTATAATACCAGAGAGCTCCAGCGTGCCCAGGCAACAAACAGTATAAACAGGGCACGCAGCCATCAGCAAGAATTGTTTTATTGCTTGATGTACTCACACAAGATGTTTTGAGCATATTAGAAATAATTTTACGACTAGTCTAACAGAGGTTCACTGTTATATCTTCAGAAAATTATTTTCTTATATATATTTTCCCTCAGAAACTTGTGAAAAGCCTTGGTTTATGGGAGTATATTGCCCCAAAGCAACTCAGGCTATAAGGGACGCTGTAGTGAAAGGCTTGGAAATTCCGACCACCTAGGATTCTTTAACGTGCACTGACATCGCAAAGTACTTAGGCCTCTGGCATTTCGCCTCTATCGAAATGCGACCGCCACGACCGGGATCAAACCCGCGTCTTTCGGGTCAGCAACCGCGCACAATAACCACTGAGCCCTCTTGTGAAATGGCTACCAAGTTTAAGCATAATGACTAAAAACCACAACACACAAGGGACAAAAGCAGGCGACAACACAGGGCAGTACTCGCAACTCTCAACTGTATTGTTACCTGCCTCCGTCCCGTGTCTGTTGTGGTTTTCAGTCCGCGTCTGTTGTGGTTTTCAGTCATTGTCCCACCAAATGGATTCCAACTTTACCCTCCTATATTTAAGAAAATATAGTAAAAGCCTAGTTCAACAACCATTGTGTTTTTACTGGCATGCAACAGGTCAAGACATTCATTAAAATCTGGTTTTTGCAAAGCACAAATCTTGGTTTTCAATTTTTTTGCAATGCACTGCCATATCTAGAGTGACAAAAAAATTTCGAGAAATTTAAAATTCACAAATTTTAGAAGCAAAGAATGTATCGACCTGCAGTATGGTTATAGGAGTGCAACGAAACAAATAAGACCACTGAGATAGAACAGCCACGAAAAAAAAAATCTCCACACCGTGAGTATCAAGACACAAAACCATTATCGAGAACAAGCATTTCCCCACAATGCACAGCTACCGCGTACACAACACAACTTTTTTTAGAGTACTGCCCTATCAATTTTAGCAAATGAAACTTCAGGGAAACACAAAAAAAAAATATTTTTTTTTTTGGTGCGGCTTATGAAATCCCCAATTGTCCAAAAAATAACGTATTTTTTTGGACACCCTTGAGTGAGCCTGCGCTGATCGATAACAGTTTTCAAATAATAAAGACGCAACGGTGACCAAAAATGGAGCTTCTACAAGCTGGAAAAGGTCAGAAAAAGAACAGCCGTCCCCACTACCGGTCATTTTCACGAGCAAACTGAGGTGATGCCAAGGAAAGTTTTTTACTGCAAAAGGAAGGATTGTTGAGCCAGTTGGTTCACGATTAATGTCCAAATCAGCGCCGTGTGTGTTGTTTTTTTTGTCTGTCCCGGGTATGTTTTGGGATGTCTTTGACAATAAAGTTTTTTCTGTGCAAACCCTTGAGCCAGTGACTTCTAAGCAGAGACCACGAAGTCTGTTCTTGGTCTTGACACCACGGGTTTGAATCGAGTGGCAGGAAATTACATTTTATATTTAAATACAATTTTCTCACCAATAAAGATAGTGCTTCATTGTGATATTTTGTGCTCACCCTTGCTTGGAGTCAAAGCGACTCTGCAGTATTAACAAATAAATAAAAAATAAATAAATAAAATGCGGCTCTTAGGCAAACCTTGACAATCAGTTTTTGACAAAACGCAAATTGGATGGTGTTGTGCATGCAACTGAAGAACTGACAGTGCAGGAAAGATGTGAAAAGCTGGTATTATGAACTGCCTATAAAGATATTGTTTTTCAGCGGCGCAGGGGACAAAGGACGAGACAAGTGCACAGACACGGCGCCGTGTCTGTGCACTTGTCTCGTCCTTTGTCCCCTGCACTGCTGAAAAACAATGTCACACCAACTTGCCCAAGCTTCTACAGTATGTGCCTACAAGAGAGACTTGCCAAGCTTTTCTAAACACGACACATACAGACCACCTCAGCTTCCAGACAGGCTATCGTCATCAAATGTACATGCCTACTTATAATCTGTACATAGCGGTCCATACAGAAACACGGCCGACAATGACGAAAAACGGGCGAGATACTCTCATACAGGACTTTGTACAAATCAGATGGCATGGAGCAGAATACAGTGAGAGGGCTTGCAGCAAGCGAGAGGAGTGCACACAACTTCCTCATTACATGTCTGGCCCACTTTCTCTCTCTCGATTTCTTCGAGGACATCATTAAGGTCTGTAAACCACACTGCTTCCTACTTGCCTTTGCGGAAGTGACTGAACAATTGGCCAAGGCTACTCAGTGCTATGTGCTCCAATTGCCTGAGCCATTTGTTTTACCTTGTACAATTCCCCTGGTCATTTTCCTTTCCCCAGCTGGCTGAACTTGGCAATTTCAAGCCTCTTCTTTAGTGCCAACATTTCGGCAAATGCAGTCGGTCCCAGATATATCGAACTCGAAGGGGATCGCAAAAAATTTCAGTATATGTATTGATAATTCAAGATATAAAATACGCCTATTAGATGCTTGTTTCAAAATTGCGCACATCACGGACAATTTCCCCGGGATCGTGACAACTGGTAACTTACCAATTTGCTCCTCCAAAGTCCACAAAAAACTAAAGCACTGCTCCAAGACCACCGCACATTATTTCGCAAGAAAAAAGTCCGTGAGCTTAGCTTGCCTCTTCTTCTGCACCATAAAGTTCATCAAGCTGTCCTCAAGCTTGTTGATGGTATCCAAATTAGTACCTAAGCCCAATGCTTTCTATTGCGCCACAACAGCGATGAATGACGCTGAATGTGGATGCAAGTTCAGCCACAGTGCACGGCGGCTGGGTCTCTTCACCCAAATCTTGGCCACTGCTCGGGTCCGCTTCCTCGGTACCTATGATCGCAGCCGCAATCTCAGCATGATCCACAAAGGCTTGCAACTCGTCATCAGCACTGACAAAATCTTGTGCTGTTACGCTGTCCGGGATGGCGCCTGCAAACGCTGGGAGCTCACGAAACTTGCAAAAGCCTTCTTATTAAATGCAAACCGGGAGGCCTTTCGTGTTTTTGAAACAGCATGGTGACCTACTTGTGCAGATAACCAATGGCCGCAGTTTGCATGACCCATCCATATTTGCAGCGAGCAAAATTGAGACGCGCACTTCTTTCCGCCATGGCATGCACTGCCCTTCAGGTGCAGAGTCTTATTTGGCAGCCAAAACAATGCTGTCTCATCTGTGTTTAATATTTTTAATGGCAAAAGGCTATAGCAAATCTCTGGCCACTCTTCCAACAGCCACTTCTCAGTGTCAATGCTGCTGGTCTTTCACCCGAGAGGGCCTTTCCGACAATGCTGCTGACAACCCATGCCAGCAGTGAAGCTCTCTTCTCTGAAGGCTACAGCAAGCCATTTCGCTTTCTCCATGAGCGTCGGGCCGTCGACAGGAATGTTTCTGACGCATGTCTCTGAAAACCAGGGAAACTGAATTGCGCTGCCTTCAGCCGCACGTCTGCTTTGTTCTTCAGGATTGTACGCAGCATGCTGCGAGGAATTCCGAACGCATCGACGACCAACGACTTTTTCTCACCGGCCTCCGCCCATCGAATGATGTCCACCTTTGTTGCCAAGTACAAATTCTTGCATTTTTTCGCATTCATGGCTCCCAAACATGCTACCAAAACGAAAAGAAAATGCACAGCCCCACACAAGCCACAAGCGAACTCACACTGACCTCGCGAACAAAGCAAAAGGAACGACCACCGCATCGTACCATAACAGTCACATGCCCAAGCAGCACCGACAGCAGTGACAGCCAAAATGGCCAAAACGCTGGTGACAGCTAGCTGACGTCACTTGTTTTGGCTACGCCAGTGGTGTCAGCCAACCAGCATGCAGAAATCGGGCGCCTGCGGCCAGCACGGTTTCCCTCTTACCAGCCCCTTACAAGACCCTGTGGCCATTCCCATTTCTGTTCACACCCCAAAAAGTTCTCATCACGTGACTCTTACTTGAGCCGCTCTGCACGAAGGTGTCCAAGGCCAGCGCCGTGCAAGAGATAAGATTTTCAAGATCGTCAACTCCATTAGGAGAAGCCCATTTGCAGGGGTGTGCGGCATGGAAGAAGCCCACTTCCAGGGTGGGTCGTGTTGGGAGAAGCGCACTTGTGGGGGCACGGCATGGCACGGAGTTCGATAAACGCAAACGAATTTGCAATACTTTTGAATGAGATTCCCAAAGGAATTTTACAACTGTTCGACATAGGCAATAATTCAAGATATCTAGGTTCGATATATCCGGGATCAACTGTACTGGCAGGATGCTATTGCCAGAAGTTGTCCAAGTTTAGGTTGCGGTAAGTTGTTCGCGCCATGCCTTCCCTCTTTCTTTGTCTCAGTAAACAGTTATTCCCCCTCAAGGTGCCTGCCAAACGCACGCCACCACATTCTCATCCAGCTGGTGATTTCCTTCTCAAGCTCCAGAGCGTGGGTTCAGTCCTGGCCACAGTGGCCGCGCTTCGATAGAGAATGCAAAAGGCGCCCATCTGCTGTGCCATGTCAGTGCACGTTCAAGATCCCCACGCAGCCGAGATTGTTCCGAGCCCTCCACTACGGTACCCTTTTCTTCCTTCACTCCCACTTTCCTCCCTTGCAATTTTGAAGAGCGTTAGCTCTTACTCATCACGTTTCTCGACTTTTTGGGGTCTGCTACTACTTCCCTTCAGCGCAAAATTTTCCAAGTCTGAGGAATTCAAGATGGCGGGCCCCCATAGTAAATCGATATAGCAACCCAATTGATTGGTGATTGATGGATTGGTGGTGCCATTAGCATATCCAATTGGTGATTGATTGGTGACGTCACTTATAAATCCAACATGTTGCCCAATAATGGTAATTAGTTGATGACATCATTAGTTAATCCAATATGGCGGCCTAATTTGTGACTGACATCATAATCCAAGATGGCGGCCAAATTTGGGTGCCAATGATGACGTCAAAATCCAATGTGGCGGACAGAAGCAAAACCACGTGATTATGGCATCATATCAATTCTAGTAAACCAAACAGCTAACGCTCGTTACTTCAACGTCTTCCATATGGTGGCGGCAGCTCTTTTTTGGTATGTTAAGCTAATTAAATGGCTTGACCATTTGTCTATTTTCGTTTTGCTGTGCACCGGTACCCACACGACATTTCTCGGCCCTTAGTGTGGTTGTTTTCACAGAAATAAAAATATTTGCAATAAAATTAAAGAACATCGCAAGGGCAGTTTTCTAACTTTAATGCAAACAATGCTATTACAAGGTTTCAGAATACACAGCAAAAAAGTCCTGCCCAAAAATTTCTCCAAATTTACTTTAAAAAATGCGGACACCTCGAAGTTTTCTCCTGTTAAGCACTTCTATTTTGAGCCAAAGTGGCGTCATATATGGCTTACCTTTAGAGGCATGACAAAGCATCTCATTAGCTGGCTACATGCCAAGATAAACTTAATGGTCAGCAATGGTTCAAGAACAGTAATTTTCTAAAAATAGCCAGATTAGGTAATTTCTTACACTTTGGAGCATGATATTTGGAGAAAAAGATGTGTTTTCTATAAAAGAAGGCCTCTACACTTCTATTTGTACTTGTCCTTAAGGGGTCATGACATGGTCTGCCAACAAATCGTGGCTTCATGTCAGAGATATTAGACATGACGTTGTTACGTGTGCTTAAAAAAGAAGTAGGGCTCTGCGCATGCATTTGAGCTAGAAATTGCAGTCAGAAGTTATCAGCTCTAAGCCCTTCCCTCTGGCAGTGACAGCCATATTGAAGCAGCCTGAGTGATGTCATAAACCGACAGCGCCATCGTCTGCTGTGAAACTGCCGTGCACACGGTCAGTGCAGAGCAAAGCGCGCCTACTCAAGTCTGGCCGTGACATACCGTAGCGAAGTGGCCGAGATCGGGCAGAAGCTAGACAGAAAAAAGAACACAGGCCTTTGTCCCTCTGTCGTGACTTCCCCCTTCACCCCGCCGCACCCCTAGTCCGAACAGTGAACAAAATACTGCCTTATGCTCACTCGTTCAGACGTGCAGTCGCAAGCAAGCCCGTGATCACCGGTCTATGTCGTTAAGGATTGCAAGCGCACCAGTGTTGTCTGCCTGCCACATGGTTCAGGAGAGCTTTTAAAGATTCAATTACAAATTACTTGCTGCACCAAATGAGCTCATAATATGCCCAGAGCTCACAGATGCATAGCAAACAAAATGCAATAAACAGCTTGAGTCCAAAAAATGGTCTCATCAACTAAATCTAAAATGTCAAGAAACTGGTGCGTCTCGTTCGCATGGAATGGCCCTCTTGCAAAACATAATGCAATCAGAGCACTCCTGAAAAATTATGACCATAGATGGCTTTTCTCCAGGTGTTCTGTATGACTAGGATTGTTTCAGATGCCTTGCTCAAGAATTGGCTGCTGTCTTTAAATTGAGCACTGCTGAGAGCGGCCATGATTCTGATCGTTGACACTGCCCAGTGCTGTTGATGACTGAGTAGTGCAATTCTTTGTGGGTGCAAGCTCCCCCATTAAGCAGTTTTTGATTTCAATGCAAGGTTTCTTGTCTCTGTTTTAGGCTGCCTGCCATCACTCGTATGTGCTGCTTTCGCATCTTGAAATGAGCAGTGCAAGAATCCGGCATATTCTCTTAGCTGCCTTCATTTCCAAGAGCACTTCCACAGACCATGTGACTGCCAGGCTGCTGCACAAACATGCCAGCACAAAAAGAAACTGATTAAACTGGGCTAAGGCTGAGTTAAAACTACTGGCGAGAGCCATCACTGGTTGTAACTGATATTGCGCAAAGCTCTAAGACTGCTTAATTGCAAAGAATTTATCCAACAAGAAAACTCTCATTCACAGATTCAACGACACTTATTGCTCTACCCATAAAGAAGGGTTAGCTTAGCACAAAGAGAGACGCATCAATCCACTATATTGTACTCTTAACCAAAAAGGAGAACGCAAAATAATTTTTCGTTCAAAAAGTTTTTGAATTTAAATTTTTTAATAGCTAAACCTGAAATTTTAGATAAAATTCGAAATTTAAACTCACAATTAAAGCTTAGAACAATATTTTGAAAATTGATAATTTAAATCCAAATAAAAATATTAATTTAAATTTGTCTGAATTTCAATTTCAAAATTTTTAAATATGAACATTTTAAGTTTAAACCTTCTGTTTAATCTATGATTTCAATTGAAGCTCAAATTAAGAACTCAAAATTTTAAAAATCATTAATTTAAAATATTTTAGATGTAAAATGTAAATTATACTTAAATCTCAATATGAATTTTAAGGAACTTGCATTTAAATTTGAATCTAAAATTTAAGTCTGTGCTAATGAAAATTTTTATTTTATATTTCAATTTGATTATATTTACATTTCCGAAAGCAGATGTCCAAAGCGCCACCACTGCTACGAATTCGGCTTCATCGACAGTTCAAGGAGGCTCTAAATTACAACTCTCACCATAAAAAGAAGCGCAGACACAAGCAGCGTCCAGCACCTGAGCATGCTCACCTTCGATTGCCTCCAGAGCCTCCTCGGGGGGCGGACGTGGCCAGGATGGGTACGGCCGGTCCGTCCACAGGAGACGGTCAGGCTCCTCCCGCAACACTGAAGATGGCCTGCAAAAAGCCAGATACACTGCCTTTCCTTCCTTCATTTCACAGCACAATATGAGTTGAAGGGACGCTGAAGTAATGTTGATGGGCATATTCTAGTGCAATAGATCTGTAGAGGTGGGCTTTGTGTGCATTAGAGCCAGCTTGCCCAGACTGCCCACTGACGTCATCGGGGTAGGGGACGCGAGTACGGTGTCACCCATCGGTTGGGAACTACTGCGAGCAACGGTTTTTAAAAATTATTTCTAAATTAAGGATCACACAGAGCTTTCAAATTTCACTCGAATACCCAAGAACACCACCTCTACAGATCTGTTGAACTAGAATACACCTATCAAAATTAGTTTCACAAAGGAGGAACAACATGGTGGTATGGTGTAGTATGTGAGGTTTAACATTCCACAGCTGCACCTCAGGGACACCATAGTGGAGTGATCAAGATTAATCATTTTGATGGTCTGGGGTCCCTTGATGTGCACTGGCATCACACAGCACACAGCCTCCAGTGAAATGCGGTCACTACGGCTGGGACCCCATTGCACACTTTGGGCTCCAAAAGGCCATCAATCCACCATGGCAGGTCAAAGTAGTGCTAGTAGTAGCGGTAGCAGTAGTAGTAAGTAGTAGCAGTATTAGTAACACCACTAGTATTATAAGTAATAACAGCAGCAGCAAGCTGCAACAGTAAAATTTACAATGTCACTAATCCATGATCACGAAACCATGTTTTGGTAGATGAAAATGGTGTGCCATTGTCAACCGCTGGCAATAGGAATGCACCATTTCTGGTCATGCCACTCAGGCATCTTGCCCTAGGTGAGCTCCCTCTCAAAGGAGGAAGGCTGTATAATTATCTGCCACTGTACACACAAAATGAAGGGGTTCACAAGATCCTAGAATTCTCTCATCACTTGTCACTTTTGCCCTTGACACCACCATCCCACACCACTGCTTACCAACACCTAGATGTGCACATTACTTCCCTTCCAGCTTGGAGTCTTTATATCTGCAAAATAACACCAATGGAATATTACAGCACATCTGTTTTGGCTGTTGCCCAGCCCTAATGCCATTAAACTGCTCATGTACATAACTCTCATTCTAACTCGCATTTCATCCTCGAGCAACTAACTATAGCCGTGAAAAGTTGCCAGTGAGCATTTGCTGGGTCTCATACTTTCTGTTCCATGGCTACCCTTGCAGTGACCCGCGTGGCTGGCAGTGCGTGTGATGCAGAAAAGGACGAAGTGTCCCCAGCATCTGCTGGGGAGAACGCTTGGGACCGAGGCATGGGCCAGACGCCGCCGCTCTGCTGCTATCTCTTCTCTGGCAGCCCTCAATAAATGTGGTTGCGGTCGCTTTCCTGGGCGGCTTTCACACCCTAATATGTTTTCCTTCCCTTTGGCATGTGCTAGCCATTGAGTTCGCCTCCACCACGTGGTATTGATACTGCAGCTAGTAGCACCTGCAGAATTTTCGTCACTCTTCACTTCTCCAATTCATTCCACCAATCGTCATACTGAGCACTGCCTCTTGCCCCAAGCGCTTTTAATGTTCATCACCCTATGTAACCTTGGACTGCACCATTAGCCATGCTCCCATGCACAGTTAAAGCAAGGGTGTTTAATGTTCTTTGCTTCATCTCCAGAAAACATCCAACAAGAGACTTCCTCCACTGGCTAAAAGCAGACGACTGAGTACTATAGAAGCAGCAGAGAGTACAATTAACGAGCATGCAAGTCTGGCACCTCTCAGTGCCTGTGCGAGACCTGCATATCGTGCATTGCCCAGGGAAAAATGTCTCCTGCTCCAAAGCAAGAGAGGCTGATGCCCACTGGCCACTGCACAGGTGCAATTCATGCAATATTAATGTGAATTATGGTAGAATATGATAAACTTAAATTTTTGAAAAGACTGAAGTGTTTGTTGGATCCTTCAAGGGTGATATCACACGTGTGGCTCCTTGCTGGTCGCTCAGTGTTCTTGCAGTCAGCAAAGATTGTCTGTGAATTCATTTATACTGCTTCCATGACCTTGTGGTGTACACCACAAAGGCACCCAACTAGTGTGTGGAATGGTTGCCTTCGTGGTGACCAACATCGTCAGTGTGTGAGCAGCATGCTGAACTGTGGGCGAGGTAAATGTGCCCCTATACCCCCTCTTGCATGCCTACGCTGCATTGCAACAGACCCCGACAGTGGGCACCGAGCACTGACTCACAGCGGCATAGGCACAACCACACAGCACTAAGACTGCAGTAGGACGGGACTCATCCTCACTCACCTCTTGCGAGCAGTCTTCCTGGCAATGGCGGCGGCACTGGGGGCCACCTCAGGCGGCGCCGCGGCCTCCTGAGACGAGGACTGGACGGGGGCCGCGGGGGGCTCCGGGGGTGCCTCCTGAGCGCGCTCGGCCCCCTCCTCGGCGGCCGGCGGAGGGCCCACCCGAACGGGCTCTGGCATTGCCGGTCGCACCGCCTCCGGGCGCTGAGGTGGGGGCTGCCTACGGGCCGGCTCCGGGGCAGGCCGGGCCGGCTCCGGGGCAGGCCGGACCGCCTCCTGGGCAGGCCGGACCGGCTCCTGGGCAGGCCGGACCGGCTCCTGGGCAGGCCGGACCGGCTCCTGGGCAGGCCGGACCGGCTCCTGGGCAGGCCGGACCGGCTCCTGGGCAGGCCGCGACAGCTCAGGCCCTGCGACAGCGGGCTCGTCCCTACGAGCATCGACTTCGGGAACAACACGCGGAGACGGCTCCGCGCGGTGCTCCTCCTCGCGGAGCGGAGAGCTCCTGAGATCATCGTCGGCCTTCTCGGGAACACGCGGCTCTTGCACCGGGCTAAGCGGCAATGGCGAGTGGCTGAGCGCCTCGAAGACCGGCTCGTCCGTCTGGCAGCCCACGCTGACCAGGCAAGGCTCCTGCAGGCGGCGCAGGCGTTCCTGGAGCTGCGAGACGAGAATGCCATAATTGAGCATGCGCTCACGTGCACGGCATATTCGCGCGCAGTCTCCGCTGCAGCCACCGGGTCTCGGCAGCCCTGGCCCGCCTAAGTTGTCTTAAGCCTCGCGATCCAACTGCCAGCTCAAAAACCGCATTAAGAACAGCAAAAAACATGCTGAATTCGTTGAAAGAATCTAAACACTTAATTTTATTTCCGTGTTTTCTCTGCAATAGTACATAAGGCATTGGTATACATGGATGTGGTATTGATTACAAAAAAATTTAACGCGAGAGCGTTAGGAGCTCGTGAGGCGGGACAGGATACATATACCCGGCGGCTGCTCGGTCGTATCATTCGTGCCTGAATAATCCCAGAAGCATCAGTGGCGGAGGCCTTGCGCAGCTGCTCCATGAACGTGCGGACCCAGCTCCCCGCCCCTCCCTCCCCCCCTTTCTTCCCGCGCGCGGCTGCCGATAAACGGCAGATGCCTGATAACGCTATCGCGTTCTACTTTTAAAGGGGGAGCTTAAGCGTCCTCCAAGTTTAAACTGAATTTCTTCTTAATGTTCTTTTTCTTTAAACAAACGAACGACGGCTGTGACGTCAGAAGCTTCTTGGGGTTCTGTAAGACATGAAAAAAAAGTACGGGCCTTCTTAACTAATAAAATGCGTTAGCATATAGGTTGTTGGTTTTACCGCCGTCGAATTTGTAATTTACAATGGCGTAAATCGAAGTAGAACAGAGGGGTCCTCCCCCGCCCCCCAAGGGGCTGTTAGAGGCTGTTAGAGGGGGGATGTTAGATTCGAGAAAAGCTATACAAAACATTACACTCTGCGCTAGAGGTTTCTCTCCGCTACTTCGGTCCAGGCTCCGAACCCGAGCACGGCCAGCTATATTTTTTATTTATTTATTTATTTCCAAGTACCGCAGGCAGCAGAGATGCCCAGGCAGGAGAGGGTTCCAAAACGTAAGTTTGCAAAGAACGCTCAAAGGTATTAATGTTAGCGCATTCAACAATCGAAGCAGGCAGGCGATTCCATTGCTCGATTGTGCATGGGAAAAAAGATTTTTGGAACTGGTTAGTCCTGGCATTGTAAGGCCTTATCACTTTTGTGAATCACGTGGCAATCCTGTTTTGTTACGATATAGTAAGTGCAAAAATTTTAACCTGGCAATCTGTCTGCACATCTTGAGCGGCTCCAACTTATGCTTCCTCAGCATATTAGTAACGGAAGAACGTTTCTTGTAATCAGATGAGATGAACCTGGCTGCATGACGTTGGATGCGCTCCACCTGCTCGATGTTTTTTACATGGTACGGATCCCACACAACAGAGGCGTACAGATACTAATAGAATTTTACCGTAGCCGGACAGCCATACGGCAAGTACGGTAACGCACTGCTACCATTGCCAGGCTTGCTAAGCCACATTTGCCGTACGGTAGTAATTGCCGTAGCTACCGCACGGTAGAGCTAAAGCTATCTAATGACCGGCCTGGCCTGGCCGGGTGCTCATTCGGTCGAGCCCATGCCGGCCCGTTTGCTTTTGATGAAATTTCGCTCTTAAAAAAAGAGAGAGAGAGATGAATACAACAACAGACATCTGTGTAGCAGCTGAAAAAGTTGCAGAAAGCAAGAACTGCAACATCGGATTCGTAACAGTGACGAGTGTCTCATCAAGCTGAGCACAAGCTGGGAAAAAATCTGGTTATAAAAAACACTGCACACCATTCTTTTCATTGGCTCATGAGAACACTTTAGGACAAAAATTTTTAAAAACAGCTTTAGCGTGAGCGTAACTTAATTGTTACCCTCGTAAGCGCACTAGGATATGTTTAGCACCCTAGCTCACTGTAAGCGCACTGTTACAGACTTAACTTGAGAAATATGGAGTCATATCGTTTTCAAATAAGGACAGAGCTTCCCATTAGAGCAAGGCTGGTACCTTTATAAAGTCCAGGCATTCTCCAGCTCCCAAGAGAGAGATTCGCAATCCCAACGACGCCATCCACATGGGTTACGCAAATTTAGGTTGTCCAAAAACACAAAATGTCTTCAGTTAGCTTTTCAAAGTTCAGTAACGCAGGTGAAGATACCATTCTACTTAAGTGGAGAGAATCAACGGTTAACAATGCGGACTTGCTAACCGTTAACAATATGGGACTTGTTAAATCTGGGAGGGGGGGGGGTCTGAAGAGCCGTGTACCCCCCCCCCTCCCCCCCCCTCCTGGAACCTGCGTGGATTTACGCCACTAGTAATTCCCTGCGAATAAATTTTGTACCATTCGCCACTTCAGAGAAACACTCATGCGGCCTCCGTATCCGTGACCTCTAGGCAGACGGACGATCGGCGCCCCAGCGCAGCACATATACCATCGTTTCCCTAAGAATCGCTTTAAACCAGATTTTCTCGCAATTTTCCGAACACGAAAAACTTTCCCCGCCCTTTTCAAAAACATCACATCCCATTTTGGCGTTGGCGCCAAAACCTACTTTCATCATCTCACCGCAGCCGCTCGAGTCGCGGAATGGACAATGTGTGACCACGGCCGGTCTCGAGGGGGGGAACGCGCGCTCTTTCAAAAGCCCGTGCTTCAAAAGCGCATGCAATGCATCACATGTACGGTAGAGACGCAGACATTTATCTACTTCACATGCATGTTCAGCACCTAGACAGTTTTCAAAGATGGTTTGCTGCGCAGCGACAGTTCAGTATTATAACATTTGTTTCAGACGTCAATTCTCCTACGTGCTGTACAATGAAAGGTGATAAGCAGCTAGACTATGCTATTATCCTGAAGTGAAGCTTCTCATAACTTACTGCCTCAGAGTATGAAAATAATGGTGGCGAATAATTCCTATCACATTGTAATGCGATCACCTTGTATGTCACCCTCCCTCTCCGCACACAGGAACGAAGAAACATAACTACAACATGCTGGTCTACAGAAGCGGGGAATTTTAACGTAACAGCTCGCTCGTAATTTTTCCATACCTGCTGCGTGCACATGTCGACTGGTCTGCTGGTGAAAACAGGTGTTTCACTTTAGGCATGAAGTTAGCAAATATATTCTCATATAACAATTTATAAATCCTAAAAGTGCTCGTAAACATATACTGCGACCAGCAATGTGAGGCAATGGGACCCCGCCGTGGCCCGAGTCGCCGTTTCGGCAGCTGATGGTTGTGATCACATAGGCCTGAAGTGTTAGCTCTGAATTCCAGCAACTCACATCCAGCACAAATTTCTGAGGAATAAATCGTTCTGTCCTTTAACATCTTGTCAAGCTGTAGTGACGGAGGGCAACTAGCACACATCTGCACACCTACGATCGAGCGGTTCTGCTGCCTTCATGCGAGAACGGCTGTGGCCGAAGTTGCCCGAGAGAGAAATGGACCATTTCGGAAAGTTGCGCGCGCCCCCTACGCGACCGCCGCAAAGCAGGCTGGGAATTGTGAGCGAGGTTGCCGGGCAGGATCCGCAGGAGCAGTGGTACGCTATGGACGCCGCGCAACAGCAGGTAAAAAAAAAGTTTTTTGGAGTGCTAGTAATACTTTTGTTGCATATTTGCGCCGCACAAGTGATCTTTACATTGCCGTACAACTTTTCTGTGGTTATGCAGCCGACGCTACGAGCGCGAAGCGAGTATTTTCGCACGTGAGCGCACGAGAAGCGCACACATGTGCCAGTGTCGCGCGCTCGCAGCTTGCGTTGCATAGCAACACCGTTGTCAGCGTTTTATATATCTATGCTGCAGAAGGCACGAGCGCGATCCTACGGCTAGCAGGCGTGTTTTGCTGGTGAGCACACGCTAACAGTGCATTTATTTACTGGTCACCCATCGCGAATCTTCCAAGTTTGTGCGGCTGTCCCGGCGGCAGGCATAGTACGTAGCGTGCAGTACATTCATGTTTGTTGCAACAGTGTGACACCCTCTTGCGAGAATGTATGCGCTGTATTTTAGCAAAATACGTCGTTATCGAGCACTGCCCATTCAGTCTTTTGGTTACAGCGTGCTATTTAATCTATATTTATTCTACGGACGACTCTGAAACAAGTATATGGTCGAAAGAAACGGACAGAGCGGACGTTAATAACGTACACCTTGCAAGAAGTAAGTAGTTGAGTTGGCGCTTAGCTTGTGCCAGCGCATTTTCTTGTCTGTAGTGTTGTTTGAATAGCGCGCAGCAAGTATGAAGCAGAACCAAGCTTTTGTATTAGCACTGTTACATTCTGTGTAGCTGAGCATAGCATCTCGATACAGATAGCAGTTGCTGTTTCTGCCATATTCAACGAGTTTGACAGCTCATACCATCTCAGTCGCGGTCTCCATGTCTTACTACCATGGAGTGCAGATAGACGCAGCCAAAATATGAACGTGCCTCGGCGGCTACAAGTAACGCGAACGCGGTCAAAAAAAAAAACTGGGGCGGATGTTTTGACTAACCTGAAAAACATGGATGCGCCAGTACTTTGCATTAGGGCGGCCTCAGAGTTTTAAGTTAGCTAGATATTTACCGAGCCTGTCCATGTGCAACATTCTTCACGGCCGCGCGTAGTAAACGAAACGGGTTCAGCGTTGCTTTTCAAGCATGCTGCCACAATTGAGCAAAACACAATGTATGAATACTCTTATTTCAAGATCGCATTGGTGATCCCATGATCAGCTGTGTATGCTTGCATGCTCTGTTTATATGGAGTGCCAAGGAAAACATTTTGACACTTGCTTATACCCATGGTGCAGGTACCACTACATAATGCAATTCCTCTTCAAGAAAGGTTACCGAAAGGACCGTAGACAAAGCAGTTAAAAGACGTGCCGAATGGGTTCTCAGAGCAAGAAATCTTGGCACATCAGAATGCACATGGTGCTCAGAAACATACTGTAAGCGGATACAGGATGTTTAAATCAGAGAAGGATCAAAATGTTCTTATTTGCAAGGCTGACAGGTCCACTTTTGTTAAAGCAACCGTGGAGGCATCGTTCTCTTTGGCAACATCATATAGCACCGCTGCTGTGCTCTCGTCAAATGGAACTGTGGTTGAAGGAACCTGCAACTGCCGGGCTGGAGCTGCAGGTGTTTGTAAACATGTAGTTGCATTATTATGGTTTGTACTAGACCTGAAGCGCTCTGGGGCAGCCTACATGCGAGACACGCAGTCGTGTACAGACAAACCCAGAGCATGGGGTACTGGGGCTAAGAAGGCCAACGTGCACACACGCGAGTTCTCACAACTACGTTTTGTGAAACATATGCCAATGAAAGCTGGCAGACATCTGACTCAAGAAACCACAGTTTCTCTGAGAGTGACAGAAGACCATATTAAGAGAATGCATCAGACACAGAAAAATATTCCAAACGCCATGCTATGCAAGACGCTGGAGGACAACCACTTTCTGCCCGTACCAGTGAAAAGAACACTTCACGAGGAGGCTCTTAGCCAGATGCCAATCAGGTTACCGGTGCAATCCCTGTGGGTTGAGTATGTGCCAGCTGGGTACAAGTTCGGCTCCTGTGAGCTTACTTTAGAAGACTCATGGGCCGTTGAGCAAGCGACTAGGATGCAAAGCGGCTCTACAACATGGAACTTCGAGAGATCCAAGCGCCTGACTGCTTTACACTTCGGAGATGTGTTGTCACGGCAGAAGCCAGCTGACGACAAGTTTTTCAAGAGGCTTTTCGGGTCTAGCCAGATACAGACCAAATACATGGCTGATGGTTTAAGGAATGAAGATGCAGCCGTGCAGCGTTACATAGGGAAGAGAACAGTGCCAGTTAGGAGTTACTGTTGTGGGTTGTGTGTCAACCCTGGTGTACCTGTTCTTGGTGCAACGCCTGACCGTGTTGTAGAGGAGGGAAGAGATTTTGGTCTCCTTGAAGTTAAGACCCTCTCAGCTGCCAAGGAACGGGGTGATGAATTAGAAAACGCTGTGAACACGGCATCCTACCTGAAGAATGGAGTTCTTAAACCAATGCACAAGTACTTTTACCAGGTCCAGGGGCAAATGGCTTTGACTGGACTCTCCTGGTGTGATTTTGTGGTTGATAATGGCACAGACTGCACTTTTCAGAGGATCACTTTTGACAGCTCGCTTTGGATTTCCAAAATGCTGCCATGTCTTCTGGAATGTTACAAGAACTACCAAGAGCACTGTGCTTGTGTGTGAATTTCAATGATTTATTTCAGTTACATTGCTCTGAAGGACAAAGATGCTTGGACTCATGTACTTGCTTGGATGCTTTGGCATGTGTTCATACTTACATATATTTGGTTTTTAAATATTTTGTATGGCATTAGCCTCTATGAAGAAAGTGTTTTTCTGTGTAGTATCATTATGACCATGTGCAAGTGTTGCCATCACCTATTTAAATGTGTGTGCAACTAGCAACTAATCGGTGTGTAAAAAGTGAATGTCAAGCACCACACGTCTTGCTGCCCTGTCATTGAACACATACATAATGCACTCTTAGTCCCAGGAACCTGGGCAGCTACATACTTCAACATTTACTATACTTGATGATGATAGTGACCTCACATTGGTCTCTGTAAGGAAACCACATTGAAAGTTGCAAGCAAAATCTTTGCAAAGTGACAAGTGTGTTCTCCGTAGTGTAGGTACTCTTTCACTCAATACGACTTGTAACATACGTGGAGTGAACCAACGAAGGCTTACGCTTTACAGTAAATCAATGTTTAGTCATAGAGAGCGCCCAAAATACACATTCAGCATACTTTGAACTCTGCTCTGAGGGGTTAATGCACAAGTTCCGAGCAGCACTGGGCTCGCACTGCTTTGATGACCAAGCTCAAACCTGCCGCATCTAGAGTACTCCAGCTGATATTGAGTGCGATAGCCTTGATTCATATAAGTTCGTTCTCAAGGGTTCGATGCAGGAAATTACCTAAGAGTTGGTAATAAAGCTCTCAAATTTCATTGGCATGAAATACTCGCATACATATACAAATTTTTTATATATACAGTACACACATATACAAATATACAATACATATACATATCACAATTTTTTGAAAAATAGGAGCACGTCACTAACACATGTAAAAATGACAAAGTGAAATTCACTTTACAGATTTCATTCCAAAAAGTTAGGAAAGGCAATCTGTGGTAGAAAAGACAATGGCTACAAACACCAACTTTCCATCTTGTCTGTGTAGTTCAGCAATGAGGCTGGTGATTTGGTTTCAAGTCATGACTCGGATATATTACTGCCACATTCTATGCTCAAACAATTTTCACAACACTGACACAGAAATAAGACATTGCAGCCCTATGTAGCCTGTACAGTGACTTCAGACTTCAGCAGAGCAAGAAATGCTGCTCTAGCCTGCTGTGCATGAAGTAGTGTACTTTAACGCAAGTTCAATGCCTTGCACTGCTGCAGGGATTCTCAAACTGCGTTTTGTGGAACTCTCTGGTTTCTTGGAGCACTTCCTAGATTCCCCAAGCACCTATGTTCATGCATGTCTTCATCCACCTTAGCCAAGTATTTTGGGACTAATGCTGTAGCTGCTTACTGCTATCTTACTATACAGCCAGTCATAACTGAATTTAAGTATTCGTTCAGGTGCTGTGCAGTTTGCGTACCCCTTTTAAATATGTCGGCCAGCACCTTTTGAAGTCTCAGCCGCAGCGGTCGAATTTCGATGGAGGCAAAATTCTAGAGGCCCATGTACTGTGCAATGTCAGTGCATGTTAAAGAACCCCAGGTGGTCAAAATCTCCTGAGCCCTTCTCTACGTGGTCCCTCATAGCCTCAGTCGCTTTGGGACGTTAAACCCCCATTAAGCAAATCTTTCCAAGACAGGCTCCGTGACCGAAGCTGGCCAAAACATAAATGAAACTTGTTAGAAGCCGACTGCATTTTAGCCAAATAAAGTTGGTCTTTCTTAAACTGAGAAAGAAAAAGTTTGAGCACCCCTGTGTTACAGTAGACCATGCACAACATACAAAACATTAAAAACGCCACCATCGCTCATCGGTTTAGAATGGGCTCATGCGTGAAATTATTGAGATAACAAATTTTCCATATCTTGTTCAGCTTCTCTGCCATAACATTAGGAAAGACAGCACGGAGTATCCTGAAGTTTTTAACTTCCCTGATGACACGCTCAACATGGATTCGCAAACTGGCTATCTGCCGTGTTGCTTACTCATCTGCCAGTGACAACTGTGTGCGGCCATTCAACATGGGTGGCATGTTTAATTTGACTCCAAGCTGACGGAGGTCATCTTCAATGAGGAATCCTCTATCCGCCATTACACTGTCCCCTTCCTCGAGCAACTCATACAGGCCGCTGTGTCTTGTGATTTCTCGATCAGAAAGTCTTCCAGGAGCAAGATTAGACACGAAAGAAACGAAGCCGTTTGGAGTGATGCCAATGAGCCCTTTTGCGGTGTTATGTCCTTTATACGAGCTAAAAGTGTCGCTTTGTGTTTTGTAGTCAGACGGGTTCTCGATAAAAATATCTGTGCAGTCCAGTACAATGCGTGTAGATGGGTACAATTCTTTAAAATTGTCTGGCATGAACAGGTCCACTGTGTTACATGATAGCCACATTGGTACCTGGATTAGCATTTCATACAAAAAATTAACCCAAAATGAGTACATAGCACTCACGGTCGCCACAGACACCTTCAGGCGATATGCCAAATCCTGCTCTAGCAAGCCAACTCTGAGCCTGCAAAGCACTGCAATAAGCTGTTCTTTCATTGTTAGTGCTGGTGGCCTGCCAGCACCCGTTTTCAGTGCCTGGTACATGCATTCAACATGTTCAACGAATGCATCAAACTTTTTGAAGGAGTTGAAGCCCGTATAAAACGCGAGTCGTTTCTCATCTGAAACAAAATCGTGAACTTTGGAGACACAATCTTTTAGTTTTAGTTTCTCTTTGAGTGCCTCAACTTTCACATCGTGCAACTGAGACTTCAGATCCTCGACCTCTTTCTGGAGCTCAGATTTGTCTTTGCGGAGCAAGCTATTGTCATGCTCGAGTTTTTCGCAGTGTTCGAGAAGGTGGGCGACTTTTCTTAGTGTGGCAGCAGATGCTGCGTCTGGAGGCCCCATGGAGTATGAGTGGTCGGCACCTAAAAAAAAATGAACTGTTTAATGATTTGCGAACAGTTAGGCCCTGCTTTAATGCAGATTTCAGGTTTTGAAATAGTCACTTCAGCCCACAATGGGTGTTCTGAACCTTTGCTCTCGGCTTACATTGATATACAGACAACAAAGAACCAGGAAGACGAAGCCATACAGCCCAACTCTCTTTCACTCCACTGATCCACCTGTGCAAGCAGCTTACCAACCAGCAAGCCCAGATCAATACTATCCCGTTATACTTCTAAACCTCATGAGCTGTTTGTTTCCCCTCCTGAGCATGCAGTTCGACGACGTTGCAGCTTGTGCTACCAGCGTACTGGTGTGGAATCGCCAATCATGCTGCATGACCGTATCCGTAGTGAACCAAAATACATAAATACTAGGTTTCATGCACCCAGCAGGTCTGCCAAATTTGCACTACATTTGGATAGCCTGACTTTTGTGACATTTCTCCAAGCAGGGGTGAAGGGAATAATGTCGAGGAAAAAGAAATGAAATGGGCAAGTTTCACAATGCGTGCATTGGTGGAAGAGGTACCGCGTTTATCATAAAACTCGCTGAAGTAGTAACATATGCACGGTAGAAATCACTAATGACATTTATGTCACAGAACACATGAGGTTCTGCCACTCCTAACATGCAACCTATCATGCAGACGTCCCATGGCTAGCTGCAAAAGCTCGCGGAAAACTGGCTTCGCGGGAAAAAGTTTTGTCAGTTTTCACTGGATGAAGAAGCCGCTCGCTATTAATATACCGGTTGCCACAACACCCGTGGACCCCGGTATCAGTGGGCGCGATAGGGGTCCGTTAAAAGCGAAAAATAAGTTTTCATAGTGGAATGCAGAAAGCGACAATTTTTAACCACCACTAACCTTCCGTTTCCGTGGGAGGCGAAGCCTGTGCACCGAAGGTCAGCTGGGTGGGCTCCTTGGAAACTGTGTCGCTCTCTGCGTACAAAACGCTTTCATGAAAATGCGTACACACAAAGCCGAAGCATCAGAAAAAAGATGGCACAGTTAAAGCGTCACTTACTTTGACTGCATTGGGGCACGTCAACTACGCAGCCGATCTCCAACTTGTTCAGAAGGAGCACCGGGCTGGCAGAGGCAGTTTTGGAGCTCGTCTTCTTGCGTTTCGCGACTGTAAAGGATTTGGAAGTTATGGTAATGTGCAATAACCGTCTGAATATATATACTTACCAGTATTAAAGGAAGGAGATAGTTGATTGATGACTTTATGGGGGGAAATTGTTGGCAGCTGGTCCATATAACCACGGCGTCCACTTGCGTTGAAGTGGGCTCCGCATATCCGGTGGTGCTTAGAATGTTGCCACAAAGATAAGCGACCAGCACTTCCCTGGCAGTTGATTCTTCTGACCCACTCCTTTTTTTCTTTTTCATTTGCAGGGAACGCATGAAATGAAACGTTCTTGTCTCTCAGCGTGTTGTTGTCGCAACCAGGCACACAACAAGTCTGACCGCCGCCTCGGCACTTCGACGACATCGCGTACAGTAGTGGCTGCGGTCACTAAGTGACCAACAGGCACGTAACACTTAATATAGTGCACCTGCAACCGCCCACCACCAAAAAATACACGAAATCTCAAACCAAACGAAGCACACACACACACACACCACAGCTATGCAAATGCAGGAGACAGGAAAGATGGCCGGTCGGTCGGCGCTCGCTTACTTTTTCCATAATGCGTCGTGCGCCCGCTAGGTTTTTTCGCGGCGCTGCGATTTCCGAAATGGTGCATTGGTGCTCCTCAAGGAGAGAAAACAGGCTACTTAACGAAATTCCCAAACTTCCACAATGCTCTGAAACGTTTACCACCAACAAAATACTCAAAGCAAAGCCAAGAGTTGTCCGTGGAACTCGTAGCAGGCAGTCTGCCAGCGGATCACAACGGCATACTGTTTTCGCAGTTCACTACTTGATGGCACTCGGAACATGTTGCATTCTGTTGAAGTGAAGTTGCTGCAGTTTGAGGCAACGCACAACACCCTTTTTTCAGCTATGTGAGCATTGGTATTAAGGAAAAAAAGGTCGAAACCGCACATCTGCAAGCAATGCCTATACAAACGAAACTGCAGGAACGACCCGAAAGTCAAATTCACGTGACGGAATGTCCGCCGTAGTTTGGGCAACACCTATTCCTCCACGACAAAAAAGTAGTCCATTGCTAAAACTTCTCTCGTCACGTAAACAAGAAGCTAATTACGAGAAAAAAAAGTTATTAAGGTCTAGAGCTTTGATAACTAGCTTGTTTTATAAAGTCAAGCATTAAACAGCTGATTTCGCTTACTTTCATGACTGGCTTGCGGAGTAATACAGCACACCGCGGATCGTGGCCCAGTGTTAACAACTGCTGTTTTTTTTAAGTTGTATCCTACTATAGTCATTTTTGCACACCAAAATGTCGGTGCTCCTCTGCCAGCTCCGCCCACTTGGCTTCTCTGCTGGCTGCCGACGCGCAAGAGTTCCCCGGGGAGCGGAGCTTCCGGCAGCGGCCATGGTAGCTGATTAACGTCAGAAAGAGCTAGCACGGCGAACCAATGATTGTGCTCCGCTGCTGATGTCACGAGTGCTGCATGATGCGTTGTTGCGCGCGGACTCTGGTGAAAGCCCGGCACCGCTGGTCGCCCCGAAGCGCAGACGCGCGAATTTTTAAAATTATATTGCAAACGATAGGCTCGCTTTTGAGGTCTTGTACCTGGCATGAACACTCGGTGGCCTATGCTCTAAATAATGCAAGTGTATTATAGCTAATCTCAAAGAACCTTTTCAGGGACCCTTTAATGTGTAACGTATCGGCACTAAACGCTATTTTAAAAAAATTTTATCACATATGTGGTTGCATTCCATGCTGCAAAGAGCCGGACTTGCGCTGTGTTGTCTGATATTGTCATCAAGAATGAAAGAACGTCCCTGGGATAAGCTGTCCTGTATAAGCACCTCCCAAAGTCATGTAAGTTACGTTTCTGGCATGTCCTCCATGGGCTTTCTAAGAATGCCCGAAAACCCTTGCGTGTCATATATGTTGCAAATCTAATACGCCAACAAACCCCCTGAATTTCTTGTCATGAACTTCTGCAACCACATAAGCTGGCTGGGTAAAACGGACCAAAGAAAGCAATAACAGATTCAAGATGCTGAGGGAAAATCTTTATAGGAAGATGACGCTGTGAACTACATTGCATCAGTTATACCTAAGTCATTTAGGAACGACGATATGGTAATCTCCCCCAATGAGGGAGCAACACCGGACAGCACAATAAAAAACAGCTCAGAACTGACCAGTCTGAACTAGAAAAAGGCGGAAGCAAATATTCCTAATTGCAAATCTGCAGGGATAGACAAAGTTCCAATCAAGCTTATCAATGAACTTGGCCCAAGAAGCAAGGAGATACTCATAAAAACAATGGAGACAGTCATAACAAATAAGCAAATTCCGCACAGCTGGAGACAAAGTAAAATGAATTTGATTTATAAAGAGAAAGGAGATAAGATGAACATAAAACCCTTCCGACCAATTACGGTAACATGTGTTACATACAGGCTGGCAATGCACGCGGCGAAATTAAAAATGCAGTCATGGGTAGAAAGCAGTAGGATACTTGGAGAACTTCAGAACGGATTCAGAAGGGGTAAGTGCTTAGATGGTAGCCTGTTCGTGCTTACCAAATGCAGAGAAATAGCTAAGGCGAAAAACAGACCTCTGCATTTAGCCTTCTTGGACATAAGCGGTGCATACGACAACGTGAACAGGGAACTCCTGTGGAACATATTAAAAGGTGAAGGTATCGCTCATGAGGTAATTTATTTTCTACAGGAAATATACCGAGGAAATGAAGTTGAATTTACACGGGAAGGGATAAAAAGTACGACAACAGTGGAGGTATACACAAAGGATTAAGGCAAGATTGTCCTCCATCACCGCTGCTGTTCATGCTTTATTTGATATATAAGGAAAGAAGGCTACAAGGAAACAATCTAGGTTATAATCTGCTGCACAGATTATGAGGAAAGGTTGTTGAGCAATGGGTTTAACGTATGCGGACGATATTTTACTTTTGGCAGATAGCCTGGAAGATTTGCACTCTGGTTAATTGTGGTAGAGATGAATGAGACGCTCTAGGCTTTACTTTTAACGAAATTAAGTAAGGTGTGATGATTTTCAACGATACAACTGATCAGGCGGTTACAATACAAGGCCATGAAATACCCAGAGTGGCCGAATAAAAATATCTCGGGGTATGGGTAAACGAAGGGCAGATGTACACGGAAAAGGACGGGGAGTCTCTCATACCAAAAGGTAGAAGAGATGCCGGGGTAATGAAACATAGGGCATTGGGGGGGTACAACAGGTATGAAGTACTGAGAGGTATTTGGAAAGGAATAATGGTGCCGGGGCTTACTTTCCGGAATTCGGTTCTGTGCTTCAGGGCAGAAATTCAGTCGGGATTAGAAGTAAATCAGAGAGCGGTAGCACTAGGTGCCCACGGGAAAACCACAAACGAGGCAGTACAGGGGGATATGGGCCGGGCATTGTTCGAAGCCGGGGAAGCTCAGAGTAAAATACTATATGAAGAATGCCTGAGGAAATTGGACGATAACAGATGGGCAGCTAAGGTATTTAAATACCTATACAGAAAGAGTGTTGACTAACACTGACGGAAGAGAACTAGAAAGCTGACCAGTAAGTATGCCAGACACGAGGACGGAGAAAGAAAGAGCATTAAACGACAGGTTAACAATGCAGAAGGTAAAAGTTGGATTAGTTCAAAGGCAAAGAAGCATAGTGCAGAACTAGATAGATACTGGAAACAGCAGATCAGGAAGGAAGCAGTCTATGATAACTCAAGAGAGTGTCCTACTCTTTGAAGCTAGGTTAGGGTGCCTTATAACGCGCAGCTACAAAAAGAAATTGAACGAAGAAGATGACACATGTGCTGTGTGTGGTAAATCTGAAGAAACAATAGAACACCTCATACTCAAATGTGATGGCACCCATTAGTATGTTGAAGCAGGAACAGTCACTCTGCCTGAGGCCCTAGGGTTTAGAGATAGCAATGGTCACGTAAATAAATCTGCAGTGGAAGTTAGCAAAAAGCGATTGGAAGATTCGTGACTCAAAAGCAGAGAGGTGACATAAGGTTAGAAGTGTAGGAAAACGTATTTAAAGAAAATGGCGAATTTTAATAACAATTTACAGCACTTAAACAAAAAAAAAAAGACTGAGCATGATGGCAACTGCACCCACCACCCCGTTTCAAAGGGGACGTTCCTATCTTCCATCCATCCACATGGCATTGAGTGGTGGTCCGGTCTTTGACGAAAAGAAATGGCGCAGTAACTATCCCACATATCTCGGTGTACACCCGAACCACTCCATTAGGGAAGGGATAAAGGAGGTAGTGAAAAAAAGGGATAAAGCGGTGCTCTGGTGGAGGTAGTCACCAGAATAATTTCGACCACCTGAGCATCTTTAACTCGCACTGACATCACACAGCACGCGGGCGTCTTTTGCATTTCGCCTTCATCGAAATGTGGCCGCCCAGTTCGGGTTCGAACCCGGGTACTCCTGCTGAGTAGACGAGAGCCTTAACCACTGAGCCACCGCAGCGGGTCTAAGTGGAGGTCCACACACAGCTCATCACTTATGAATGTATGGGTGTTCCTTGCTTGTGCCGAAATTCGTGCTGTTTTGTGGAGGCTAATCGCGTCTTTGACGCTGAACACTTAATTTTGACATTCCGTAAGGAAACTAGAGACTATCAGACAGGTGTTGTCTACAGGATACCGTGCACTTGCGGGGTGACTTATATTGGCCAGACTGGACGTTGCGGTAACACTCGTCTAAGTGAGCACCAGAGGTCCCAAGATAATGGGTCATCTTGTAACCTTGCCCGTCACTAGAGAGAAGGTACATGCACCCCTCTGTTTTCTTAACACCGTCATCGTAGGTAAACATAATGACAGCCTAACGCGTGAGATATTGGAGGCTTTTCACATCCGCTTGGAATCAGATAGTTGCATTAGTGATCATTCTGTCACACTAAATGATAAATAAATGATGTACTTATCCGGCCAAGATGCGTAGCTTTGTGCTCGTGCCGATTGTCACTATTGTGGGCATGATGATTTGCTTTTGTGTTTTTTCTTTTGTTTTTTTGCTTTCCCTCTGATTTGTGTTTGGTGTTCTTAGTATTTAAGATACCTTTGACGTGAATAAAAATCTAGTTGCGAGTCGGCGCTTGTGGTGTCCATTCTTCGTTGCGTTCCGTTGTTTTATTGCGCTGTTCAAATATGAGTCAGTACCAACTCGCCCAGTTCGCAGCCTTAATGGATATCAGACAGAATTTGCAGCGACGGCGTGGCTGTTGATCCTCGCAAAATCGTGCTAACAGAATTAAGTCTTTACGGAATCTACCAAGGAGAAGCCGAAGAGCTCCTATATCTCCGATGTCTGTTACAAACAAATGTTTTGGCGCTGTAAGAACCTTTGCGACTCTGCCACTATTTCATGGAAAAGCAGCGACGCGCTCACTGGAGGTGAGTACTCCATTCAGCGTGCTTTTTGTATGTCTCGTTCCGCTAACTTCTTGTTAGTAATCAGCAGCATGTACGTCGAGTCGACGGCATGTTGTGTTCGAGAACATGCAGCTATCTGTATCGAGAAGGGGCAGCACAACAAGTCGGGATGTGAATGTGTGCAAAGCGACAACACAAAGATAAATATGCTTTCGAAGAGATTCGGCCTTGTGCGTGGATAGAGAGTTCACAGTGCATTTTCACCGAAGTAGTCAGAAAAAATTTTTTACATGATTGATCGTCTTTGTTGGCTCTCTCGGTGTCGTGAGTTTGCCTGTGTTAACGCTAAAGCTTAACTGGCAGCTGTTCTGAGAAAGTTGAGAAAGCGGAGGTGGTGGAGGTCGAACAGTCTAGATCGTGTACATGGGCGCGTACCGTGACAACGCGAAAGTGATAGACTCGCCAAAGGTCTGCGTGATGCGTAGGCTTTTTTTTTGCGTATCCATCAGAGCTATCGAACACCATAAACTGGTTCCCAAGCGAGGGCTGCAGGAGCTATCGTTTACGCAGGCATTGTGCTCAGCAGCCCACATGTAAATAGCACATGCGACTTGAACGACATACATCGAAGCACACGCCGGAACGCACATGCCGACAGAAGCTTAGAAAAGCAGCACTCAATTGTCTTCATCGAGGGCCTATGGGAGCATAGTCTTACTTTTCTGAAACTTCACATATTTTGGTGATGAAATTAAATAATTTTTTCACAGATTTCGCTTGCCAACCCCTTTGTTCAGCTATTGGATTTGTATGTTGTATGCACTTATAATTTTTATTGACCATGAAAGCAGACAGGTTACACATTTTCATTCTTTGCCGAGGCTTTCTTCACGCATAATTTTACTTTTATGCAATTTCTGCAAACCCCAGTGCTCCTCTATTTACATCTGACGATTTTCATTGTTCTGATGGCGATAATTTTTTTTCAAGAGTGCAAGTCATGTCATCCATGCCCGCTACTTCGCTGGAGGTGCCGAGGCACCAAGCTGAAGAGCTCATGCAGAACACTGGAAGACAGCCTGAAGCAAGCGTGTTATATAGCACACAAAGAGTGGCAAGAGACAAATCGAGTCTGTGACATGTAACATTCACCAGAGTGGCTCAGATATCAAAAGGGCCCTTCACTGCAAGTATAGCTTATACATTTGTACTCTGTGCATATACTCTTCATGCAAAATTCACATCACACAATTATCCAATCCTCACTCAAATCCTTAGATGAAACCTACCTGCACCCTAGCCATGGTTGCTTAAACCATGAAAAATAACAGTGTGTCTGTCTCATACACAAATGGCAAGAAATAGAGCCAAGGGCTTGAGACGGCCAGGACAGGTATCACTTCACGCTGATTCCCTTTCATAGGGTGCTCTCCTGATAGCATTGTCCATTGCTTATGAAAGGGCTATGGGGGGTGAGAGACGGTTTAAAGACGATGTGCCTAATGAAGCCGCAAAATTTCTTTAAAATATATGAACCACGACTTGAACGGCAAGCAAGTGACGCAACTCGCCTTTTGCAGTTATGATTATTTTTGCTGCACTAGTGTGCATTATAAGGCCACTGCATTACACGTGTTGAAAGAGTTGATTGATGAAATGTGCATGGCACAAGTCATGTCACAGTTCCTTCAGAAAGTAAGGTGTAAGGCATTCCTAGTTGACACTGGCTTTTACACAAATAGTTCATAAACTATTAAATCGCCACTCACCATCCTGCAGCTTAGTGTAGAGTGCATCCACATTGGTAAATACTACATAAATTTGCTGTAATGTATAAAAATTGTAAAAATTAGAGCCACACTCCATGCAAGACAAATCTGTACAGCATACAGTGAAATGCCACCCAGAATAAATGCCAGTTTATCAGGCAACATTTTTTTGGATTGCATCTGGTAGGCTTTGGTTTGGTTTCATAACTTAAGAGTGACTTATGCTGTCATGTGGCTTTATGAAAGCCCATATCACTTTACTGCCACCCACATTTCATATATCATTTAGATATTTAGCTTACTGCTTTCAAACTAGTTGCTGTTTGTACTCTTTAGCTCTGCAAGAATTCACATGCACAATGTTTTTGTGTAGGTGCTCTGATTCATTCCCTTGAGGTTTCACTGTGCGTGGATGTTCACCAGTGTTGTGTGGATACTGCTGGTGGAGGTTGGTACGAATTGTCTACACTGGGCTTTAATAAGGGCAACAATGTTTTGCAAGTGAATGTGTGTGATTGGTAGAGATAGGCTTTGTAGAGATAGAGACCGGAATGGTAGGAATAGGTGAGTATCAAAAACTGTGACACTTATTGTGAACACTGGTGTCATTTATTTATTTATCGACTCATGTGGTCGATGCGAATGACATCACTGACACCGAATGGTACTGTTCCCTCCATGCTGAAAACTAGGAGAGGGTGATGACGTGTTTGGCACAACTGTTTGAAGTGAAAACTTGTGTCATACTTGTGTGGTTTAGTAGTAGTAGCAGTAGACCCTTTATTCGGCCACAATTTACAGGCCGAGCATGTCCGCAAGCATTCACAAGCATATTTTGGTGCTGCAAAGTTACTACAAAACTACAAGATGCTGACCGCCTAGGCGACCCAGATGTCGCTGTTCTTCTTCCCCTTCAGTGTCAAGCCAGTCGAGCCAGCTAGTGATAGATAGAGAGGGGGGGTAACCCAGTCCCGGTCAGCAGGAGAGGCAATGGGCCAGGTCTGCATAGATAGAGGGGCAGTTGGGACAGGAAGGGTCCAATCGATAGCGATAGAGAAAGAAGCGGGAGGGGGTGATGACTGCATTCATCTAGATGTGCTGAAGAAGGTGAGCCCCTGGCATTGTGAGTGATGGATGAGGGGGAAGGTAAAGGCATTTTTCAATGCGGAGCTCGAGGTAGACCTCCTTTATGCATGGTGAGTGACGGATGAGGGGGAAGGTAAAGGCACTTGTCCAGGCGGAGCTCGAGGTAGACCTCATTTATGGCGAGGCACCGTCCTCTAAGGGCTTGGGCCAGGGGATCAACGGTGCCTGGTAAAGAGTGTCGCGGGTGAGCTGACGGGCCAGCTCGTTGCCGTCAATCCCTGAATGCCCAAAGACCCAGCGGAGGAAAACGATGGAAGGCTCAGTGCAGAGCCCGCTCGTTCGACCTCCTGTTGGAGTGAAGGGGGCAGGGTGCGGGGTTCTGTATGTGACAGATACCGGCATAAGAGATTGAATAGACTGTGTACTCTGGAAGAGAGGGAAGGAGGGCAAATGAGTGGGGGGTATGCGCAATGGAGAGGACCTCGAGAGACAATGCGTACGAAGGGTGCAGGTTCAGCCTGCTCGTGTGGGCTTCAAGTGCGGAGAAGGTACAGGGCGTAGCCGCAGGAACCTCCAGGAGCCACGAAAGAAGGAAGCATCAGTGTAGGCCACACCCTGGGTATCAAAGAAAGGGGAATGGTGCTGTGCAGCCGCATGACAATGGCCGGCGTGCAGGACAGGGACATGTTGAACTGGAGGGGGGGGCGATACAAAGATTGGGAGCCGGGATGGGAATAGGAGAGGAAAAGGTGGAGATGGGAATGGAAGAGACACCTGCCTGACCTGAGCCAATAACCACTGACCCTGACGGGTAAGGGAAAGCCGGGCAAGCTGCGAGTCATGGTGGAGAGTGAGAAGAGAACGAAGTGGATGGAAGAGGCCTGCGGCAAACCGCTTAGCAGTAGAGTTAGTGATAGGGAGGTTTACAGCTGCCTTGTAGAGGCCCACAAGGGCAGTCTCGAGAATGTTCAATTAAGTCTGAGTGAAGGAAATGTAGGGTACGAAATACAAGACCTTGTTGAGGGCAAGCGCGTGGGCAACTCGGCATGCATGAGCCTCGTGGAGACATGAGCGACCACACGCCACAGGAGGTGGGTTAGAGAGTGGCAGGTGGTGACAGCATGGTGGAGGGCTTGCACACTCTTGGCCGCATGCAAAGGAAGCTACTAACTTTGCACTGGGTGACGACAGGAATGGGAGAGCCAGAAAGATGGAGAGAGACGAAGTGACTATCCCTATCCCGGATTGTACAGTATGTCCCGGAGACACTGAAACATTGGTTGGTTAGTTAGTTAGTTAGTTGGGAGTTTATTGGCGCAAGGGCGACTAAGGCCAAAGAGCGTCAAAGCATGTTTATATAAATCTAGTTGAAAAGCGAAAATGATGTAATTATGAAATGCTGCGTGCAGTAAACAAATAAAGGAGACTAAAAACCCAGTGTCAATGGCTGGAATAAAATCACAAGATCTAAATATCATTACTTAAAATGTGGTGTGATCATGGCGGTAAAAAGCAGATTGAAATGGAGGCTGAATGTAGGGCATTGCCAAGAGCAAGAGGGCGAGGAGTTGCCTCCCACTATGCATGGCTAAGGCAGCTACGGCACCTCCTTGTCTTTTACAGGGGTACCCTTTAAATGGTCTGATATAAAAAAAAATCTATAAAAAACTTAAAATTCCCATGCTATTGAAAAATTCCATAACTTTGTCGAATGATACCATAGGTTCATCACCTAACAAAAGAGATGAATGGAATGGTACGTGATATTTGTAAAGGTTTGCAAAATGAGTATCACGATGCGTTTCATAAAATGGGCAGGTTAAAAGGATGTGAATGACTGATAGCGGGCCACTGCAGCGCTCGCATTCCGGTGGTTCTGCTCCGATGAGTAAATAATAGTGTTAATTGTGTGTGTGATTTGTAGTCTTGAATGTATGACTTCATAAAATCTGTTCTTTGATGGCAACCCTTCTATTCTTTTATGTTTGGCTTTATGAGGTGCATTTTATTATTTTGTCCATGGTTGCATTTAACCTGCCATTTAGATTTCAGCGCTTGCTTAATTGTTCCTTTATAGTCCTGACAGGGAATCTTCATTTTGTTTGTTGACATCGCTCCAGGTTGCTTTTCCTGCAAGGGAGTTGGCGAGCTCGTTTCCTGGAATCCCAACATGGCTTGGAACCCAGCAGAAATGTACACTGTACCCGTGTTTCGCAAGCTGACGAAGTTGTTTCAGGATATAGAGTAAAAGAGAGTTTTTTACCTTTGTTTCAAGCTAATTGCAGTCATGGCACTTCTGGAGTCTGTGTATATTACTGCATTTTTATTGTGTTGATTACTTATTTTATCCAGTGCTCTTAATATTCCATATAATTCTACAGTGTACACACTTGCTTTTGGGTTAAGTACAATGGCATGGCCAGTTGAACCCTTTTGCACAGCAGCTGCACTAACCCGGTCACGTGTTTTTGAGCCATCTGTGTATAAAGTTGTAAATTCGCTATATTTTTCTTCGATTTCAAACAACTCGCTTTTTATAAATGCCAATAGTACAGCTTTCTTATCGTACTTGGCCAATGCAAAATTACACTGCACGGGCGTTTTCCTCCAGGGTGCGATGTCATTTTCGTACGGGAACAGATGCTCTACAGAAAGATTGAGTTCACATGATTCGGAGGTCTGGTTTATCCTGATTCCTATGATTGGTATGTAGTATATCTTATTAAGGGAGAGCGTCGTCTCACGTGTATTTTCCAAAATAGCTTTGCAAGGGTGTTCCGGCAATTAAATTATCTTTTGTGCGTATATCATTGTTAAGAGCATTCTTCGCGATTGCAAGGATGGTTCGTGGCATTCCACATATAGGCTTTGAATAGGCGACGTTCGGTATGCGCCTAAAGTAATCCTTAAACCGGAGTGATGGACGGGGTCTAGAGCTTTCAGTGTGGATGGTCGGGCTGAACAATAAACAATGCACCCTTAGTCCATCTTTGAGCGAACCAGTGACCAGTATAGGCGGAGTAAGCAAAACCTGTCTGCACCCCATGTCTTGTGGGACAGAACTTTCAGGATATTAAGGCGAAAGCTTTTAATGGCTCATACTCGCGGTGACCGTCCGTCCGGTCACGTGACCTCGCGGTGTCCGTCCGTTGCACCGCCACCTAGGTCACGTGACCTTGTCACGTGATCACAACCTGCCAACTGGACTGTGAGCAAACTGCCCACTGTGGCGGGTGGTGTAATAAAACGTGGATGATGACAAACGGCTTTCGCCTGCCCACAGTTAAGAGATATCTAAGTGCCTCCAACGAATTTTTGTTGCTTTCTGAGTGCGGAGCTTCAGCTGTTTGATGTGTGGTCGAGTCAAAAATCAAACAAAGAAACTTTTGTTCAGTTTTTACAGGTATGGTTTTTCCACTGAGATGTAGGGATGGATGTGGAAGCAGACCTTGTTTGTATGAGAAGTAGACTGAAACAGTTTTTCCTGGCGAGAACCTAAATCCATTTTCATCCGCCCACTTTGTGAGGCGATTGACAGTTGTTTGTATTTGTCAGTACGGAAAACACAGCACTGCGCACGTGTTTTTTGCCACATTTCAGAGTGTGCAGCTGCACTGCTGTGCTGTTTTTAACAAGTTCTTTTATTTTGCACCAAGACCTTGTGTTTGGCTATCGTCGGCATAGTAGCCCACAGCAGGTGAGTACTGGGAAGAAAATGCTTCGTGCCGAACTGCAATTCGGGCTACCGGACTTGTACGGAGCGTGCGCCATTATTCAAAGCTCCGTCCGACAATGTTCGTTTGGAGAAGTGGCGCTGTGCGATTCCTAGGACAGACCAGATGTTAATGCCTACTGACCATGACTGCGCCAAGCATTTTGCAGAGGGCGCGATATCCCGGGCATATTACGCGGAGCTCGAAGGGAGAGTGCTACTTGACGCGGAAAAGAAGCCCGTGCTTTCCAGAGATTCAGTTCCTACCTTATTTCCGAACTGTCCCAAGTATCTCACGCGGCCAGAGAGACATAGAATACCACCTCGGAAGAGAAAACCTCCTGCGCAAGCATCCAAGCGACGTCGGCCAAAAGTCGACAACAACAGTGCGATGCAGCCTCTCCAAGCTTCCTTGCCTGCTGTGATGCCTGCAGATCTGGAAACAGCCTTGGAGCCAGCAATTAAGCGACAGCATCTTGACGCTGTTGTGATCGGAGGCCCCGACAGCGGGAACAGACGAGCCCGGCAGGCGCCATCGAACTATGCTTGACCCAAAGGTGCTGTCGTCCTGAGAGGAGGATTAGGAATGGCTCCTGGCGACGGTGAGCTGTGACGAAAGGCCTCTCATCCCTTCGTCCGGAGTATGGAATGCGGCATTGCTCCCGAACTGCGCCCTCACGTGGACCGGCAGTAAGACGCGAACAAAGGCGCCAAACCCGCCTCTTTCCCACGGAGGGCATCACCGCCTGCTAAGCCAACGACCTTGTGCACATGATCAACCCGTCGGAAAACACATTCCAGGACGCCTCTTTCCCACGGAGGGGGTCACCGCCTGCTAAGCCAACGACCTTATGAACCTGCTCAACCGGTCGGAAACAATTCCAGGACCTCAAGGCGCCAGGATTCCTTATCGCCTGTGCACGTGTTTGTGGGGGCGGAGCGGTCACGGGGTTAGGGAAGAGACTATGAAGAGTGTGTCTGCCCATTGGACGCTTGATCAGCCACCGGTTTCCCTAGCTAGGTGCCTAGGGAATATCCACTGTATTTAAGCTGCGATTTGGCTGGTTTCACGGCACTCCATCTCTGACTTTTGGGTCTCCCTGGTTCTGTTGTAAATATGTAGCACTCCATCTCTGACCTTTGGGTCTCCCTGGTTCTGTTGCAAATATGTAGCACTCCATCTCTGACTTTTGGGTCTCCCTGGTTCTGTTGTAAATATGTAGCACTCCATCTCTGACCTTTGGGTCTCCCTGGTTCTGTTGTAAATATGTAGCACGTCATCTCTGACTTTTGGTCTCCCTGCTTCTCTCGTAAATATGTAAATAAACCTTCAAGTTTACCAACCCTCCTGAAGGCTTCCCTCCGTCGTCTGCAGAGTTCATCGTCATGCGGTGAAGAACTCGGTCCCGATACCCCAAGCATATCAACGCTGACTATGCCACTCTGATGCCATGTGATGTTGATGGTGCTTCAACAAATACACTGCCTCGCATGGAAAGGAGCCTCCAGTGGAAAGGAGCTTATTAAAAATTATGCCCGTTCTATGATAATTTGCATCGGAATAAAATGCCGTTTTCTCAAGCTTTCGTGTTGGGCCATGGTCCATGATCCAACGCGCCCTTTCATCCCGTCTGGTACATTTATGGCATGAGAAAGTTTTTACCTAAAACTTGAGTTGTAAATAGCTGCACTATACTAGTGCACTGCACCTTGAAAATTAGCCCACACTCAGCGAAACAATGTTTGAACGGTCTTCATATAGAGTGAAGAAGCAACGATAAGCGTGAAGCAAAAACATTCCAGTACAATAATTTTCTGCCCTTGTGAGCGGAAAAGGGCACAAGGACTCCCACTTATATTTATTACGCTTAGATCTATGATTAGATCGAATGAAACATGAATTGTGCGAGGAAGCGAAACGTGAATGAGCTTCAAGTGCTGCTCGACCGAGTCCATATCATTAACTGCTTTACACAAGATAATTTCATGCAAACAAAATTTTAAGACTGCCATACTACTGACTTTAATTTCAAGCAATGAATTTCCTTGGTGTTTTGAATTCAATTCACGCCACAAAAGCGAAAATCGAGCTTGGGCAGCGGAATCTCAAGGTGCCAGAACCACTCAACTGGGCTCGCTGACATCGGCGCCATCTGTTGGCTTTCAGCCGAACTGCAAGGTGGGCTCTGCCGCGGCCGAACATAATCGGGACGCTCCAGCGGGCGCAGTGTCAACACCCCAGTATTCTTGCACCATGCTCTAAAGGCACAGAAAGAAAGTGTTCAATACAGCGGAGCATTTTTCCAGCAATTCCAGTGTTGATGAGGTCCTGGAGGATTCCGTACCTCCAGGTTGTGCCGTATGCTTTTTCTAGATCAAAAAATACCAACCGACAGTATTGGTCATTTGCGTGGGCCTCCAGGATGTGTGTTCCAAGGCGGACCAATAGGTCTACCGTAGATCGGTGACGTCGGAAGCCGCACTGGAATCGATCTATTCGCTTGTTCACTTCTAAAACATACACAAGCCTTGTATTCACAAGACGTTCAAAGGTTCTGCAGAGACAATTGGTAAGAATTATCGGACGATAGCTTTCTGCAAGGCATGGGTGTTTTCCCGGCTTGAGTACTGGAATGACTATTGCAGTTTTCCATTCATTAGGCAGTTTACCTTTGTTCCAAATACAGTTGAAAAAGGACAGCAATGATTCAAGTGAAGAAGGAGGGAGATTTTGCAGCATGCTGTAATGATTTCCATTTGGACCAACCGCAGTGGCCTTGCAGTTTGCCAACACGAGTTCGAATTCATACAGTTGAACACACAGTTGTACTCTTCGCTTGTGTGTGGAAGCCTCTTTTTTCCGGCGTTTTCTTTATGTTTCAAAAACTTCTCTATATATCCTGCAGAACTCAGTACTCTATAGAAATGTTCTCCCAAGATCTGCCATGCCTTGTTTTGTGCTTTCCTCATTTGATGACAGTCTTCATTCCACCACAGTTGTGGATGTTTAGGTAAATTTCCACTAGAACAGGGCATTAATCTTGAAGCTGCATCGATGATTATCTTTGTGATCGCCGTATTTTCTTCATCTGTAGTTAGATGTGCGAGACCTTCGTGTGTTAGTATGGCATATTCTTTAAATACATCCCACTTGGCATGTCCCAGCTTCCACCGAGGAGGCCGAACAAACGGCGCTGGGCATGGAATTGTGGCTTGAAGGAGGACGGGAAAATGGCCGCTACCAAAAGGGTTTTGTATCAAATCCAGGGGCAATCCGGGCGATGAAAGCGATAGATCTATAGAAGAGTAAGTTCTGTATGCAGTGCTAAAATACGTCATGTCACCATTGTTCAAGATGATACTGTTTGCTGCGTCAAGTAGCTGTTCGATTATTTTCCCATGCATATTTGTCTTATCGCTGCCCCACAGTGGGTGGTGAGCATTCATGTGTCCAAGGATAAGAAAAGGTTTTGGTAACTGATTGACTAAGTCTAGGAGGTCACTTACCAAATAACAACTATTTGGTAGAAAATAAAGAGAAACTACAGTAGTCAAACATTTCAGCTAAACCCTTACTGCGTAGCTTCTAAAGGAGTGTTCAGGGTTAACTCCTTGACTATTAAGCTGGAGTTTGAGACAATGGCAACACCACCACCGGCAGTGCCTACGCGAACCTTTCGAAAAGTGTGTAGTGTTTGAATACATTTTTGTGTGTGTTGTTTAACAATGTTTCTTGAACACAAAATAAGTGCAGCCGGTGTTCCTCTAATAATATGCAGACATCTTCATAGTTATGTCTTATGCCATGACAGTTCCACTGCATCAATGAAACAGCCATATTTATGCATGAGAGAGTGTAGTCGCAGGGTAAGTATGAAGAGGAACACAATTCCTACTTATAAACTATGCCTTAAGGACTACATCACGTTCTCACCTGGAGTTGTGATACGAATTTTTCCTTTTGCCGCCACTACCACACCGCCTTTATGGCGGCGGTCCTTCGGCGGCAAAGATGCCGGTAGGGTTACCGAGACCTTCATGTCCTCCACAGAGGAGCTGGAGGCTAGTTCGGTGCTGCGATGGCTCGCAGCCTTCGTATGACATTTTTTTGGTGCAGCAGCTGCATCAGGCTCAGCTCCAAGAGCAGAGTCCGTTGGAGAAGCCTTTGGCTGCTTTGTGAGGTGGGGGTACAGGTCCAGTTCAGTGCTCCTGTTCTGGGTGCCTGTCACTGAGGAGGCCATTTCCGATGACATCGAGGATGGGCCTCCGGCGGAGATCACGTGATCTTCCCGAGAAATCGTGAATTTTTCCGCGGCCTTTTGTGGACGGGGTTGGGACCTTGATGTCGACACCAGGCCCAGCAGCTCGACCTGTGTGCCAACTGAAACTGAACGCGGTTGCGGTCCCTGCTTCACCGCTTCAGCAAAAGTGCCCTTCTCTTGGAAGGTGAATCGCTTCCTAGCCTCTGGGTAAGATATGTTCTCTGTTGTCTTCAAGCTAATTATTTCTTTTTGTCTCTTCCAGATAGGGCACGACCTGGAGTACGTGCCATGTGCGCCAGTGCAGTTGATACATTTCGATGTGCGCTCACATTTCTCTTCCGTATGTTCGTCTTCCTCATAGGTGACGCATGCAGGCTTGCCTCGGCATGGCATCGAGCCATGTCTAAAACGCTGGCATTTGAAACAACGCTTTGGGTTTGGAATATAAGGGTGCACCTTGCAGTGTACGTATGCTGCATGAATGGAGTCTGGTAGAGTAGTGGTATTAAATGTGAGGACAATATGTTTTGTCTTTATTTCTGCATTGTTCTTTCTAATTGTGATCCTGCAGGCGGAAAGTACACCTTGCTCGGCAAGTTCTTCAACCTCTCCATCAGTACACTGTAATCGTTCGTGCTCTGAAATGACTCCCTTGGTATAGTTAAGGCTGCGGTGAGGTGTGACCTGCATATCCAGTTCGCCAAGCTTTTTCAGAGTTAGCAGTCTGATGCTTTGGTCTTTAGTCTCGATTTCTACTAGATCTCCTGTACTTTGCTTCTTTGCTTTGAAGTCTTTTCCAACACAGTTTCTTATAGTCTTTGCAATTGAAAAAGCTGATAAATCAGCTACAGGCTCATCGGTTCTGGAGTGCACAAAAGCTTTAGAAAGCTTTCATGTGACTTTTGCGACACATGTTTGACATCGGTCTGGCCCATTTTCAGGGACCGATCAGAAGGATGTTTTTTGTTAGCCATAAGATATAATGTAATTTATTCGGCAGCCGCACTGGTCGCCCACCATGGAGCCCAACATGGGAATGCGTTAGACGCACTAACCATACGCAGCCACTATAACTCCATGCATAAGGGCCAAGGTAGACCGGTACGCACAGGGTTAGCCCTTGCTGCCCGGAAGGTAAGAAAATAAGGAAGAAGTGAGATGACAGGAGAGGTGGGAGAGAGAAGATAGGAAAGAAAAGTGTGGAGAGGGAGACAAGAAATGCCAACTGGCTGATTTCCCCAGGCGGGTCAATCTGGGGGTACCGTCTGTGGGAAGCGGGGGCCAAAGTGGAGTGTTGCTTCTGCCGAGGGGCCTTTAAGGTCCAAACACTCGGCGTCTGCTGAGCTACCAGGATTCCCTTTTTCCCAGACATGGCAAAGCCATGCACAGCCTAAGTACGGGTGCTGGGGTACGTGGTGGCACACAACTTCCCAACGTCCCCCTAGAGGGGATACCCCTGCGGGGAGACGCTGAAACATCAGTGCCTTGTTACAACAATGTGCAAATCTATTGAAAGGAATTCTTGACGGCCTTCTTAGCTAACTGGCTGCTGGGCCTGTGTGACTTATTAGTCAGTGCTTAGCAGGTGTTCCTGGCAGGTGCTTAGCAGGTTGCTTAGCAGGTACACTTGCTTACTGGTGCTTAGCAGCAAGTGCAGCTGGGTATTAATGTTAACTCATCTGCATGTGGATGATGCATGTGGACGCACATCAAATCTAGAAGGAGCTCCTACACGCCAATGGCATTTCTTTGCGAGCGAGCAATGCATACCTTCAAACGCACATCTTTGCTTACCTTTGTGGACTTGGCTCGTAGGCGAGCGCCCCTCGTGAACCTTATTCAGAATAAAGGCCTTTGTGTAAAGGTTGCCATGTTGGCCAATCATCGCTTCCTCGCAGCCCACACAGTACAAATACGGGGTTCATGCTTCAAGTGCATAAATTTAGAGTGTGGCGAGCGGCACCGAACTGGCAAACAATTGCGCAACCAATCCCTGTCACACTGACTCGCGCAGTCCAATATTGAGCCCGGTGTCACCGGTCTGTTGAGAAACGATGCGGCGAAAAAAGCCGACAATCGTAGACTGCTCCCCTACATGCATTTAGTGATACCTTTAACTTAATAGCATGAGCCTGAAGTGTGCTCTATCCAAGCTGTTGCAGCTGTTTATGCATGCCAACGTTGCGATAGCAAAGGAGAGTATGAGCACAACAGCTGCACTTTAGTAACTTTAGGAGGAAATAAAAGATGCCAGGAAAACTGAAATCGTATCACTCGAACTAGAAAAGTAGTGCTGTCGAAGCAACTTTTTCTAGATCTGCGGACATTCGCAACATGGTCAATCGTCTGGTGCAGGTCGTTACAGCACAAAGGAGATTTATGAACTGATGTCACTGCATTGGCACAGATTGCGGAACGGTGCATATTTGGTTTCCAGCCTGCTTTTTTCGTTTTTAGTGGCTCTATGAGCATTATGCTAACGTGTTTCCATTAAGCTGATGGAGGGAGTCTGCTATTGGACCTCCACTCTTTTTTTCTTGCCTGCGCTGCCAGGTGCCGCATGGACTGGTTAGGTGTGCGCACAAGGGGGGGGGGGGCAGGCATTTTATTTTGCCCTTATGGCTTACAAAAGCACTGTAGAGGGGAGGGGCAAAGATACAAATGGCACTCTGCAAGTTCACTGAAGAAGAGAAAAATAAAAGCAAGAGGATAAGGCAACAACAACAACAAAAACTGTACATATCCAAAGCACATGTGTAGGTTGCAAATACACAGTAGATTGGTTTAAACAGATCACAGCATATAAAGTCATATGCTTTCGCACCAATGTATCAAAGAATGAAGAACAGGATGCCAAAAGCGAGCAATAAAAAAAAGTATTTAAAATATGTTAGTAATTAAGTGAAATACGAAAGCAATGGTTGTCCGTGATAGTGACCAGGACAGCAGGTAGGTGGTTCCAGTCACGGGATGTTCTTGGTAGAATTGAATGTGCATACGTCCTGGTGTTTCCGTGAGGTATTGCAACTTTGTAGCGATGGTCGACACGTGCAGAAACATGAGCGGCATGAGTGATCAGGCGCAATCCGAGTTGGTCGTCACGATGATAAATCTTGCGGCCTCACTCCCTTAAAGGGGCCCCGAAACACATTGTAAGTGCACTGTTTTGCCCGTTGGTTGCATAGAAGGAGTTATAGTGATGCTATTAGCATCGGTCGCACCCCGTATACTCCTGTTTTTAATATTTTAATTAGCTCGCAAAAACAAATTAATGGCGCTGACGGTGTCACCATACAGTGGCAGTTTTTAGCATCGGATATGACATCACGGAGGGCGAGCTTTATGATTGGACAAAGAGTAAATATACTGCAAATTGTGTTCATAACTAGAAATACGTTTTGTCAAGTTTTTGTGTTCTATATTACATTAACAAAACCAACTTGTTTGCCCTAGATAAAAGCACTGTAAAGCAAGTAAAACAAAAATGCACCACTAGAGGCTCTGGCTACTTTTTGCATCGACGGACTTTGCGCCTCTCTGTAAACATCCTACGACCTAGCACTAACACTTATGGGTACTCTCTATGTATCTGAGAGCGGCTTTGCGGAGTTGATCCGATCGAGCCATTGCACTCTATAAGTGTTCGTTTCGGTCCCAAGGAACGATGCGTTCAGTTCACTTTTAGCAGACAGTGCGCATCGTCAGCTTGTGGAGGATCACCGGGCGGCGGCGCCAGATGGCGCCATGTTCCCATCAACAGCGCGCGCTCCTTGCTCGCCGTGACCAACTAGCGCGCTAGGGGAGATGGATGGCGATAAGCAGTAGTGGTACGCGCTATGCTAAATGTGTCTGATATCTTGCGCAGGCTGTCACACCGTCGCAGTATCTCGCGCTTGAGATGGGATCCATAAGTAAGGGAACGTCACTGATCAATGTTCCCTTCTACGCCGTCGTGGTGACGATGAAGCATCTCTAGGTCAGCTGGGCGTTCACATGGTTGTAACCATGCAAACGGCGCCGCCAGCCTTGGCATGAATGAGTTACAGAGAACAGGCAACAATGGAGTGTAAACTTCCGCCACGTGCTAAGATAGGCTGTTTTGATTGGTCGCACAGTGTGTCGTCATTGGGAGAGTGAAATGGGAATGGGAAGCTGCGCAAAAATAGAGTTGAGGGCAGCATTTTGTTTGCTTGTATTTTGAAATTTCTTCATTGAATAACTCCCGTTCATATGCATCGATTCTCATAATTCTTTTTGAGTGAGAATCTGTGCGACATAAAGAATCCACCTGAAGTGTAACTGGCATCCATTCAAGCGGTGTTTTGCAGCCCCTTTAATCAACTAAGGGGGGCACCAAGTCTGCCCCATACCTTTACATGGCTGCTTGATCGCCCGTAGGAGTGGCCCACCGAGTGTGCCACGCCACACCGACGGTGATCTCAAAAGTTCCAGTTTACGCCCCTGCGGCGGCCGTGGCGCTGCCCATCAGTGAAGAAGTCGAAGCGCTGGCGGAGTAGCGGCCGCATATGGAACCGAATTATCACCTTTAATTTCGCGGTATGTACAGCAATTCCCAACATGGTTTTTTCTAGTGTGCGAAATGAATTCTGAAACCCTGCCAGATCAATATCTGTGATTAACGTAGTTAATGTGATGCAATGAAGTCAAAAGTACATTTCTATGCGCAACCCACTGGCTTGTGTGGGTAACCTTAACTGTGCCCTGAGATTTTTTAAACAAGAAGTATTTGTCATTTAAATGGTTGATTGTGCCTTAATAATTAAGACAATGATTTAGAACAGAGAACTAGCCAAGTACTATCATTTCATACTTTTGTAAGTGGAACAATAAAAAATGAAGAATAATCACACAGATGATATTCGCATGACCAGTTAATTTTTACAGCACATGGCATTCTACAGGAACTGCTGTTTGACGCATTGTATTATTTATTAACGCTGCTTGAAGTATGCTCCCTAAAGGTTTGTCTTTTATTTACTTTTGCACAGAACGTACTTATATATATTTTTTTCGTGAACAAAACCGCGTTATCAAATAACCCCTGGTGCATATTTTGAGTACTGTAAAAGATGATGAGTAGTAATTTCCGGAAATAATTTCAGGTAAGTAAGCGCCTATGTTAGGAACCAAGTGCCAAGCTCTTGTTACTCATTAGCCAGGAGTCTTTTTCTTCTTTCATCCCTTTTTTGTCTTTTAGCCGACATAATATGATAGCGAAACACTCGTACGCAGCATGGCTTTCCGCTCCATCCGGCAGCAGTGAGCGATGTTCGCTTTCCTGTTTTCCACAGTCAGAACTCAGTTTCTATGTTTCTCTTCAGCCTTCAGTGCTTCCAGTATAGCTTGTTCTGATGCACCACCCACATGAGATGCGAAAGCGTCAGAACAGCGTTCCCCGGTTCTTGAAAAGCATCAGTCGTTTGTGTGTCGGGTACAAATTGAAACTGCCGGAACCGCCATTGGCTTCAGCACCTTGTGCTTCATTCCTTTCCTGCATTCTTCCTTGAAACTTAGTGAGCACATAACAGCAGTGGAATGTTACAGCCACTGGCTGGCTGTATCTAACTTGCCGCGAAATTTTGCGCAGCCATGCATTCTGAACCCTTGCGTTCGGCAGCAGCTCATGGTGAGAAATTTCGGGGTTTCTTGGAGCAATAAATTAGCAACGTGCACGGTACGTAACTGTTTTCGAGCCTTCTCGAAAAACCCATGGAGGATGTGGCAGAAACGTAACTTACATGACTACAGGGGAAGCATACACAGAACTAATATCAGGGATGTTCTGTCGTTCTTGATGACAATCTAGGATAGCACACCACTTAACAGGATAGCACAGCACAGCAGCACGGTGCAGCAGCATGGAATACTGCCACACACGTGAAGAAGTTCTTTTCAAATACCATTCAGCACTTACTCACGCGCATTAAAGAGATAAGCATAAACAAGAAACAAGACTATAGTCGCATACAACTCGAACAAAGTGACAGGTGCTCCTCAAAGGAGGCCTCCCAGCCAATGGCGCCGGCCGATTTTCATGACATCGTGGTTAATCCAATTGAGCCGTGGCTAAACCCCTTTCAACTGCCTCCCCCTGGGATGTCACACTATGAGTCCGAGAGAATTAACCACGACATCATGAGAATCGGTCAATGACATTAGTCGGACTGCCTTTGAGGGGCATCTGCTACATCGTTCTCGACTTATCATCTGTACAGGGCATAATTTTAATGAGGATCTTCCCAGAGAAAATGCACCACCTTTTTTAGAAGTGCTCTGTCGCTTCTTGTGGTTCGATGCTGGCAGGCATGCGCTAGATTTTGTCCCTTTCTTTTTTGTTTGTCTGCAGCTTTGTCTCCCTCTCCTTTCCGTGAAATTTGTAGAACCAAAAGACGAGATGAAAAGGTTTCTCAGCTTTTGTGGACATAGTGTTCTGTTCTGGCCAAGCGAGCGAGAGGAGTTTACCAAAAAAATGCGCGTTTTGTTCCCGCAAGGCTGTGGATTCCAAAATTTGTCTTTAAAAGGGCAGCAACCGTCAGTTTTCTTTATTTTTGTGCACTGCTGAGTTCATGCAAAGATGGGTTCAGCCTGAGTGTGGAACCACGCATAATAAGCCACGTATCGGCCTGTAAGCACTAGGAAGCTTGCAAACTGCTACATTCGCTTCACGTAATTTAGTGTTCACTATAAATAAGATGTTTGCGGCACTTAGGCGTGAAAACTTTCCGAATGTACTTGCTTTCAACACGTGTACATGTGCACAGAGAAACTTGAACAACACTAAAACACGAGAGGCACGCACGACCAGAGCTTCCAAACCGCTCTCTGCACCCGTGTCCCGGAAGGTTCAATTGCCGATGTGTGGCGCTCCTCGAGGCCGCAAGTGCCAACTGCAGCGTCACCACTACCTATTGTCTGCTCCGCGACTCGGTAGGTCGCTCCTACGAGAGATCAAGCGGCCGTGCCTTCACTCTGTCTGACCTGCTCTGCCACTGTGTGATATGGCAATGCAGGTTTTTTGGAGATACTGGCGGCCAAGGACCCGTGATGTTGCATGCGAAGAACTGTAACTTTAAGGCAATCTTTCTTGGTTCTTTATTGCTATTCACAATTAAACACCAGATGTGTTGTACACTTTATAAACTTTAGACAGAATGGAAATTCCTTCAGAAGCACGTTGTTACAACTTATGCCTCAGCGGCAGAGATCAATAACATTCTGTATATTTTGCAATTCCATCCGACTGAAATGTTTTATAACCACTCCTCATCTTTGTGCTGCATGTTGACCGTTGGGGCCTCGGTGGGAGGGGTTGAAGGATGGGGGGCGCTAAGGTGAAACTTGGCTCCCACTAACGGGAGGTCCGCCATATTGCTCCCCCAAGCATCCAAATTATGAGGAAAAGCCGCAACTCTTGCATGCAGGAGGTGGGCCTGGTGCAGTGGTTAGTGCGAGTGCAAGCTCAATCTGCTTGATTCTAGCTGCCAAACCAAACTTAGTTTGCTCTAGGCAGATTACTGTTCCACTGAATGGCGTAGCTTGCTAGTAATGCATCAGCTGCACCAAGGAGTATCGCGATGAGTTACTAACGAAATGAAACTGGAGTACGCCATGATTTGTGAATTTATGATAGTAGGCAGCGTCGCATAAGCAGCTATAGAAAGGCACGAGTAGCTGATAATTCTGCTGCTCTCGAATCCTACTTTCATATCTGAGACCTTATCTGAAACGATGACAGTGCACGAGTTGTGGAAGGCATTCAAAGCAAAAGTTTTGGAGCTAAGGGAAAAGTATGTTCCTAGTAGGATCTTGACATCACGCCGAAGGAAAAGCAATCGATGGTTCAACAAGACTTTGCACAGGCTCACTGACAAAAGGCAGGCAGAATACAGGGCATATAAAAACAATCCTTCTGCACATAAGAAAGGAAATTTAAAATAAATGATAAATGCAATGAAGGCGGCTGTCAAAAAAGCAAAAGACACTTTTTTTCTTTTTTCCATTTACATATAAAAGAGTGTCAAGGAATTTTGGCAATTCATGAAAATAAGGATCAGATATCGATTCCATCTCTTGAACATGAAAGTGCTTATATTAGCAAAAGTTTTGATGAAGCTAAGTGCTTCAATGCGTTTTCTTCATCTGTATTTTCTGTTATTCCCAGCGCTTCTGCGTTCGTCTCAATTTTGGTTTAGCTAGTGTTGATCCTATGCAGTGTGTAGAATCTAACCAAAGGGGAATCGAATTGCTGCTCAAAGGCTTCAATGTCCGCAGTGCTCCTGGTCCTGATAATCTACCAACTGCTCATTTCAGTACCTGCGCGTGTGATTTCCCTAAATATTTGCAAATAATTTATACAAAATCATCGGAGAAGGGTGAACTGCCTTCTGACTGGAAATTAGCCAATGTAGTGCCCGTGCACAAATCTGGCCCTCGCAAAGTCATTTCTAATTATCGCCTCATATCTTTGACATGTATTGTTTGCAAAGTTTTGGAGCATGTGTTTATCACTAGAATTATTAACCATATGAATATGCATTCTTTATAAACTAAGTAGCAACATGGTTTTTGTAAAGGTTTCTCTTCTTTAACACAGTTAACCGAGTTAATTCATGACATAACAAGTGCACTTCATGAAAGGTTTTCTATACATTGTGTCTTCTTAAAAGGCATTTGATGTTGTTCCCCATTCTCTTCTGCTGCAAAAATAACACTGATAAGAAAATTATTTATTGGATAAAGGAATATTTAAATTTCAGAAATCAAAGGGTAGCAATCAATGGTAAGTTATCAAGAGAACGCATTGTACATTGTTTTTTTTTATTACATTTCATGTTGCACTGCTTCTAACATTCGTCTGTTTGCAGATGACTACGTGTTTTGTACAGGGTCATTCACTGTCCGAATGACTGCGTTGTGTTACAACTTGAATAGGAATGGTTACTGGCGCAATAAATGGGTGATGTCTATTAACTTGAAACCATCACTGCAAATGTATGTCACAAAAAAGATAAACCCACACGAATTCTTTTATTTAATGGAACACAACTATCTTCAGTATCTGCATACAAGTACCTTGGTGTATATATAACCTCTAACTTAAGCGCTATTCAAGGATTCGAATCTATTTTGGCTGTAGGCAATTATCATGCCAAGAGTTTTGGTGCTAGCATTTAAAATAGTGACGTAATCCACGATTCAATTTTGGACTTCTCCTCAAAACACCAAAGGAGTGCAGAGAAGCTTGGTGTGAGGTCACGGAAAGTAAGATTTCAAATTTCTGCTGTTGTCGACCGCACACTGCCGTGCCTCGTTGGATGCCGCCAAACAATGGCCGGCGGCCTTTGCCTTTGATGGCATTGCATTTTTTTACTTGAAAGCAAGCGTTTATGCATTGGAAATGTACTGGTACCTTCGCTGATGGTGTGATGCACCTCCGCTTGGCGCTGCGCGCTACGAAGCTTGATGGTCGTCGGGATTTTCGATAGCGGTTACATCAGCATTTCAAATGCTAGCCCGAAATGACTTCGCATGCTTTAAATTCAAGCTTCATACATTCAACCTCTTTAAGCTCGTTGATTTCTAGAAGCTATGCAGTTGCCTTTTAAATGTCAAATTTGGCTAGTTTATGAAACATGTTATATTTGTGCCATTAAAATGATGATGCTTGCAGTCATCTGCTTCCCAGAGTGTCCCTTGCTAACAAGTAAAGCTAGCTGAAGGGAGCATGTTTTTTCTAGGCATAGAACTTTCATCCTTGGAAGCATCTGAAGTCACATCATTAGCCGAACTCCATCCATTTCAAGATGACCTCTCCAATATACCACCTGTTAACCATGTCCTCCTGCTCTAGATGTGGCCACCTTATCCCTGCAATCTTCCTGATCTTATCCGCCCACCTAACTCTCTGATACGCATGTCTTGTCCTGCAATACATTCCTTTAGTGTAATGAATCATCAGTTATCTGTTCTCCACATTACCCGCTGTGCACATTTCCTTGATCTCAGCTAGCATATCCTGAACTCCTATTTGTTCCCTAACCCATTAGGATCTCTTTATACCCTTTACCGTTACCCCATAATTTTACTTTCCATACTTCACTGCATTGTTCTCAATTCGAATTCCACCCCCTTCTTCACCCTCGAAGTTTCTGCCTCATCAGTGAGTGCAAGCAAGATGCTATGCCTTCTTGAGGAATGCTGGCTACCTGGTTTTCACAGCTTAATTGAGAATAACTGCCCAACAACCCATTCTTATTCTCTTAGCATTAAAGGCATACTACCAAACGTCCCAATAAAAGTGAGACTCCCAGGCCACCTTATTATTCCAGACATTTCAACACATGTTTTGACTGTGACATGTGCCTGTGCATATACTTAGGAAAACTAAACATTTTCTCTCAATTTCAGTGCCTTTCTTTTCCCACACAAAACAGGAACAAGAATAACCTGGACAGTCTTCGTCGCAATTCACACATGCTAGAAGGTGGAACTGATCTGGGCTAAAAGGTGCTGCTGATGCCCACAAATGCCAAAATTGCCTCTGTTGACACAAACTGGGCCCCAGTGGGCAGGTCTATACAGCTGTGGGGAGGCAACAATTCCTCATGCAAGAAACTTTACTTAGGAAAACCATGCTGAACCCTATTTTTAGATAAGAAAGGCCTCAAAAATATGCGGTCCAAATGAGATTCCCCTTAAAACTGGCCCCTCCAAGAGCGACCCATAAGTCTACCCCTGCTCATCACATGCCCATACCTGTAACAACTTATGCCACTGAGGTGCATAGCTCTTTTCATGCCATATGTGATTTTTGTTTTAGGAAGAAGCATGGAACAAAATTTAAAAATCACAATTTTATTTTTGTCACATGTAACATACGATTGTTTTACACAGCAATTACAAAATGGTATTAAAAACTTACAACATTTTCTTTTTATAGACATGAACACTTTTTCAGCACAAAAATCTGCTCTGCGTTCACAAACTAGTGGGATGCAGATGTTTCACTGAAGGTATTTAGTTTTAGGAGATTTGGGCTGAGCCTGGCAAAAAAAGATCGCTTGCGCAGCTAAATTGTTCCTGCTTTAAATTTGGTGCTGCAGGCATACTTAAGTGACTAAAAGAACTGCAAAACAAGTCGCATAGGCAACTATATTTTATGCCTCTGGGATACAGCAGAAGTGGCTTAGAGCTCAGATGTGTAAGGCATTTTCTTTGGTGTCCTCTATCCTTTCATAGGATAATAAGGAGGAATTTAATGTTCCCGTGCAATTTGGTGCTCTGCCTATGGCACCAGTCACCCACCATACATAGCAATTCAACATTTGTAAATGTTTCCCTACTCACCTATGGGGAGAGTGAAGGTAAACTTCTTCACACAAGACTAATTTAAGCTCCCTAGAAATCGCGAAAAAAATTTAATTGCAAATTGTGTGGTTTAACTCCCCTAGCGACACATGAGCGATGAGGAATGCCGTAGTGGAGGACACCGGAATAATACTGACCGCCTGGGGTTCTTTAGCGTGCATGTGGCGCGCACAGCAAAAGGGCATTTCTGAATTTAACCTCCACTGAAGTCCTGCCGCCATGGCCGGGAGCAGAAGAGCAAGGCTGCTGGCGTAATGCAGTCGTTCAAAACAAAATTTGCTGCGGTTCAACTACTGCTGAAACTAGAGAGCGAAAGCTGTGCTGTATTGGGTACGTAGACACGGCTTGGCCTTGAGTGCGTTCTGTTCCCAACACTGGATAGCCAATGCAGCCACCCTGCCAGGTGGCGGTTAAACTAATGGTTGATCGCAAGAGGTTGGTCACCAATGAACGCTGTGGCTCATTGCTGCAGTGGCGCCTGTCTGCCACAAGGTTGTCAGAGCCCACATACCACAAAGCACAATTGAGGAATCCACTGACCCAGGGAGCCAGTTTTGCACCTTCCTTTCCCCAAAATCATCTGAGTCAGAGCATTCTCAACAATTAACATCAACCCCAATGTACACAAAGAATACTGACCATCTATAGCTTCAGTTCGCCTTTCTGCTACAACATTGTGAATGCCAACGCATGCAGCACACATCTGTCACTACCGCCCCCACATAGCTTAAAGCACCCCACGTAGCTTAAGCTTAAAGCATAGCTTAAAGCAGGACTGAAGTGACCACTGTCCCAGAGGGCCAGTTATGCGCCTTTCCTTTGCTTTTGAAGAAAATTGAAGATTGGTTTTTAAAATTGGTTTTGAAGAAAGGAAATGGCACAGTAAGTGTCTCACATATATCGGTGGACACCCGAACCGGTTTTGAGGAAAGGAATTGGCCTAGTAACTGGTGGATGATGGACACCCCAACAGCGAGGTGGGACCTCTGGCTCACTTGAAGGTCAAGGACCTCTGGCTCACTTGAAGGTCAAAACCGCAAGCACCACAAAATCATTATGAAGCTTTTGCTTCAACACTCCATTTAGAGGCAGGGGCTAGTTGTCGCTTATACCTCAACATGCCAGTGCCAGTGCCGGTGAAAGAAATGAAAAATTGGAGGATGCTTAAGCTTCGTTTTTAGGAGCAGGATGCTGCAGCATTGCAAGGAATCCACAGAACGAAACATCAAGACCCAACAAGAAAGGAAACATATCTTGGTAGACACCGGGTTCTACACCCAAGGCATTTAAGGAAAGGAAACATATCTTGGTGGACATATATCTTGTGGAAACATATCTTAGTGGAAGGCAAGGAAAATGAAAATAAAATTGGTTTTAAGGAAATGAAATGATGCCTGTCTCACAAATCTCTGTGGGCACCCAAACAGCACAGCAAGTAACGAAAAGCACCCTTCTAAGACAACAACATATTCACTAGACTTGCTTTTGTTCATTCCAAACCATCGAGCTGGCGTGGCAGAGTGGTTAGGATCTCGCACTCCAGAGGCCCCAGTTCGATTCCACAACTCCACCAATTTCCTACTCGGTTGTACTTATTGATGCTTCTGAGATTTTTCGCTCACGGCCGACGACACCGGCTTTTCTGCGACATGGAGCCCTTAACGCAGTCGTGTTAAAGCAAACCACTACCAATAGAGCGAGCTATCACGTCGAAAAATTATGTGGAGACAAAATCTACTCCAAAGCGGGCGAGCAGGGCGCCACCATCTTGTCAACGCATCCCGGAACGTGCCCGTAGCGTGCACATGCCCGCAAGACGCGGTGAGATACATTGCGTTCTGCACATGCGCATTCGTTGCCCGCAGAGAGGATGCTTATGCTAGCTCATTGTGCATGCCCATCTAAAATTGCTTATTTTGTAGCAACAGCTACATTACGGTAGCATTTCGAGCCTTCAGCGCAGTGGCGCCGCCACCCTGTGGCTGCGCTGCTACCCTGTGGCTGTGCTGCCACGTCGTGGCTGCGCCGCCACGCTGTCACATGGTTGGTCACATGGTGCGGAGCAGCTGCCGGCAGCGCGGCGCAGTGGCTGGTCATGTGGTTGGTCAACCAGCTAAACCACCGCCATTACGGTAGCATTTCGAGCCTTCAGCATGGCGGTGGCGGCGCCGCCACCCTGTGGCTGCCTAGGGTACCTCGATGCCAGCGCAGCCGGGGTGGAAACAACCTCAACGGCGCTGCCATATTGAATCACACGAGATCAGCGGCGCTAGCGTTTTTAACGGCGCTGTTCATGCTCTCATAGGCTTCAAAGTGCTTGACTTGAACGGCCTTTTGCAGCGAGAGCTACACTGGGCTACCAGTCGAGCATTTTGCGGTACATGGGAGAGGCCAGTTATGATTCAATATGGCGGCGTCGCTTAAGTTGCCTCCACCCGGTGCCTGGCGCTGGCATCGAGGCACCCTAGTGGCTGCACCGCTACCCCGCGGCTGCGCCGCCATGCTGACACGTGGTTGGCCACATGGTGCGGAGCAGCTGCCGGCGGCGCGGCTGATCACGTGGTTGGTCACGTGACCAGCCACGTGGTGCGGAACAGCTGCTGCTGCCGGCGGCGCGGCGCGCCGGCGAAACCGAGCTGCCACAGCTGCGCGCATGCGCCGTGTCAAGTGGGACGAAGATGAAGGATCGCTGTAAGCAGCTAGCGCCACACTGCGGTGAGAGAAGACGCACGAGGCCGCGGACGCAGAAGAAAAAGCGGAAGTGGAACGTAGCGAAGAGAGCGTGCGGGAGAGAACAGGTGGAACGCGGTCGGCGACGAACGTGTTGGAATCTGCTGGCAGCCTGAGTTTGCAGGCTTGGGTCTCAGCCGCAGACATCCGGGCTACCAGACCTCGACAGCCGTCGTCGAGAGCCTGAGCCACCGGACCCAGGCGCCGCTGTTCCCTTCCTGTCCGGCAGCCTCTGAACACGGGCAGCCTCCGTCGCCACCGCTGCTTAACCAGGACTACCTGACCTGGGGGCCGCGCCTGTGTTCCACAGGTGTGGCGGATTCCTGCGGCAGCGTTGAGAGCTACCGTGGAGACTGCCATCCACCCTACGCCTCCGTCAGGGCATTACCGGAGCCCATAGACTGCGCCGACGCCCCGCTACACCACCTCGCCCGACGCACCATCTACCGGGCTCACACGTCGAACGCTGAGTGAACCTTTCCTTTTTTTTTTTCCTCAAGCTCTCCTTTGTCTTCCGCGAGTGTTGTCTTTGTTTCCTTTCCTGTTCATGTGTTAGGGAATCCTTTCCTCTCAAGGCTTACATTAGAGTTTTCTTTTTTTTTTCCACATGCCGCCTGGTCTATTTATTTCTTCCGTTTAACGTGCGGTAATCTAACCTGCAGTCCTTCCCTCCACAAACACCCAGCGAAACGGAGCAGCGAAAGACTGACTCTGCAATTCAATTGAGCCAGTTCCACTCGGCCAGCTGTAGCTGTCTCGTCACTCCAGGTTTAACTAGAGCTTAACCACCGCCAATTTTTTTTTTGCAGCCAGTTCTTCGAGAGGCTGTATATTTGCACGTAGCGTGCTGTAGACTGAGTCATTTTCTTAGCGATTTTAGTTTTTGCTGAGTCATCCTACACGTGGATAGGGGCAGAAGCGAAACACCACCTAGCAAGGGGAATAAATGAGACAGACGCCGACGGACAGTTTTCGTCTCAATGGCCCTCCTGATGCTATCGCATTAAAATGTGCGATGCAGGGACAGAACCACGACGCCCAGAGGCGGCTATGTAAGCGCGGCATCCAGACCGCGATAAGGGAGGCACGTTGGAAACAGCGGGCCGCCACGGTCCGTGGTGTCCTGTATTATACTCCGCTGGTCAATCGCAACAGTAACACAACGTGTTGTACCAGTCACGCTAAACTCGCTTATCCACCTGCGCACCTGCATTCTTTTTTTTTTTGCTCGAACATACTCCACACTAGCACCGTTCTTTTTTAATATTCGGCTCTAAACCGTATTAATACTTTGTATTGCACTGTATTCCCCTCGCGTAATATCCCTGCTAGGGGCATTTTAGGAGTACAATAAATAAGCGAAATCAACTAATTAATGCTTGACCCTAGAAAGCAAGCCAGGTATCAAAATACTAGAGTTCAGTTTTTTTTTCTCCTGTGATTAGCGTCTTGTTCAGGTAACAAGAAAAGTTTTAAAAATGGACAACCTTCTGTAGTGGGGGAATTCTGTGCGGCGGTTCTGAGTGCGGGCGGGGCTTCACTGCAGACTTACATCCGACTAAAAGGTGCAGCCAGAAGAGCTGCGCTCAAAATCGCGGTACTTCAGGGTACCGGGGAATTTCTTGGTTCCGCTGTTACGCAGGCCTCTGTGGACCGAGGCGGGTGAGTAGTGGACACGCGGCTCACTTCCATTCGCCTGTAGCTACCGAAGGGGTGGAGGAAATCATGTGCGGTCATTGTGTTGTTGGCTAAAGTGATAACAGGAACAGGGCTCTTTAAGACAAGGAGCAAAGCACCTTCCCCTGCATCGAATCACGCTAGGGTTTACATCACTTCTGGTGGCAAGCCCAGCATATGCGACGAGTAAGTAGCGCTGAGGCATTGCTGAGGCCTCAGTGTGACAACGGTTCGCGGGGAGTATGAACGAAACGACGCGTTGTCGGCACGGTAGTACCACTTGTCGCAGGCTCAGTTCTGGCTTTGTTTACGGGAGTTTAACGTCCCAAAGCGACTCAGGCTATGTGGGACGCCGTAGTGAATGACTCCGGAAATTTCGACCACCTGGGGTTCTTTAACGTGCACTGACATCGCACAGTACACGGACCTCTAGAATTTCGCTTCCATCGAAATTTGACCGCCGCAGCCGGTATCGAACCCGCGTCTTTCGGGTCAGCATCCGAGCGCCATAACCGCTGAGCCACCGCGGCGGCGCAGTGGTCATGGCACAGAACGTGTCTCGCGCGAAAAATGCAATCGCTCTTTGCGGACACCATTTTTTTTTTCAAGTTATCCGCCGCCAAGTTTCGTGCCGCGGCCCTTACACGAGCGTACGTACGTTGCAGTTTTTTGCGCCTCACATGACCTAAGCTAACTTCGAACACATACTCTTCATGTGCCGAGAACTCCAGCCACCATCTCGCTGGAACCTCACATACCTAGAAGGATGGGAGATCGCGGTCTCTAGCTTTAGCCGGCCTCACAGAAGAGGCTGGTGCAATGGGCGGAGATGGTCACCAGAAGTCATGGACTGATGGCCGCCAACCGGGATTAAGGACCAAGCCAACCAAACCTTCCCTAACGCTTTCCCTTGGTTCACCAAAATGTTTTTACCTACCTACCTTGATCCACAGGCATCGTCGGCTGCTGAAACCGAAACTAGAACAGCTCGAAAGACAACATAAAATTAAGTTATTCTGGCTATTCATTGAGCGCTGTACAACACAACTTGGCGATCCGTTGTCTTACGCATCATTCTGAAGAAAAGATGTAACCAAAGCTTGGTGCAGACTCCTTGAGGGCGCTCTGTACTCAAGTTACGAGCATTGCGAACGCGGAGCTTTTTTTCTCAGGATTGCCACGCATTCGGGAGAGGTCCCAGTTCCCAGTACCCGCCACGGTGGCTCAGTGGTTAAGAGCGCTCGGCTACTGATCCGGAGTACCCAGGTTCGAACCCGACCACGGCGGACGCGTTTTGGATGGAGGCGAAAAGCAAAGGCGCCCGTGTGCTGTGCGATGCCAGTGCACCTTAAAGATCCCCAGGTGGTCGAAATTATTCTGGAGCCCTCCACTACGGCGCCTCTTCCTTCATTCCCTCCTCTATCCCTTCCCTTACGGCGCGGTTCGGCTGTCCGCCGAGACATGTGAGGCAGTTACTGCGTTATTTCCTTCCCCCCCCCAAAAAAACAACTCATTTTCATTTGTATTTTACTATAGCAATGTGGAGTTAGCTGGCCTTTCCGCGAACTGGTCGGTCTCGTGTTCGCAAAGAAGGCCGCAGCAGTGGGGTCGGAAGTCGCCAACAAAGGGGCCCGTCCCGTCCCTGCCTCCACTTCGTGCGGCGGACGTCCTTGTTTACTCCGCGCCGTCACGGGCATAACCCGCTGGGAAAAACGCTAACCAGATACAGCTGTTCACCCGCCGCGGTGGCTCAGTGGTTAGTTAGGGCGCTCGGCTACTGATCCGGAGCTCCCGGGTTCGAACCCGATCCGCCGCGGTGGCTCAGTGGTTAGGGCGCTCGATTACTGATCCGGAGTTCTCGGGTTCGAACCCGGACCCACCGCGGTGGCTCAGTGCTTAGGGCGCTCGACTACTGATCCGGAGTTCCCGGGTTCGAACCCGACCGCGGCGGCAGCGTTTTTATGGAGGAAAAACGCTAAGGCGCCCGTGTGCTGTGCGATGTCAGAGCACGTTAAAGATCCCCAGGTGGTCGAAATTATTCCGGAGCCCTCCACTACGGCACCTCTTATTCCTTTCTTCTTTCACTCCATCCTTTATCCCTTCCATTACGGCGCGGTTCGGGTGTCCAACGATATATGAGACAGATACTGCGCCATTTCCTTTCCCTCAAAAAAAAAAAACAATTATTATTATTATTATTCGAACCCGACCGCGGCGGCTGCGTTTTTATGGAGGAAAAACGCTAAGGCGCCCGTGTGCTGTGCGATGTCAGTGCACGTTAAAGATCCCCAGGTGGTCGAAATTATTCCGGAGCCTTCCACTATGGCACCCCTTTCTTCCTTTCTTCTTTCACTCCCTCCTTTATCCCTTCCCTTACGGAGCGGTTCAGGTGTCCAACGATATATGAGACAGATACTGCGCCATTTCCTTTCCCCCAAAACCAATTATTATTATTATTATTATTATTCAAACCCGACCGCGGCGGCTGCGTTTTTATGGAGGAAAAACGCTAAGGTGCCCGTGTGCTGTGCGATGTCAGTGCACGTTAAAGATCCCCAGGTGGTCGAAATTATTCCGGAGCCTTCCACTACAGCACCCCTTTCTTCTTTCACTCCCTCCTTTATCCCTTCCCTTACGGCGCGGTTCAGGTGTCCAACGATATATGAGACAGATACTGCGCCATTTCCTTCCCCCAAAACCAATTATTATTATTATTATTATTATTATTATTATTATTCGAACCCGAACGCGGCGGCTGCATTATGGAGGAAAAACGCTAGGGTGCCCGTGTGCTGTGCAATATCAGTGCACCTTAAAGATCCCCAGGTGGTCGAAATTATTCCGGAGCCCTCCACTATAGCAACTCATTCTTCCTTTCCCTCCCTCCTTTAGCCCTTCCCTTACGGCGCGGTTCAGGTGTCAAACGATATATGAGACAGATGCTGCGTCATTTCCTTTCCCGAAAACCAATTATTGTTATACAGTTATTGACATGTGTGCGTTGTCAAGGGGTTGCCGAGGCTTCGCGAATGCCCGAGATACGACTGAATAGGAGCCGAGTGACCGTGAAACCCATTATTCCCGTAACGACTGCCTTCTTCCCTTTCGATGTTCTGTAAACTACTTTAGTGATCGTCTCGTCGGCATATGTTTGTCGCGTGTGCGAAAGAGAAAACAAATGTTAGGAAAGTGGTAACCGCTGTGCCGTGGGAGAGGGTGGTCGCGTTTGTGCTGTTTGTGTATTTGATTGCATCCCCTCCTTTCCCAAATGTTTAATCAGTACCCTTTCCCCAATCTGTGATTAGTTGGCGGAAACCTTATTTCCTTTCCCTGACCATGGATTGATGAGGTGAGTCGCTTGTAATCTTATTGGTGGCTGTCCCCGCTAAGGGCGGAGACAGAGGGTTTAAAAACAAGCGCTCTGGGTTGAACGGGGGCTGAATTTGTCTGATCAACGGTTTAGTAATGTGAATAGCTTTCTTCTTGTTTTATTTATGTTGTAAATAAATAGTTAGCCTTCTCCTTTCCTCCAGTAGCGTGAATGTTTGCGAGTTAGACCCACTGGGTAATCAAGAAAGCCCGATTCCATCATCAACAAGGTGTTTCCTCTCATCACCTGAAGGGGCAAACTCAACTAGCAGTTTCCAACTATTTTGAGAGTTTGTAAGAAGCCTTGGACATGTGCGCAAAAAAATCGCCCATTGGCGTGTTTCGTTGCAAAACAAACGAATTGGCTTCCTTGAAGCCTGAATATACTATTGTAATAAGAAACGTCTTCCAAAGCACAGCGTCGCGAACCAGCGGTACCGTCCAGGCACAGACCAGAGGCCGCGTTCAGTCCAGAGTACGGGCGAGGGACCGAGCGTTCGGCGCTCGAGCTTCGGAGCGTTCCGTGCTTCTCGTCGTCGTCTTCGTTAAGCGGCAGCCTTTGAAGATTCCAAAGCCGAAGGCCAGTCTTACACTATGTGGAAAGCTCTGATTTGAAATGATCTGAAACTGTTATTCCAGACAGACAGGCGATACTGCTAGACATACAGGTGATAACTTACCGCAGCTTGGTGAAACCAACGGTTGTATCCCGCACTGTGGAGGTCCGCAAATCATTTTTTAATTCCTGTTTGTTAATTAGCTCAGAGTAATTATGAAATTACATGTGTTAAGGCGAAGATCTGGGCAAGTTGGCACATAAAAGTGGTTTTCACAGCACAACAGTGTCAGTTCTTGTTTTGTGTGTTGCGCTGTGAAAACCGCATAATTATGCAAATTTCCTAACATTCACAGTCAAGTGCGTTTCGTTAAATTGTAGAAGGGGTTAAGGAAACAAATCCTGTTTTTTTGTTGAAACGTACATCATACGTGGTCCTCTTCCGGCAGTTAAGGAAAGCCTGCGAAATACGAAAAAAAAAAACCACGTGACTGCGCACGTGCGCTGCCATATTCCAGCGCTCCCTAGCGTGTTTTGAACGAACGAAATGTGAGCGCTGACCGTGCACAAGTGAGGGGGCGCCGCTCAGTTGGACACCCTGCAAAATGATAAAATGAGGAGGGGACTGCCTTGAAATAGGCGACTTCGCTGCTTTCCCATCATATTTTGCAGCGATAGCTATACAATACGCCACCTCTTCGAGCCTTCAGGGTGGCCACCCTTGGTCACGTGGTGCGGAGCAGCTGCTGCTTCCGGCGGCGCGCCGGCGAAACCGAGCTGCAACAGCTGTGCGCATGCGCCATGTCTAGTGGGACGAAGATGAAGGAACACCCAGCGAAACGGAGCGGCGAAAGACTGACTGCAATTCGACTGAGCCAGTTCCACTCAGCCAGATGTAGCTATCGCGCCACTCCAGGTTTAACCAGAGCTCAACCACCGCTATTTTTTTTTATCGAGAGCTACACTGGGCTACCAGTCAAGCCTTTCGCCGTGGCTGGAAGAGGAAAGTTGTGCGCATGCGCCGTTAATGTGGAAACCGGAGAGGAGCAGCACGTGCGCCGCGCGCCCGCTCTATCGCCCGAACCGCGCATCGCAAGCGCAGCATTGCGTATGAAAGGCGTAGATGCAATGGGCGTCTGTATCACAACGTTTGACATGCATTCAAGGACTGTGCGGCCGAGGAAGCCGAAGAGGCTGTCATCGCCCTGGCGGCGGCGGAGGGCTACCGTATCCGAAGGTCTCTAACAATATTAACAGACTCGAAAGCAGCATGCCGAAATTACATGAATGGCAAAATAGGACGGAAAGCTCTACATATCCTTAAATCGGCCAAAATGCCGCAAACCGAGGAACAACAACTGCAACACGTAATCATGTGGGTACCAGGACACACCGGCATCGCCGGGAACGTAGAGGCAGATAGGATTGCTCGAGAGCACACAAACCGCGCCTCCACTCAAACTGACCTCGACAACCCAGCAGCAGACCCGGTACCCCTGAGCTACTCAGACATTCTAAACTATCACAGGGGAACGCGACTCAAATATCCGCCACCCCATAACAGCCTACACCAACAAGATGCAGTAGGCTGGAGGCTGCTACAAACGGGGGCTTTCCCCAATCTAAATACCTTAAGTAAAATCTATCCCACGCAATACAGCAGCAAATGTCCGTCTTGTGGAGAAAAACCCACGTTAATGCACATAACGTGGGTGTGTCAGAAAAACAAGGATCTAGCTGCAATAAACAAAAACCCGAGTGCGGAACAGTGGGAGGGGATGCTCTCCAGCGAGGACCCGGCCGTCCAGCGCGGATTGGTGCGGAGAGCCTACCTGGCGGCATACCTCAGTGGAGCCCTGGACCAGGGGCCCCAACCCTGTTAAGACGGGCTGCGATAACTCATCGGAAGATGAAGAAGACAGCCCGCGACCGCTAATAACACATTTTAATATCAAATATAAAGCTTTTCCTCCTCCTCCTTGACATGCATTCAGAGGAGAGTCCAGCCACTGCTAAACGGCGGCACAGACAAGATTAACTCTTCCCATCCTGAGATTGTCGCCTGGCACTTTGCTACTCGTCAAAGAGAGAATGAGCGTAAGAAGGCGAAGGGAGCAGCGGAGACGCCCGAGCAGAGAGAGGAACGCTTTGCTGAACGGAGATGTCGGACTGCCGAGCGTAATAGACGGCGCATAGCCGCCGAGATAATAATAATTGGTTTTGGGGGAAAGGAAATCGCGCAGTGTCTGTCTCATATATCGTTGGACACCTGAACCGCGCCGTAAGGGAAGGGATAAAGGAGGGAGTGAAAGAAGAAAGGAAGAAGAGGTGCCGTAGTGGAGGGGTCCGGAATAATTTCGACCACCTGGGGATCTTTAACGTGCTCTGACATCGCACAGCACACGGGCGCCTTAGCGTTTTTCCTCCATAAAAACGCAGATACAGTGCTAAACATACAGTGACCACAACAAGCTCAGCGAGGGAAACGCACCTCTCGCTACGTATACCCTGGCAAAGCCGAGCTAAGCCACTGCCAATTTTTTTTTTTGTCTATGGGATGTCTGAATCGATCTATGCCTCCACTTGAATTGGCCTGCTTATCACTTGTCGCAAATCACGGCGCACGCTTTCCATGTTCAGAAAGAATGTGCTGACGCACTTCTAATGCTATGCTGAGAGCAAGGAGGATTGGTTCAGAGCGGCGTCGGCCGCTCACTTCGAGAGCACGCACGGTTCGTTCACCCAGGACGCGTATGGCAGTACTACAATGCAGTAGCGCAGCAGTGCAATCACGTTGGTTCTTTTTTTTTTCATATTTCGCGGGCTTTCTTTAAATGCTCGAAAAAAGTACTACGCTGAAGATACGCTGGTACAAACAAACTGGATCGGTTGCTTCGCAACGCCCTCTAAACCTCAAAGGTGCAGTATAGTTAAGGAGCATTCTGAGCTCGCATTTTTAACCGGGCAACTCGATCTAAAGGCTCCTAGCATTCTTAGAAACCTCGAATTGTTGTCCTGTGCGGCCGATTTTATTATTAAATCGCATTAAACGTCCCGGCTCCCGCCTTTACTTTTTCTTTAACTGACCTCCGAGCGTAGGAGGTGTCCACCAACGCATGGAGTTCCTGTCAGCCAGTCGCGTGGCAGCTGCAAAAGGTGAGTCCACGCGTATTTTTATTTCCGTGTGCCTAATTTTCGGCTATGTTGTCTGCGACTGAAAATATTTATTCACGGAAACCTAAAATACGAAATAAAAGCGAAATGCAGTCTACGCGGCGGCTGCATTTTTATGGAGGAAAAACGCTAAGGCGCCCGTGTGCTGTGCGATGTCAGTGCATGTTAAAGATCCCCAGGTGGTAGAAATTATCCCGGAGCCCTCCACTACGGCACCTCTTTCTTCCTTTCCCCCTTCCCTTACGGTGCGGTTCAGGTGTCCAACGATATGCGAGACATACTGCGCCATTTCCTTTCCCCAAAAACCAATTATTATTATTATTATAGCCGCCACGCGACTGGCTGAAAGGCATTGCACGCGTTGGTGGACTCCTCCTATTCTGGGAGGTCAGTTCAAACAAAAAAGCGGGAGCCGGGACGTTTAGTTCGATTTAATATGGAAATCGGCCGCACAGGACAACTATGCGAAGTTACTAAGGTTTCCCGGAGCGAGTAGATCGAGTTCCCGCGGTAAGAAGACGAGCTCAGAATCCCCTTTAGTGAACCTTCAAGGAAATGCACGTGACCCGAAAGGTAGCATTAAATTTCTGCTTATCTAATATAATCTAATTAACTAATTAAGCGAAATTTAACAATATTACGAGAGGCGTCACACGGAAAAAAATAGGATTTAGCCAGCTCTGTTGCACCACTTTTTTTTTTATCCTTGGTTAAAGTAACTTGAAACAACCTGTATACAGTCATGCAAGACATGGCATTTTGCAATGCTAGTATGGCACAGCAAAGTTTTGCAAGCTACATAGGTTCACAACTGCAGCAAACTGTTTTGTTCATGGGAGTGACATGGCCAAATGATAAGCAGCAACCAGTTTGTTATTTAAAGCCTAATTGATATAATGCACTGCAAGCAGTTCATTAAGTCAAAAACAAATTTACAGCCAGCTTTGTGTGTATAACATTCTGGAACAGTTACTCAATGAAATCAAATTATGTGGAAAAGAACTTCAAACAACCCCGTTTGGTTGTACTAGCACAGTCATGTAATGGTGTATTTGTTACTTTATTTTTACTTCTATTTTTCGTTGATGTTCTTTTGTAAACTTTTCTTATTTGCTTATATATTACACTGTTGTTTTTTCCATTCCCAACCCTGTTTTTCCTGTTACGATTTTTACAGTTCTTGTTCACCCCACATATATTTTGCATTTACAGTCACATATTTGTTCACTTGAAAACGAGTATGTTATTAGATGCTAATAAATTGCACTGTATTTTGAGCACATTTCTTTGGAAAAGTTCCTTTTAGCAGCGTTTCTTTTTTAACAAATACACTTTCAACAATGTTCCTGTTGCTGGCTTTCCTTTAAATGTTTATGCTAAATACGTAAAGGAGGTTCCTATGACTCTGAAACTTGGAACCCGCTCCTGTGCTAACATGAAAGTGACTGAAACCGATGCTGTTGAAAATGTTCTCAACTGAAAGTTTCAGTGCACCAAAGTTCGCGCTCAACTGAAACACATTTAAGTAGTTCATTCGAGCGGTATTTCATTATACAACGGCAGTGTCCTATCTTTATTGTTGAGCTTTCCGCTGCTAAAATGCAACTCAGACGCGTGAAAATATTTGGGATGTTTTTTTTTTCTGTTCCATTTTAAGGCCCCCTATATGCCCCTCCTCCTGGGGCTTGCAGCATCGCGATTAGAGCCCGCAGCACACCACAAACGACACGGTGCTGTGCCAATCGGTCATCGAAGCTACCTCTCATTTTGAGCGTGAAAAAAAAGCTCACTTAAAATAGATGTGCTGCCAATGACGAGATGGAATAAAAATGCCCTGACATGGAGAACATGGCACTGGTCGAAACTAAAACAGCCTCACAGACAGACAAAACGCGCTGCGCGTCTACAGCTCGGAAACGGGCAGGCCAATGTTCTGCGTCAACGAAAGCTTCCGGAATCGCGTGCAGTGTTCTTATGCAACAGCGCGTTTGATAACAGGCCTAGACTGACTGGCCAGCTTTGTCCAGCTATCCGTCCAACTTCCGTGCAACGCGGCTGCTACACCACGGATTTACTGGATCCGCGTCAAAGGGGCGGCGGCGCACAAAACGCGAAGCGGCAAAAAACGGCCCGCGGCTTTTCACTGCTCAACGCCATCGCGGGCACACGCGCAGACGTGGGAAGCAGAGGCACTGCTAACGCGATAGCGGAGGCAAAAGTCAGTGACCACGCACCGTGGAGTCGAGGGCAAATTTAATCGCGGATAGTCACCCTAATGCAGCCGCTAGCACACAGGGCAAAAGCCCGTCTACGCCTGCGTGCTCTGGATGGGTTTCGGACTGCACACGCGACATCTGGCGATAATACCTGGTTCAAAACACGCTGGGTGTCAGCGTGAGCAGCCATACTCGCGGGACTGCACCTTATTTTCTTGCCTTGCTGGTCGCCGCGGCTGTGACAGCCGCCTTCGCAGTGTGCGGCAGCACGCATCAAGGGCATTCTACACAAGTGTTCTGCTCTCCGCACCATTCCCGAGCAGCTCGCCACCCGCCAGACCGCGAGGCGGCCAGCGCGCGCGGCGTCATGCGTGCCTGGGGCCGCCCTCGACAGGTGGCGCGAGCGTCCGCACAAAAACACAACCGCCGCGGCTTCTGCCGAGCTCAAAAGCCCGAGCTCACCTCGTCCCTCTGGGCGCGAAGCTCGTCGATTTGCCGGTCCCGGTCAGCGATGAGTTCCTGCTGGTGCTGTATCAGGTCTGTGTGCAGCACGACGATGGCGCGCAGGCGGTCCTGCTCGGAGTCGTCAGGCGCGTCGTCACCGCAGTGCGCGTACAGGTGGTCCGTCTCGCACGGCATCCCGTCCAGCAGCTCGGCCGACTTGGCGCACGATATGTGGTCGTGAAAAGCGGCCACCAGGCTCACCTGACGAATGACGGCCTCGCTCGGTCGCCGGTCTCCGTTGGTGAGCGCCTTTGACATGTCCCCCGAGAAGGGACCACTCGGCTGGCGACCGCTGCCAGGCGGCTCGGATTTCATGCTACGCGCACGGAAGTCTATAATCATCGGTGCGCAGGGTGGTGGGCCACACGCACAGCTTCGCTGGCTCCGCAGGCCGATTTACCATCACACGCAGCACCACACAAGGCTCGTTACCACAGGTCTCGCTACACAGAACTTGCCAGGTTACCAAAGGGAAGTTGAGGGGGGGGGGGGGGGGGGGGTGGGGGGGGGGGGGGGGTCTGCCTAGCTAGCCAAGTTTTGGTGCTGAAGCCTAAGCCGCAGTCGTACATTTCGGGCGTCCTCAAGCGCCTCGAAATGCACTACACTGAAATAAAAAAAACACTATTAAGTAATTTAACACCTAAATACAAAAATTACTAAGTGGTGCTCTAATATTAGAGCGAAAAAAAAAGGGACAAACCTTACGTTGCTGCGGCGCTGCGGACCGATAATAGAGCAGACGATGCCCGGAAAGGGGGACGCTACGGTATGGTTTGCTTGGCAACAATAATCACTCCCTTAAACAACTTTTGAGGCATTTTTGAGGTTTGCCATCAGTGCAGTCATGGTGATATGCATATTACTAGAGCAAATAGAGTAAACGAAGTTCATGTCGTATCTCTGTGGAATCAACAAGAACCAAAATGAGCAATTGCCCGCGGCCTAAGTGTGACCTAACAGATTGTAGCGCCACCTTTGTGCTTCAGAGTCAGCTACGTTTTCGCTCTGCAACGATTCTTTTTCTGCACGCAGTGGACAGCCTAGCTAAAAAGGCTGGACAGTATTTGTGGAAACGAAGACGACACTCCAGGCTTTACATTCAATGTGAATAAATCGAACCATATCACATTCGAGAGCAGCAGTGAAGAGGCTCATGTAACAACGACGCATGGTTTCGAGGCAGCACAAAAAGAGGCAAAGAAGGCTCATGTTCCTCAAGATTAAGTTTAAAAAAGGGGAATGATATCGGCAAAAGGAATCGGAGGTGCATGCAGATCCTTGTTCAGAGCAAAATAAAACATGACTGTGATGACTCAAGCTCACCGAACAGCTATCACCATAATGACTCTGTAACCTCATACGTTTTCTGGGGAAAAAAGAATCAAGGAAAGCATGAACAAATCATTCAAAAATGCTGTAGGAAGTATTGCCTAGACGCAGGCGAAGCGTTAAATTGCACTAAATTTATAGCGTAGTCATTTAGCAGCGGAAGCGGCGCAATTCCATGGAATGAAGACGCAGCCAGGATAATACAGCAAACGGGGGTCGGATCTGAACAATTCCAACCGTAGAAAAGGTGAACGAAAATATTGCTAAATGTAGCAAGAATAGTGCGAATTCCAGTTGTGTTAATAAATAACCTGGGCCAAGGAGCATGAGAAAAAAGCAGTGGCAAACGTCTTATCGCATAAGAAAATTTTCAGACAGCTGGTGGCGAGTGAATTTGCTCTTTAAAGGAAAAGGCGAAAGCCCTAAGGTTAAATCTACCGGCCAGTTGAGACAACAAGCTCGCATTGCAAGTGATAAAATTAAAAATGCAGACGTGAAGAGAAATTAATAAGATACTTGGAGAAGTGCAGAACCGGTTGAGAAGCAGCAGAACCTGAGATGATCTTACACATCACATAGAAATAACTTCAGCGGTGAACAGGTGTTTGTTTTTCACTTTCTATGGACTTCTGGCAGTCTTGATGCCACAGGTTGCTTAAGAGGGCTCTCGCACAGTTTCCGCCCTCGCCGTTAGATGATGTTCCACGTCACGCTCGCGGTATTACAGGACGTGCTACGTCCGCCGCTATGGTCGAGGGTGGCGCTGGTGAACACTCTCAAGGTTCGCGTACACCAAATAAACATAAATACCCACGAGAGCAGCAGATTGGACAGCCGTCGCCGTAGCTCAGTTGGTAAGAGCACCGGACGCGATATTCGGAGGTCGTGGGCTCGGATCCCACCGGCGGCATGGTTGTTTTTTCTGCTGCTTTATAAGTAAATTTCTTTCGGCGGTTTATTAATCTAAGTAATATTATCCCACTGATAAGCACGACACATTAAAAAAAGATAACGTTCCCCAATGCACCTTTGTTTCGGAGACTGTTAGCTCCCTTCATAAGTTTGTCAAACGGGCCCCTCATTTAATTGACCTTGTCTGCTAATAGCTTAACGAGGGTCTCGGTTCTCGTAGTCTTGATGCCACAGGTTGCTTAAGAGGGCTCTCGCACAGTTTCCGCCCTCGCCGTTAGATGATGTTCCACGTCACGCTCGCGGTTTACAGGACGTGCTACGTCCGCCGCTATGGTCGAGGGTGGCGCTGGTGAATACTCTCAAGGTTCGCGTACACCAAATAAATACCCACGAGAGCAGCAGATTGGACAGCCGTCGCCGTAGCTCAGTTGGTAAGAGCACCGGACGCGATATTCGGAGGTCGTGGGTTCGGAACCCACCGGCGGCATGGTTGTTTTTTCTGCTGCTTTATAAGTAATTTTCTTTAGGCGGTTTATTAATCTAATTAATATTATCCCACTGATAAGCATGACAAATTAAAAAAGATAACGTTCCCCGATGCACCTTTGTTTCGGTGACTGTTAGCTCCCTTCATAAGTTTGTCAAACGGGCCCCTCATTTAATTGACCTTGTCTGCTAATAGCTTAACGAGGGTCTCGGTTCTGGCAGTCTTGATGCCACAGGTTGCTTAAGAGGGCTCTCGCACAGTTTCCGCCCTCGCCGTTAGATGATGTTCCACGTCACGCTCGCGGTATTACAGGACGTGCTACGTCCGCCGCTATGGTCGAGGGTGGCGCTGGTGAATACTCTCAAGGTTCGCGTACACCAAATAAACATAAATACCCACGAGAGCAGCAGATTGGACAGCCGTCGCCGTAGCTCAGTTGCTACGAGCACCGGACGCGATATTCGGAGGTCGTGGGTTCGGAACCCACCGGCGGCATGGTTGTTTTTTCTGCTGCTTTATAAGTAATTTTCTTTAGGCGGTTTGTTAATCTAAGTAATATTATCCCACTGATAAGCACGACACATTAAAAAAAAGATAACGTTCCCCGATGCACCTTTGTTTCGGTGACTGTTAGCTCCCTTCATAAGTTTGTCAAACGGGCCCCTCATTTAATTGACCTTGTCTGCTAATAGCTTAACGAGGGTCTCGGTTCTCGTAGTCTTGATGCCACAGGTTGCTTAAGAGGGCTCTCGCACAGTTTCCGCCCTCGCCGTTAGATGATGTTCCACGTCACGCTCGCGGTTTACAGGACGTGCTACGTCCGCCGCTATGGTCGAGGGTGGCGCTGGTGAATACTCTCAAGGTTCGCGTACACCAAATAAACATAAATACCCACGAGAGCAGCAGATTGGACAGCCGTCGCCGTAGCTCAGTTGGTAAGAGCACCGGACGCGATATTCGGAGGTCGTGGGTTCGGAACCCACCGGCGGCATGGTTGTTTTTTCTGCTGCTTTATAAGTAATTTTCTTTAGGCGGTTTATTAATCTAAGTAATATTATCCCACTGATAAGCACGACACATTAAAAAGAAATAACGTTCCCCAATGCACCTTGGTTTCGGTGACTGTTAGCTCCCTTCATAAGTTTGTCAAACGGGCCCCTCATTTAATTGACCTTGTCTGCTAATAGCTTAACGAGGGTCTCGGTTCTGGCAGTCTTGATGCCACAGGTTGCTTAAGAGGACTCTCGCACAGTTTCCGCCCTCGCCGTTAGATGATGTTCCACGTCACGCTCGCGGTTTACAGGACGTGCTACGTCCGCCGCTATGGTCGAGGGTGGCGCTGGTGAATACTCTCAAGGTTCGCGTACACCAAATAAACATAAATACCCACGAGAGCAGCAGATTGGACAGCCGTCGCCGTAGCTCAGTTGGTAAGAGCACCGGACGCGATATTCGGAGGTCGTGGGTTCGGAACCCACCGGCGGCATGGTTGTTTTTTCTGCTGCTTTACAAGTAATTTTCTTTAGGCGGTTTATTAATCTGAGTAATATTATCCCACTGATAAGCACGACACATTAAAAAAAAATAACGTTCCCCAATGCACCTTGGTTTCGGTGACTGTTAGCTCCCTTCATAAGTTTGTCAAACGGGCCCCTCATTTAATTGACCTTGTCTGCTAATAGCTTAACGAGGGTCTCGGTTCTCGTAGTCTTGATGCCACAGGTTGCTTAAGAGGGCTCTCGCACAGTTTCCGCCCTCGCCGTTAGATGATGTTCCACGTCACGCTAGCGGTATTACAGGACGTGCTACGTCCGCCGCTATGGTCGAGGGTGGCGCTGGTGAACACTCTCAAGGTTCGCGTACACCAAATAAACATAAATACCCACGAGAGCAGCAGATTGGACAGCCGTCGCCGTAGCTCAGTTGGTAAGAGCACCGGACGCGATATTCGGAGGTCGTGGGTTCGGATCTCACCGGCGGCATGGTTGTTTTTTCTGCTGCTTTACAAGTAATTTTCTTTAGGCGGTTTATTAATCTGAGTAATATTATCCCACTGATAAGCACGACACATTAAAAAAAAAGATAACGTTCCCCAATGCACCTTTGTTTCGGTGACTGTTAGCTCCCTTCATAAGTTTGTCAAACGGGCCCCTCATTTAATTGACCTTGTCTGCTAATATATATATATATATATATATATATATATATATATATATATATATATATATATATATATATATATATCAATTTATTTTTCGCATGGAAAAATACAGCGAAAAAAAGGTGACTGAAGAAAGGCCGCGGTGACTGAAGAAAAAGCCGCTTTGTTGCGGCTTGACTAAGCTCCAGTCACCCATCACCAATTAGCAGCGACGAACAATGCTCTTATGTGAAAAAATACACAGCGGAAAGAGAGAGAGAAAAAAAGAGAAGCATACATCAGAAAATACTGGAACTGAACAACAAAACAAAAAACAGCAAAAAGCAAACAAACAAACAAGGCATATTACATTAGTGCAATATGTAGTGGTAGCAGTATACGAAATTTATATGAAGAGCTCGGTA